>NC_067479.1:108683813-109283813 GCF_947179515.1 Apodemus sylvaticus
AGGAAGAGGAAGAGGAAGAGGAAGAGGAAGAGGAAGAGGAAGAGGAAGAGGAGAGGAGAGGAGAGGAGAGGAGAGGAGAGGAGAGGAGAAGAGAAGAGAAGAGAAGAGAAGAGAAGAGAAGAGAAGAGAAGAGAAGAGAAGAGGGATGGGAAAGAAAACCAAGTGAAGAAGAAAAGGAAAGGTACGAAGCATTTTGGGAAATTAAAGCACAAAGTCCCTGAACATCACCCTGATTTGACCTCCTGCAAATAAGGTATAATTCTCCTGATTTATTTCTCTAGCTGCGAGTGATTTATTTCACGCACCCAGTTCCAGTTCTTCAGCACTACAAAACCATATCCCATAACTTGACCCTAAGACTCTCATACCTCTTATATTTTAACTCCTGTGTGTTAATTTAGCCTATACTCCACTACAAAGGAATGCAACATTCTATACCCTTGGTAGCTTCTATAACACTCAGAATGCCCATGGATAGACAGATACCATGGAGCTAGGTTTATCTGGGCTAAGCAACATGAACTGTTTTCAATGTAGGTCTGCCAAAACCAGGCCCAGTAACACCTTTAAATAGTGCAAGACATGCCAGCAGATTTCTCTCCTCATACTTAGCTGAATCTAGTTGCTAGGCAAAATCCTGGTGGGCTTCTTATGAAAAGATTTTTCCTTTATTCTTTGTGCATGTGGATGGTGGAAAAGTAGAATATTTCAGTGAAGGAAAATAAAGTAGAGTTCCTCTCCTTTGAAGGAGATCTTATCAGTGATTGTACTCCTCCCCACCTACAGAAAACAAAAAGAACGACTCCCTTAGCCTCACAGCTTTTCATATGAAGAAGTATAATCATCAACACTTCTAGGTGGAAAGTAAACATCTATTTCATAACAGTTTGTCTATCTGGAAATCTTCTTCACCAATCTCTTCTCATTTTTATTAATTTACGCAAAAATTTATTCATTTCCATATGGAAGCAAACGTCTTTGACTTAAAAATCTAAAACTATTCGTGACTCAAAGTAACTTCATCTATACTTAGTCTGTGAATTAGCAAACATGGCCCTATCATATGCTTTTATGATTTTGAATTTTGTATATGTTTTTGTTTAACACAATAAAATACTTGAGGCTCTGTTGTGTGTAATTTTAAAAAACCATGCTGCCTCCGTGTGTGGGTAGTGGCCCATGCTCCAACCCCTTCCGGTTTAGCTCAGAGATCAGCTGCCGGGGCCTCACTCCCAATTTGCCCTTTCCTCCTGTCTAGCTTCTCCAAGTCACCAGCTAACACCCAGGTGCTCTTTCTCTGCTAAAGCTCTGTGGAAGGAAAACACTTCAGACAGCTTTATTATTTTAAAACTTCCCAGATAATACAATTGCTGGGCAAAGAATTACCTGTCCTAATCT
The DNA here is from genome assembly GCF_947179515.1 of Apodemus sylvaticus. Taxonomy (NCBI): domain Eukaryota; kingdom Metazoa; phylum Chordata; class Mammalia; order Rodentia; family Muridae; genus Apodemus; species Apodemus sylvaticus. The sequence continues at coordinate 108,685,212 of NC_067479.1, forward strand.
TATTAGCTAGCCTATATCAGCTGCCCCCAGTGGTGGAGGTTGCAGGTTCTGGCAGCCCCAAGATCATATGCTGACATTTTACTCGTTCCAAAGCCTGGCCCAAAGAGCTCCCTCCTTTCTCCCTGCATCTGCTCTTCCTCCTCCTCCAGGAACCCAGAAGTCCCACCTTTTTCATTTTGCCCATCAACTGGCTTCTGCCTTCATTACTGACCCAATCAAGAACCAGTTAGGGAATCAGTACCTCCCTCTACAAGGCACAACTTCTAGGTTTTCTACCACAGTCTTAGAATGAGGTACATCTACAAAGAGCTTTGGTTACTTTAGTGGTAAAATGGCATTGGAAACTAAGATCTGGGTATTAGCATATTCATTGTTCCCAAGTGACTCTGCTAATAGGACAAGATGCAGAAGTGTACCTATAGATACTTCTAAGTCAGTCAATATTTCTATGCATGAGTATGTATATAGGTAACTCTAAATCAGTCATTAGTGCCTATATTAGTCTGAACAGAGTTAGAGAATGTAAGTCTAATTCATCACTGCATGGTTAGGCAAGTGTTTTTTCAACTTATCTGGAACATTCTACTTATCCCAACAACACTGTCAAGACTTGGCTTTTAGAAACCATATGCAACCTACTTACTTAATTGCCCAAGTCTAGACAGACAGACAGTCAGAAAGATAAACAAACATAGGGATACACACACCTAAATGTTTCAAAATGTTAATCTATAATACTAAGGAAAACCATTTCACCTACTGAGTTATAACATGATCCAAGTCTGTCTTGTGTTTAATATTACACATTTATTCTCAGTGGCATGTCAACAGATTCTCTCTCACTCCTTTAAGTTAGGCATTTTTTATACTGAAACTACAATGGATTCCCATGACAGTGGTTTCTCTTTGTGGGGTATGATTCAAAATGTTTCTATAGTGCACTGAGAATTTAAAAGTTTTTAGGAAAGGACCAGACTGAAATTACTTTTATTGCAAGGTATTGTTTACAAATACTCTAATATACCATTAATTATATGTGTTAACCTCTTACACACTGAATTTAGCAATTAGCATTCATAGGCAGGCATGAGGAAAAGCTGTGTGTCTAGAGCTTGGTACTTCTATGGCTTCTGGCCTGGAGATCTTAGGACCAATTCATCAGAGATCTTGAGTTCCACTTTCCTGTGACATATCCTTCCAGCACATACCTACTGAACTCCTACATGAGTTCTAGTGTCCATCCATTATGATGCACACTCTGAGTTGTACACTCTCAAGGTCTTTGACAAAGCAGAGTTACATGTCCACCATGACAGTATGACAGAACAATTTGACCCTGTCTTTCACCTGTTGGGCAATCTATATAATTGCTGTCATACAATATGATGCTTTTCCAGACTGGTTATAGCTATATAACTCCTACATTATCTTTGTTGTAGTAAGAGCTCATCTTTGTAATTGTTTAATAATGCCCTACCATGCGGCTGCATCACAATTTGCTTAGACCCCCTCTGCCTTTGACATTCTTGTATAGATTTTAGTAAGAGCATATACTTTCATGCCAGTTGGATAGGAACATGACGACAGAGTTTATGACAAAATTGTGCTTAACTTTGTAAGAAATAGAAAAACTGTTTTATAAAGTGACCACAGGATTTGACCTTCTCTAAAACAACCAAAGAATTCTTCTCAATCTAGTAATTTCCTAGTGATGGCTTAACTCATTTTCATAGGTTCTGTCTATTCTAGTGGAGTTTTGTGATACCCACACTCCTCTTTGGAATATGGTCTTGCACATCTCTTCATCCACCTTTTGACTCTGAATCTTTTATAATCAGATATTTGCAGCATTTACTTGTCTTTAAATGAACTTGTTTTCTTATCGCTATAAAATCTGCACATCACCATTTCTGTCAAGTTTGTCTGTCCATTTCCATTCCTCTAGTCTGGGTTAACCTTCTGTTCTCCTAATAGAGCCTTCTGCAGAGCCTATGGAATTGTGATAGTAAAGCTCTATGGCGTGCCTTCTCCCATGGAGCCCATTTTTGCTGTTAGATATAGAACCTTATTACCAAACACAAAGCTGCATGAATTTTTCCTTCTACTTTTTTCTTCTAAATTTTATATTTGAGTCCATTGTTTATTTTAATAAATGGCAAGGGTATGTCTAGGTTTATATTTTTTTCACTGTATATTCAATTATTCTACTATAATTTGTAGAAAAAACTAAAATATTTGTCATTTTCTATTTTGTTGTCTTTGAGACCTTGACAAAGAGTGACTGTCTGAATTTTCATTAAAACATTTACTATATGAAAATAAATCATTTTTAAAATAAATTCTTGAAATATTCTTCAGTATCGAAAAGCAATACAAAGGGAAGGCTCAGCTGTAATCCTAAGGAGCATGGTGGTGACAGGAGGCTCTGTGGACATTGTATAGGAAGGTCAGACATGGAGCTGGAGGATAACCAAAGCACAACTGGGCTAGCCCATCACATTGTCTCCTAAGTGCTTCATAGCCAATGATTATACCTCTTCTGGTAGAGGTGATTCTCATACTCTGTTACAACATGCAATACCAAGGCCAGAGATGATGCCTTAAAGTAGAAGACCTACAAAGAAGGCAGAAGGTCTCTGCCTGTCAACTTTATAGGCAGGTTTTAGGATTTTTAAAAACCAATATGATTACCTGGTCATTCCCTCACAAACATTTCACACTCCCTGAAATAAAGAGAAGTTGAATTTTTTTTTCTTAGCTTCCTATAATGTGTGTTCCTCATTAAAGGCATGCCATCATTACATTTCATAATGTCTTTACTCTGCAGCACTAATATCTCATAAAAACTGATAAAGATCATACTTTGAGAAGAACCCCACTGAGATGGTATAAACTAAGACAAGAGCCAAAAGAACCTTCTTATCCAGAAGGGACTATGGGGGATCAAATAGAACTGACTGTTTTTCCCTTTGTAATTACTTGCCCTATATTTTTATTAAGGATTGCCTGGAAACACAAAACCAAAGCCTCTCTCTGGAGTCATCCTGTATAATGTGAAACCCTCTTGTGTCAATTAGAGTCAACACATCATAAGCCTGTCATTAGATTGGCTTCACAAAATCAGAGAGGAGGAAGTAGATGAAATCACCCCAAATAAAACACAACTAAAGTAGAAGAAGATATCAAGAGAAAAGCTGGACATAGAGGACCAAAGTGTATAAGCAGTTTTTAAAAATGAGGCAAGAAGGCAGCATTGGAAGAACTCGTGGGTTTTCTACGGAACAGTGCAGTATAAATTAGTGAATGCCATGCATGGGACCTCATCTTGCTGGCAATAAGTCTTCAGTCTAGATAGTATGTGATCACTTACTAAATAGCATTCTGCTGCATTGCCAGCTCTACCTATTACACCCACTCTGCTCATGCAGGGAATCAGAATGACCGAACCCTAAGCAGCAAATAAATTTCAATAAACAGATTTATTGTTCTATTTCAATACAAATCACAGTCTGTTAAGAATAATGCATGCTGGTCTGGGTTCTGACAGGCAGAAAGACTGATTTAAGAAGAAAATTGGCCTCCTAATTTAATTCATTCATTTACATCTCTCCCCTAAGTGTGAAACAATACAGGCGTACCCATCATAGTTGGTAATCATTCTTCTGTTTGTGGTTCAAGTCATGCTTCTGAAAATTACAGTTCCTCCTACTTAAGAAAGTGCATATATATATTATCATTATAGGATGAAGGCTTATCAAATGAAACTATGGAAATAAAAGGTTGCTCAGAGTAGAATGATCTCATATATCTTAAGAGCAATGCTTAATTGATACCTCTGGATTATATGATATTTTGTAAAACCCAAATACATTTTTTTAAATGGCATGGTCCATTTATACTTATTGTCGGCAGTGTTTGTTAATTTCAGTCCAACATTGCTCATTGAATGTCAGACTATAATTGTATACCATGATTACATTAAAGAGAAATAAAATTCTGTTCTCTTATATGTAGATACCATTTCTGGGCAGCGAATAAACACATTATTTTGTACACTCATGCTTATGACACATACTATAAATTTTGCATACATAATAACAATTCACTTTCTGCTATACAAAGTCTAATTTGAATTTGGTGAATTCATGTTTTCTCTCACTATAGTTTCTGCCTTGCTTTGAAACAACCTCAAGAACCGCACAAGCTTTGCCTATAGATAAGCCTTTATGAGTTTACCTGCATAGAGGGTAGACTCCATTCTATCCTTCCAGGTTCAACAGAGTATCTTTTTATAAAGAATCAAGCCACACATTTCCAAACCACCTTCAACTTACACCATGATCTGTACTGCACCATAATAAAAGACATTATGCCTTTTACCTTATTCTACTAAAGAAGAGAAGCATGATTTTCATCTCTGCTATAAACCGAACTGTAAGAATGAGATGGGAGGGGGTGTATGGGCAGGGAGAGGAGAAAGCTCTACCCATCTATGTTAAATATCTCAAAAAGGCCAGATGACTTTGGAATAAAGAACACATCATGGACCAGAATTATCTTGGGTTAGTTTTAGTCTTTTTGAAAGCTACTCATTGCCCACAATCATGTCTGATCAACCTAACTACCTATCAAAATCTTTAAGACTTCTTCTACCCTCCAAAATCTAGAAATTTCATCAGATAACAACCATAACTGTGTAACAGATTTAGCATTGCTTTGCTCTAACCTACATATTATGGTGCCCAATGATTAATTGCTTAAATCCCTTGAATTATGACTTTCTTTGCGTTACCTAACACAATCTCATATAACTATTTCCATGGCGGAGTATGCTTTCTAAATGGCATAAATCTGAGGTCTTGGCCACTCGTACATCAAGAGTAAACTCTCTCTTTGAGGTGAAACGTGTACGACCACAGGGTTTCAATCTTAAATAGGAATGTAAATGTCTCTGACAAAGAAAAAATAATAAACTGGTTTTTCTTCTTAAAAGAGAAGAATTTCAAACCAGAATTTCCAGGCTACAGTATGTTTTTTAGCTGCAGGGCACTCCAGTAGAGTTAAAAATAAATTACACTTCTATTCTTCCCAGAGAAAGACATTAATGTGAGCACTACAGCTTGGTGCATTTTGGTTAAAATCAGAAATGATCTGAGGCCAGGTGAATTAAGTTGATTCCCTTACAGAATACTGGTGCTTCTCTCTCAGTGCAGCTTCTGAAAGCCAGTCTGACACAGCCCCTACCTACCAAATTGCACAGGAATTACTCTCAATTACAGGCTTCTGTCTGTTAAACAGTGAGAGATGGTGATCACTTCTGACCTTTTTCCTCTTGACAACTCAAGGAAATGAAAGGAAATAAAATCTGGCAGCTGTTCAATTTAGAGGTTGGATGCAGGGGGGGAAGAAAAAAAAAGAAACCCCCATATTGCCTACCTGCATCTCAAGGTATGTGGGAGATTATTGTATCATCTTACTCCTTTTCAGGGGATAAATTGCATGTAGCAATGTCATTTTTGCTAAAAGTTACTTGGTTAATGTTTTAATTCGAGTATCATTTACTGAAGCCTTCCCACAATCAATCATGTAGACTTGTAGTTTCATATTTCAAGGCATTTTTGCTCAACACTGAACTTCTAAACCCTGCCTACCTTCCTTACTTGTAAGTAGGTTATAAAGAACTACAGAGAAATGGCTCAGGGCCACCTTCACATGCCATGGGTCACTGAAAGCCAAAGGATTAGGAAGGCAAGCCTGGACACTCCACCTACTTATCCAGTTGCTAGAGTTGAGTAGATTTGAAATGAAATCGGTTTAATTGAATGTGAATATTTTAAATATGACACGAATACTTTCACAACTCTCTTGACATTTACCCACAATTTTCCATTTCAAAAGAATAACTCCTTTGCTAAGGACTAAAATAGTTGTTTGGATGAAAGTTAAATGCAAAGACATTCTGTACTCTGGGAAAGTGTCTGTTAAAACCTCTATAATCTATCCAGAACATGGTCGTAAAAACTGCCAGTTAGAGGTAGATGCTATATGAGCACAAACAGACTGCAGACCAAGTTCCCAAAGAGAGAGGACAAGAGTCCATCTCACCCAAAAGACATAGGCTAGTCATGCCCCTACTTGCCTTGGAAACACATTCCTTCTAAGTCAGCAACTGCTGCATGGGAAAAACTATTTCGGGGAGAACTAATGATTCTAAAACATTCTGTAGAGTCCAGACAGTTAAAACACCCCCATCCTAACAGACCTGCAAACAGCATGTGGAAATATGGATTCTGATTGACTGGTGACATCATAGGACAAAAATAATGTCCCATATTTTCTTCCTGATCTGCTATTTCTGTTGCATTCAAGAGTTGACGCTGCTTTTTCTGAGTTGGGTGAGATAGTTAGCAGAGAAGTGAGTCACTGAAATAGCTAATGGCCTGAAGAGTAGGATGACACCAGAAAGAAAAGAATTAAAAGGATCCTGGGGGAGAAATGACACTCTGGTGGGCCAAGAATGACCTCACCAGGATCTACTTTGCTTCCAGGAAGTGGGTCCTCATAAGACTTTATGGTTCCAGCTGACTTCTTTCCTGTGATGGATCAGCCAAGAAGAGAATGCTTTGGTACCAGCACCAGCACAAGCCAGCCAAGGAACAATGAGGTAGACACTGAGGGTGTCACTATATCTAAGTTTTCTAAAGAGCCAGCTTATTTAATATCCCCCAAAAAGAGATGCCAAAATTTGAAAGTCCTAAGTGCCCTTATTCCTAAAAAGCCTAACAAGCAGCAGTTGTTTGGCCTGGCATTTGGGGAGGGACAGGTAAGTGAGAAGTCTCTCATTAGGAACTTCTCATGCTGAAGAGGGAGGTCAGGAATTCAATATGAAAATAAATACAGTATGAATACAAGGGGCAATCTGTATGGCTTTAATATAAAAAACACTATAAGGTATAGAGACCCAAACATTATTATAATTATACAAGAATCTAAAAGCAATAAACACATGGAAAGTGAATATATAATAAAAATAAGATTTTCATGTTTGCCTTTATAAGGCAAGAGGAACACTCTAATTTCAAAGTCATCCTGGAACAAATAATGCCTTTTAGCTAGCCTTAGATATAGCATGAAACTCTGACTTAACTTTTCTCCCACTTCACAGGGATAAGATATTCAGCTGCCTAATTTCATTTTCAATATTGAAGACAACAGAACAAATATACTTCACCCAATGTCATAACTATTTCATAATAGACTTCAAATATTTTTAAAAGTTTAAAACATTTCACTTGAAATAGTGAAACAAAATTTAGTGCTAATGCATTTTAAAACATGCTAAACAAAAACACTAATAAAATCCAATTATGCAAAAACCCACACATTTATTATAGGTTAAAGTAAGTAAATACAAAATAATGTTAAATAAGAAAACTAAAGCACAGAAAATAAGCCTACAAATTCACTTTAAAACCCTGAAACAAGAAAACACATGCCACATCTTTGTGTAGAGATGGGAGCATGGTGACAGGTGCTGGTCATGAACACATGGAGAGTTATATCTCCCAATGTCCCAAATAGCTATCAGGTACTTTCTTTTCCATGAGTTCTCCTGTCCTTTCTGGCTGGGCACTACAGAATTTGAAATGTACCATGTCTTCTACAGAAAATTTAAGGACGGAACAAACTGAGTGGAGCTCAGTGGAGAATAAAGAGAGAGTGGGCATTGTATGCGTTCCTCACTAGGATAGGAAAAGAGCTGGGAGGGCCACTGTACACAGAGACAAGAGGAACCGCATAACAGAGGGAAGAGACTGTCCTGGAGAAAGCTGCCTACACTCAGATGGAAATCCTGATCTGGATCCCAGCTCCCTGGAGCTCCCTCACTCCTAATGGTATGTGGACAACTTTGGTAAGTTCAAAGGAGATCCCAGGGTGGCTGGAAGGACCATGGAGCCACTGCCCTTCCCTACACGGACCCTGAGATGCCACTAGGATCCCGACAACATCTCTAAAGAATTTCCTATATATTTCACTTCTTTGAGAACAAGAAAGCTGTCTTTAAGGACAACGAAAAATACTTGAAAGCAGAGAGTTAACTAAAAAAGTTTGTAAAGTAAAGGATAATTGTTCATTCCTCGGCCAAGGTGGAGAAATAAAAACAAACAAACAAAACAAAACAAAACAGAGAGAGAGAGAGAGAGAGAGAGAGAGAGAGAGAGAGAGAGAGAGAGAGAGAGAGTATCCTGAAATGATTCCAACCAACCTGAAAAAGGATACAGAATATGAGGTATTTCAGTTCTCAGGAACTTCATGCCATTTTCAAATGCAAAACCATTTCAGTCAAGCATATTTCCACACACCTTCCTAAAACATCTGGTAGAAGCAGCTCGGAAGTGACCTCAGTATCTGGTAGAAACAGGATTCTAGCTTGAGAACATTTGTGTTTAGTGTTGGTACCTAGACAGGATTTTCATTCTTGCTGCTCAAAGTGTACTACCCAGACCCAGCAGAATAGATGTATGAAAGCAAGACAGAAATGACCAGACCCTCAGAGCATGACTCCAAACTGATTGGAATAGAACACAATTTATAAGAAAATCAGAATAAGAAAATCTGAAATAATTTTGTTCTTGGCTATCCAGGCTTTACCAGTTTTTACCTGGCATTTGGGGACAGGAACTTGTTATGTATTATCCCAAACTGGTCTTGAATTCAAGATCCTCCTGCCTCAGTGTTTCTAACACTAGTACTATAAGCCTGGACTACATAATTTCAACATATTGACCAGCCCAGACATTGATAATTTATCCTTCTATCCCTTCTGATTTTCATCGGTCCTCCTAATTCCTGCCTCTTCAAATGTGGAATATTCTTAAGGCTTCTGGATTTAACTGTTCTCCCTACAATGCCATCAGCAACAAGAGATATCAAATAAATGGCTGGCTTTGGTTGATTTAGAGAGAATATCTCTACTGGCCATGCAAAACATGCAAATAAACCAGAATTCCAGGTTATATTACCCCAGGGGAACACTGCCTGAGGACACATTTTTCACATCATTGTCCTACAAGCTCATTGTCTACTCAAATAATTAGGACCCCTGAATCACCCCATATTCTTCAAGCTCTGGCTTTGGGCACCATCTTCCCAAATAACACAGCATCACCTATGAGAGGAGAATGATGAGGAGGGACAGTGGTACAGCTTTGTGTCTGGTCTTGACATCCTCTATCAATAGTCAATATGAAGCTTTTCAGAAGTGATTGCATGTTGTATGAACTCTGTAATTTTAAACAATACAAGTTGCCACTGAAGTGACTTCTTCATTATTGGTGCTGCCATTCAAAGATAACTTCCTTTGTGATTTTAAACCATCCATTCTAAATGACACTGGGGTGCCATGACCAAGAATGAAGTGAATGACATTTTTCTTGAAAGGCAGAATTGTGACATCCAGATGCATTTAGTGGGAGAATAAAATTTTTCTCAGTCTTCAAATCTTCAACCATGAGTAGCTGAATAAACAAAATGTACTTCAAAAGTAAGAAACACTGAGGATGCATCAAATCCTTTAAAGGAAATACCATAATTCTACCTAAACCTACACAGGAGTGAGAAGAGGGAAACCAGAAACCAGCTGAGAAAACACTGAACATAGCCCTGGCAGAGCCCTAGGCTATGTAGCATAACTGTTCAAAATATCCTAGATCCAATGTCCTTGCCAAGAATGTCTCAGACATATATTTTTGAGTAGAGGAAGGAAAAGTCTCCATATCATTTTTCTACATAAAAATGAAATTAAAACACAAACAATGTTTAGTTGGCTAGAAAGCTTCCAAATATCAATCACAGGTGGGTCTCAGAGAATTTCAGAAGTCATACGGCCTTCAAGCAATGAGTAAAGACAAAGTAGGAAAGAAGAGCCATGCTTAACCCTGCAATAATATGCTTGGTCTTCACAGACCACCACACAGAACACATACAATGTAGGATGTAGGCCTTTAGATATTTACTCATAAAGTCAGATAGTTAGGGTGAGTGACCCACAGGGTGGCTATGAGAATGTAATATGCTGGCCTTGTAACCATAATGGGAATGCAGCTTCTCATATACCTGATTGGTGCTCTAGACATTACCTGTAGTCTCTATACGGGGTCAGCAAAACAGTACTGTACATAAGGAGATGGGGAGAGCCCTCAGACAAGTGGTTCAGAAAGACGCACTTAACTTTTGTGTCAGACAACATGTTCTCTTTCTAATAGCTGGAAGAGGTAGCTTTTTAATCACCTGACCATTCAGGATGCAAAATTAGAGTAATTTGGTAAAGTAATCATTTACCACAGATCTAGTGATTGAAAGTAACAACATTTTATCTTGCAGATTTAAAGGATAGAAGTCCCAAGCAGTTCTCACTGGACTAAACTCAAGATAAGAGACAATAGTAGGGCTGTGGTCTTCAGGGCCCCTGGAGAGATTCCATTTTCTTGTCTTATCTAGCTTTTGAAGGTTGCCCTCACTCTTCAGCCCCTTGCTCCACCACAAAACCAGCAAGGCATGCTTAGCCTTCTTACTTAAGTTGGCTCTCTGCCATCATCCAAGTCTTCCTGGATATTCTTGCCTCTCTCTTCCATTTGCTAAAATATTTATGACCTACCTGAGCAGTCTAAGGCAAATTCCCAATCCCAAGATCATAACTCAATTACACCAAAGACTTCCTTTTGCCTGGCTTGGAGGCATTCACAGGGAGGCTATGGATGCTCAGTTATGTGTTTCTGGGTAAGAGCAGCATTATTTCTCCTACTTTCATCTATTAGAGTTAACACTAATTAATTAAATCCTGGAAATAAGGTGTGTGTGTGTGTGTGTGTGTGTTTATATATAGGAAAATTGTGACTAAATAGTGACTAAAGAGTTATGTATATACATGTATATATATTATGTTATGAATCTACACAGAGATATAGCTATAGTATAGTACAGCAATTATGCTATCTTAAGAATAACAAGGAATACTTTATTAACATCATTACCTTAAGCTTTACTATATAGGCACTCATGGACAGGACACAGACACATGTGCGCACACACACACACAAACACACACACACAGAGAGAGAGAGAGAGAGAAAGAGAGAGAGAGAGAGAGAGAATGAATCTGTAGCTAAGTATATCCATCTATGCAGAGCTACAACAATTTGAATACCATCCATCATGCCTATCACTCCCTCCCTCAAATAGAAAGTCAAGGACTGTGATATATGGTCACATTACACTTACTAAACCAATACATAACCAGCATGTCCACATCACAAATTTATAAATGTCCCAGCTTTTATATGTCTGTGACCTAAACAGAGGCCACAAACCACACATGCTATGTCAATACCTACAATGCGGATAGTACAAATTGGAACATAATTTAAGTACAAAAATATATATAGGATTTCAAAGTCTGTTACAAAAATGAATATAGGAGATCTCATTTAATAAGATGTATGTCGATTTCAGGTTAATTGATGCTAGTGAAGATAACTTGGGTTACTTAAAATTAAAAGAAAATAATCTGCTTAATTTTCTTTTCTTCAGTATGACAGCTACAAGATACATATGTATTTTCTTTTCTACTGAATAGCACTGACTACACAGTAAAAGTAGTATCTAAAGGTAGTTGAGTTAAAATAAAACATGGTGATTTTAACATAAATATATCATAACTCTGTACATAGGTACCAGCAAAAGAGAGCTGGTCTCCCACAAGTGCGCTCACTCCTGGGCTCACAAGTGAGATCACGAGAAGGCTAGCTATGCACCTGGAGGCAGGCTGCAAGGAAGTAGCTTGCACTGGTGAGTCCATCTGGCCCAACAGAGCAGAGGACCCAGGCCGGAGGCCTCTGGAAGGAGACTTCTAGCCTGGGCCATGGCTCACCATCTCCAGGCAATGCAGAAGGCCAACTCCACCAGGAGGCCCAAGGAGGCAGCTTGCATGGGTGATTCCTGCATTGACAACAAGGCCAACCAACACCAGTGAAAACTAGATGGCAAAGGCAAACATAGGAACACTACTAACAGAAATCAAGGCAATATGGCAGCATCTGAACCGAATTCTCCATTAACAGCAAGTCTGCTCTGGATACCCCAACACACCAGAAAAATAAGATTTGGATTTAAAATCACTGGTCATGATGCTGTTACAGGAACACATGAAGGACATAAAGAAATCTCTTAAAGAAATTCAGGAGAAAATGGATCAAAAGTTAGAAGCTCTTCATGTGAAAATTCTTTGTTTAGCTCCGTACCCCACTTTTTAATGGGGTTATTTGGATCTCTGGGTTCTACTTTCTTGAGTTCTTTGTATATATTAGATATTAGCCCTCTGTCGGATTTAGGGTTGGAGAAGATTCTTTCCCAGTCTGTTGGTTGATGTTTTGTCCTTTTGACGGTGTCCTTTGCCTTACAGAAACTTTGTAGTTTTATGAGGTCCCATTTGTCAATTCTTGATCTTAGAGCATAAGCTATTGGTGTTCTATTTAGGAACTTTTCCCCTGTGCCCATGTCCTCCAGGGTCTTCCCCAGTTTTTTTTTTCAATTAGTTTCAGTGTGTCAGGTTTTATGTGGAGGTCCTTGATCCATTTGGAGTTAAGCTTGGTACAAGGAGATAAGAATGGATCGATGCACATTCATCTGCATGCTGACCTCCAATTGAACCAGCACCATTTGTTGAAAAGACTATCTGTTTTCCACTGGATGCTTTCAGCCCCTTTGTCGAAGACCAAGTGACCATAGGTGTGTTGGTTCATTTCTGGGTCTTCAATCCTATTCCATTGATCCGCTTGCCTGATATTGTACCAACACCATACAGTTTTTTATCACTATTGCTCTGTAGTAGAGTTTAAAGTCTGGGATATTGAATCCCCCTGAAGTTCTTTTACTGTTGAGAATAGTTTTAGCTATCCTGGGTTTTTTGTTATTCCAGATGAATTTGAGAATTGCTCTTTCTAGCTCTATGAAGAACTGGGTTGGGATTTTTATGGGAATAGCATTGAATCTGTAGATTGCCTTTGGAAAGATGGCCATTTTAACTATATTAATCCTGCCAATCCATGAGCATGGAAGGTTTTTCCATTTCCGGAGATCTTCTTCGATTTCTGAGAAACACCTTAAGAAATGTTCAACATCATTAATTATTAGGGAAATGCAAATCAAAACAACCCTGAGATTTCACCTCACACCAGTCAGAATGGCTAAGGTCAAAAATTCAGGAGACAGCAGGTGTTGGCGAGGATGTGGAGAAAGAGGAACACTCCTCCACTGCTGGTGGGATTGCAAGATGGTGCAACCACTTTGGAAATCAGTCTGGCGGTTCCTCAGAAAACTGGGCATGTCACTTCCTGAGGACCCTGTTATACCACTACTGGGCATATATCCAGAGGATTCTTCAGCATGCAATAAGGACACATGCTCCACTATGTTCATAGCAGCCCTATTTGTAATAGCCAGAAGCTGGAAAGAACCTAGATGTCCTTCAACGGAGGAATGGATACAAAAAAATGTGGTATATTTATACAATGGAGTACTATTCAGCCATTAGAAACAATGAATTCATGAAATTCTTAGACAAATGGATGGAGCTGGAGAACATCACACTAAGTGAGGTAACCCAGTCTCAAAAGATCAATCATGGTATGCACTCACTGATAAGTGGATATTAGCCTAGAAACTTTGAATACCCAGGACATAATCCACAAATTAAATGATGTCCAAAAAGAATGGAGGAGTGGGCCCTGGTTCTGGAAAGACTCAGTGCAAGAGTATAGGGGAATTCCAGAACAGGGAAGTGGGAAGGGGTAGATGGAAGAATAGGGGGACAGAAGAGGGTTTATGGGACTTGCGGGGAGTGGGGACCCAGAAAAGGGGAAATCATTTGCAATGTAAATAAAAATAAATAAATAAATTTTAAAAAAAAAGGAAAAAAAGTTAGAAGCACTTACCAGGGAAACACAAAAATCATTAAAAGAAATTCAGGAGAATATGGGACAAAAGACATAAATAAACCAATAAGGAGGAAATACAAAAATCACTTAAAGAAATACAGGAGAACGTTGATCAACAGGCAGAGGTCATAAAAGAGGAAACACAAAAATCTCTTAAAGAATTACAGAAAAACACAAACAAGCAAGTGAAGGAGCTGAGCAAAACCATCCAGGATCTAAAAACAGAAGTAGAAACAACTAAGAAATCACAAAGGGAGACAGCTTTGGATATATATATATATATATATATATATATATATATATATATATATATATATATATATATATAACATTTCATCCTTAAGCAAAAGAATATACCTTTTACTCAGCACCTCATGGTACCTTCTCCAAAATCAACCATATAATTGGTCACAAGACAGACCTCAACAAATATAAGAAGATTGATATAATCCCATGCCTCCTATCAGATCACTATGGAGTAAAAGTGGTCTTCAATAGCAACAAAAACAACAGAAAGCCCACATACACATGGAAACTGAACAATACTCTATTCAATGATACATTGGTCAAGGAAAAAATAAAGAAAGAAATCAAAGACTTTTTAGAATTTAATGAAAATGAAGAGACAACATACCCAAATCTATGGGACACAATGAAAGCAGTGCTAAGAGGAAAACTCATAGCACTGAGTACCTCCAAAAAGAAAATGGAGAGAACATACAATAGCAACATAACAACACACACCTGAAAGCCCTGGAACAAAAAGAAACAAATTCACTCAGGAGGAGTAGAAGACAGGAAATCATCAAACCCAGGGCTGAAATCAATCAAATAGAAACAAAGAGAACCATACAAAGAATCAACAAAACCAGGAGCTGGTTCTTTGAGAAAATCAACAAGATAGATAAACCCTTAGCCAGACTAACTAAAGGGCACAGAGACAGTATCCAGATTAACAAAATTAGAACTGAAAAGGAAGTTATAACAACAGAAACTGAGGAAATTCAAAAAAATTATCAGATCCTACTACAAAGGCCTACACTCAGGACAACTGGAGAATCTGGAGGAAATGGACAGTTTCTTAGACAGATATCAAACACCAAAATTAAACCAGGATCAAATAGATCATCTAAACAGTCCCATAACCCATAAAGAAATAAAAGGGGTCATAGAAAGTCTCCCAACCAAAAAAAGCACGGGACCAGATGGCTTCAGTGCAGAATTCCATCAGGCCTTCAAAGAAGACCTAACACCAACACTCTACAAACTGTTCCACAAAATAGAAACAGAAGGAACACTACCCAACTCGTTCTACGAAGCCACAATTGCACTGATACCAAAACCACACAAAGATCCAACAAAGAAAGAGAACTTCAGGCCAATTTCCCTTATGAATATCGATGCAAAAATACTCAATAAAATTCTTGCCAACCGAATCCAAGAAGACATTAAAATGATCATCCACCACGATCAAGTGGGCTTCATCCCTGGGATGCAGGGATGGTTCAATATAAGGAAATCCATCAATGTAATCCACTGCATAAACAAACTCAAAGAAAAAAACCATATGATCATTTCATTAGATGATGAAAAAGCATTTGACAAAATTCAATATCCTTTCATGCTAAAAGTCTTGGAAAGAACAGGAATTCAAGGCCCATACCTAAATATAGTTAAAGCACTATGCAGCAAACCGGTAGTCAACATCAAATTAAATGGAGAGAAACTTGAAGCAATCCCACTAAAATCAGGGACTAGACAAGGCAGCCCTCTTTCTCCATATCTTTTCGATATAGTACTTGAAGTTCTAGCTAGAGCAATTAGACAACATAAGGAGGTCAAAGGGATACAAATTGAAAAGGAAGAAGTAAAATTATCACTATTTGCAGATGATATGATAGTATACTTAAGTGACCCGAAAACCTCCACCAGAGAACTCCTACAGCTGATAAACAACTTCAGCAAAGTGTCAGGTTATAACATCAACTCAAGCAAATCAGGTGCCTTCCTATACTCAAAGGATAAGCAGGCTGAAAAAGAAGTTAGGGAAATGACACCCTTCACAATAGCCACAAACAATATAAAGTATCTTGGGGTGACTCTAACCAAACAAATGAAAGATCTATACAACAAGAACTTCAGGTCTCCAAAAAAGGAAATTGAGGGCGACCTCAGAAAATGGAAAAATCTTTCATGCTCATGGACTGGCAGGATTAATATAGTTAAAATGGCCATCTGGCCAAAAGCAATATACAGATTCAATGCAATCCCCATCAAAATCCCAACTCAGTTCTTCGCAGAGTTAGAAAAAGCAAAACTCCAATTCATCTGGAATAAGAAAAAATCAGGATAGCTAAAACTATTCTCAACATTAAAAGAACTTCTGGGGGAAACACTATCCCAGACCTCAAGCAATACTACAGAGCAATAGTGTTAAAAACTGCATGGTATTGGTACAGTGACAGGCAGGCGGATCAATGGAATAGAATTGAAGATCCAGAAATGAACCCACATACCTATGGTCACTTGATCTTAGACAAAGGAGCCGAAAACATCCAGTGGAAAAAAGATAGCCTTTTCAACAAATGGTGCTGGCTCAACTGGAGGGCAGCATACAGAAGAATGCGAATTGATCAATTCTTTTTTTTTTTTTTAAGAATGTGATTTTTATTTATTTATTTATTATATGTAAGTACACTGTAGCTATCTTCAGACACCCCAGAGGAGGGCATCTGATCCCATTACAGATGGTTGTTAGCCACCATGTGGTTGCTGGGAATTGAACTTAGGACCTTCGGAAGAGCAGTCAGTGCTCTTAACCACTAAGCCATCTCTCCAGCCCCGAATTGATCAATTCTTATCTCCTTGTAGTAAGCTCAACTCCAAGTGGATCAAGGACCTCCATGTAAAACCAGACACACTGAAATAATAGAAAAGAAACTGAGGAAGACCCTTGAGGACATGGGCACAGGAGAAAAGTTCCTGAACAAACACCAATAGCTTATGCTCTAAGATCAAGAATTGACAAATGGCATCTCATAACATTACAAAGTTTCTGTAAGGCAAAGGACACCGTCAAAAGGACAAAACGGCAACCAACAAATTAGGAAAACATCTTCACCAACCCTACATCCAATAGAGTATTAATATCTAATATATACAAAGAACTCAAGAAGTTAGACCTCAGGGAACCAAATAACCCTATTTAAAAAAATGGGGTACAAATCTAAACAAAGAATTTTCACCTGAAGACATTTGAATGGCCAAGAAGCACCATAAGAAATGTTCAACATCATTAGTCATTAGGGAAATGCAAATCAAAACAACCCTGAGATTTCACTTCACACCAGTCAGAATGGCTAAGGTTAAAAACTCAGGAGACAGCAGGTGTTGGAGAGGATGTGGAGAAAGAGGAACACTCCTCCACTCCTGGTGGGATTGTAAGATGGTACAACCACTATGGTAATCAGTCTGGCGGTTCCTCAGAAAACTGGACATGACACTTCTGGAGGACCCTGCTATACCTCTCCTGGGCATATACTCAGAGGATTCCCCAGCATGCAATAAGGACACATGCTCCACTATGTTCATAGCAGCCTTATTTATAATAGCCAGAAGCTGGAAAGAACCCAGATGTCCCTCAGTGGAGGAATGGATAGAGAAAATGTGGTATATTTACACAATGGAATACTACTTAGCAATTAAAAACAATGAATTCATGAATTTTTTAACTAAATGTTTGGAACTGGAAAATATCATCCTAAGCGAGCTACCCCAATCACAAAAGAATACACATGGAATGCAATCATTAATAAGTGGATATTAATTAGCCCAGAAGCTCTGGAATCTGAAGACACAATTAGCATATCAAATTATTCACATGAAGAAGGAAGAAGAGGGCCCTGATCCTGGAAACGCTTGATCTAGCATTGTAGAGGAGTACCAAGACAGAGAAAAGGCAGGGGGAATGATAGGAGCATGGATGGAGAAAACAGGACTTATGGGACATATGGGGAGGGGAGAACTAGGAAAGGGGAAAGCATTTGGAATGTAAACAAAGAATATAATATATATATATTATATATAAGTATATATATATATATATATATATATATATATATATATACATATGTATACACACATACACACACACACATAAAAGAAGTGAGATCACCACTTTCTCTCCAATAACTGTCCAAAGTGGGACTGGGGAATTGAGCCTTCACAGCACACATGGTCTCTCCTCTCATTGATGTCTGAAATGGTTATCTTCTGCTACATATGTATCTGGAGCCATGGATCCCTCCATGTATACTCTTAGGCTGGTGGTTTAATCCCATGAAGCTCTTGGGGTATTGGTTGTCACAAATTCTTGTTTTGCCTGCAGATTTGCAAACTGTTTCAGCTCCTTGTTTCCGTTCTCTAACTACTCCACTGGGGACCCTATGTTATTCTATTAGTTGGCTGTGATCCATGGGTATTTTGATTCACTTTCTAATAAGGATCAATGTATCCACACTTGGGTCTTCCATCTTCTTGAGCTTCATGTGGTCTGAGTTGTATCTTGGGTATTCTGAGCTTTTGGGCTAATATCCACTTATCAGCAAGTGCATAATCTATGTTGTGTTACCTCACTCAGGATGATATTTTTGAGCTCCATTCATCTGCCTAAGAATTTCATGAATTCATTGTTTTTAATACCTGAGTAGTACTCCATTGTGTAAATGTACCACATTTTCTGTATCCATTCCTCTGTTGAGGGATATCTGGGTTCTTTCCAGCTTCTGGATATTATAAATAAGGCTGCAATGAACATAGTGGAGCATATGTCCTTGTTATATGATGGAGCATCTTCTGGGTATATGCCCATGAGTGGTATAGCTGGGTCCTCAGATAGTACTATGTCCAATTTTCAGAGGAATCACCAAACTTATTTCCAGAGTTTTTACCAGCTTGCAATCCCACCAGCAATGGAGGAGTGTTCCTTGTTTATCTGGAATAACAAAACACCCAGGATAGCGAAAACTATTCTCAACAATAAAAGAACTTCTTTATGAATCACCATCCATGACCTTAAGCTCTACTACAGAATAGTGATAAAAACTGTATGGTATTGGTACAGAAACAGGTACGAAGATCAATAGAATAGAACTGAAGACCCAGAAATGAACTCATAGTCTATGGCCACTTGATATTTTACAATGAGTTAAAACCATCCAATGGGGGAAAAAATAAGACAGCATTTTCAACAAATGGTGCTGGGTCAACTGGCAGTCAACATGTAGAAGGATGCAAATTGGTCCATTCTTATCTCCCTATACAAAACTCAAGTGCAAATGGATCAAGGACCTCCATATAAAACCAGATACATTGAATCTAATAGAAGAGAAAGTGGAGATGAACCTGGAGCAGATGGGCACAGGGAAAATTTCCTGAATAAAACAATGTTTCTTTTTTTAACGTCTAGAAACTACCTGTCTTCTTTAGTTGACCATTTCTTCTTACTTCAAGGACAATAATGACAGGCCAACCTATATGTGGCCAACCAAGATATGCTAGAAAAAAATCTCTTTATTTGAAGGTTCATCTAATGCTGACTTAATTTCATAGGTAACTTTTTTAAAGCAGTGTGCTTATTTCCTTTTTAATTATAAAACTGTGACACAGAGAGAAAGCAAATTGCCACAAATCACAAACTACAAAAGCATGGAATAATTATTTGAACCCCAAACTCCAGAATATATGCCCACCATCACTTCTGAGGCAGCATTTTCAACAAATGGTGCTGTGTCAACTGGCAGTTAGCACGTAGAAGAATGCAAATTGATCCATTCTTATCTCCTTGTACAAAGCTCAAAACCAAGCAAGAATTGACAAATGGGACCTCATAAAATTGCAAAACTTCTGTAAGGCAAAAGAAACTGTTAATAAGACAAAATGGCAATCCACAGATTTGGAAAAGATCTTTACCAACCCTACATGTGATAGAGGGCTAATATCCAAAATATATAAAACCTCAAGAAGTTTGACTCCAGAAAACCAAATAACCCTATTAAAAAAAATGTGGTATAGAGCTAAACAAAGAATTCTCAACTGATAAATACCAAAGGGCTGAGAAGGAGCTAAACAAATGTACAACATCCTTTGTCATCAGAGAAATGCAAATCAAAACCTGGAGATTCTATCTCATTCCAGTCAGAATAGCTAAGGTCAAAAACTCAGGTGACAGCAGATGCTGGCAAGGATGTGGAGAAAGAGGAACACTCCTCCAGTGCTGGTAGGATTACAAACTGGTACATCCTCTCTGGTAATCAGTTTTGTGGTTCCTCAGAACATAATACTTCCTGAGGATCCATCTATACTACTCCCAGGCATATACCCAGAAGATACTCCAACATGCAGTAAGTATATATGCTCCACTTATGTCCATAGCAGACATATTTATAATAGTCAGAAGGTGGAAACAACCCAGATGTCCCTCAACAGAGGAATGGATACAGAAAATGTGGTATATTTACATAATGGAGTACTAGCCAGCTATTGAAAACAGCGACTTTATGAAATCTTAGACAAATTGATAGAACTAGAAAATATCCTGTGTGAGGTAAGCCAGTCACAGAAGAACACACATGGTATGTACTCACTGATAAGTAGCCCTGAAGCTCAGAATACACAAGATATAATTCACAGATCAAACAAAACTAAAAAAGAAGGAAAACCAAAGTGTGGATACTTTGGTCCTTATTAGAAGTGGGAACAAAATACCAATGGGAGGAGATACAGAGACAAAGTACATAGTAGAGACTAAATGAAAGGCTACCCAGAGACTGTCCCACCTGGAGATCCATCCTGTACACAGTTACCAACCTAGATACTATTTTGGATGCCAACAAGTGCTTGCTGACAAGAGCCTGATATAGCTGTCTCCTGAAAGGCTCCACCAGTGCCTGACAAATATAGAGGTGGATGTTCTCAACCAACCATTGGACTGAGCACAGGGTCACCAATGGAGAAGTTAGAGAAAGAACCAAAGGAGTTGACGGGGTTTGTAGCCCCATAGGAGGAACAACAATATGAACCCATCAGTATCCCGGCGCTCTCACGGACTAAACCACCAACCAAAGAGTACACATGGAGGGATCCATGGCACCAGCCACATATGTAGCAGAGGATAGCCTTGTTGGATCAATGGGAGGAGAGGTTCTTGGTCCTGTGAAGGCCCAATGGCCCAGTATAATGGAATGCCAAGACAAGGAAGTAGGAGTAGGTAGATTGGTGAACAGGGGCAGGGGAAATAGAATAGTGAGTTTACAGAGTGGAAACCAGGAAAGGGAATAATATTTGAAATTTAAATAAAAAATCTATTAAATAATAAATAAATAAATACATCATAAATCTGAAAACAAATAACTGCTTATATTATGAAATAGTATCTCTGGTGAATGGGAGCCAGTGTTTTGGTTTTAATATTTTTCAGAGCATACCTTTATTCTTCTGGAATTCTATCAATATCAAAATACTCAACATGGTAAAAATTAATCTTTGCTGACTATAAACTTTCAAATTTTCTGTATTTTTGTCTTTGTAGCCTTTAGTTTCTGTTGATGAAACCAGCACAAAGGCACTCTCTACCACCCACAGCCAGTGAGGCTTCAACTTCTAAACCTTTTATTTCAGTGGTCCCTTGAAACCAACACAAGAACTCGGGAACTACATGCACTTCAAAGGCCACATTGTTGGGGGAAGATTCTGACTATAGGCCCTGTCAGTCCCCACTGAGGAGCTGAAGTGCATTATTATGAAGTTCTGTGCACACTTTCCAATGATGGATAAAACAAATGGATATGCCCCACAGGCACAGGAGGAATCAAAAATACATTAGCTCCTTGCAACTTCTGATCTGGGACTGAGGAATGTTTGGATGGGCTTCTCCCCACCCCTTTCAAATAAAGTTTAGATGAGACAGGAATGCAACCCAAAGCACAGTTCTGAGGCTCTCTGGGTCCAAGTCAGTACTTGGAGGAGAATCAAACACATCTTACCTAAGGAACAGCACGACGTTTCATCCACAAATTATCATATGCCCAGTCACAAATGGTTATTGTAAAATCTTTATTAACCTAAGTGCATATAAAAATTGTGAATTCCTAATACAAAGCAGTATTTGACTTTTAAATTTCATTTTCAGCTTGGCCCGTTCACTTGGAATGTGATTACAGAGTAAATTAAAAAGTAATCACATGTGAATTACATTTCCTCGTGAATGTAATGACTTCAGGAGGCTGATTAATGTTAAGCAGTGCCTGTCCTATGGTCTGTATACCTTCCCAGGTGAGAGATGCAAGATAGCTGGTGTGAGTTGATTTAATTTTCTTTCACTGGTATTCCAGGAAGACTTGTCTGAACACAAAATGGGCTCTGCATGTTCACTAGGACAGGGGATGTCTTTCCTTCTGTTCATCCAAGTCTTGCCCACAAAACACTAGATTAGAAGAAAAGCCCATGAAAAGCAATCTACCTCTGGTGCTATTCTCCAACGAGCCAAGTCTCAATTTCTCAGTTTTGGTATTTGTGGAAAATTCTTCCTATGAGAGGGTAAATTGAAGAGGACTGATGAGAAATGTATCTGTACTAATGGGAAGGTGACAAGTTTTCTCAGAAGAAATAAAAGCTTATTAATAATCTATAGTATTACTACTATAAACAAAATTTAAACAATAAATTTAAAACAAAGAAGACTAATATCATTAAAATATTTCCGTTATGGATAGGAGGGAGTATAGGAGTCTAATGTATCTCCTCCTTTTTAGTATATTTAAGGAGAGATTCTGTTTTCTAAAAGATTTGTCAGAGAAATTCTGTTATTTCTGGTATAGAAATATTCTGGTATACCATTATACCTGTTTAAAAGAAGTATAAATGTGGGAGACTTGAGAGAATGCCAGAGATAGAATGAAAGCTACCATGCCTAAGAGTGTGTCATCATTGCTGTGACTTCCTAATCCATTGGACGGGACAACAGGCCAGACCAGAAGCCTGAAAGGAACACTGAGGGAATAATGTAGGACTTGGTATAAAATGTCATACAAGATGGACAAGAAAAACTACTTATGATGGTTTTGACACCACCTATCTGTAATAATTCATCTTTTCAAATTGGTGAGACAAAGAAGATGTATTCATCTATCTAGGAGATAGAACCAGACTTTAGTAGACCATTTCCCTGGAGCTCAACAGTCATGGACTCATTCTGTAGCCATTTATTTATGGATTTTCAAGAACTACAATGTTCTGATATCACCTCTTCCCAACTAGTAGGAAGCTAATCCTTGGAAATTCCCTTGAAGATCACCCTTAGAAGTTTACTTTAGTTTCTTGGGTTGTTTTGTTTTGTTTTGTTTTGTGTGTGTACTGTGTATTTAGTCTGCGCTGACAAATTGCAGAACATTCGTGGTCAATGCTAAGGATGGTTGGAAAAGTTAACACAGAAGAATGGCGAGAGCACTCTGGGAGATATCTGTTTTAGAAAGCATCGAAGTGCTTTATGCACCTGCTCTGAGCATAAAGCAGAAACAAGAACTCTTGTATTTGGGACTAAATAGGGCAGATGTAACTACAGACACAAAAGTACCCAGTGTACTGTAGTAGGACTGCTACACTTAGGAGAAGGATATGACTCTACCATTGCATTCCATTATATTTGATTCTCTCTTCTTCCTTTCTGGCTTGCTGGCTTCTTTGCTATTGTGGTCTGTAGTACTTAGAAAAACAAGATGAAGATTGCAATTAATCTGTGCTATCATAGTATAATTAACCAAAGAATAAAAGTCTTGTTTATCTTGTATAACACAGACAAGGTAAGAATCAGGACAGTGGGCCATTTGAACTGGCGAGCCAGGCAGCTGCATAGCCTTCTGTGCACAGCCCTCCAGGAGAGAGCGATCTCCCAGCAGCTCTTTCACTTCTGAGCACAGAGGTGATATCTACACCTTTTCTCTGGAGGGGAACAGCTAGGAGCATACAGGGCATACGATCAGTGGAACAGCTAGAACAGAGGTCTTCAGGATGCAATTTGCACCAGGAAACCAGGCTGCTCCACAGCCTTCTGTGCTCAGACCCTGCCAGAAAAGAGGTGGTCTCTCAGGAGTACGAACATAGGCTTACAGGCCCACAAGAAGGGACAAGCTCCAGTTGGAGACAGCAAGACCAAGCAGCACCAGAGATAACCAGATGGTGAAAGGCAGACACAAGAACCCTACTAACAGAATTCAAGGCTACTTGGCAACATCAGAACCCAGTTTTCTCACTACAGCAAGTCCCAGATACCCCAACACACCCAGAAAGTAAGAGTTGGATTTAAAATCATATATCATGATGCTGATAGAGGACTTTAAAAGGGAATCAAATAACTCCCTTAAAGAAATTCAGGAGAAAATGGGTCAACAGGTAAAAGCCCTTAAAGAGGAAACACAAAAATCCCTTAAAGAAATACAGGAGAACATGGGTCAACAGGCAGAAGCCCTTAAGAAGGAAATACAAAAATCCCGTAAAGAATTACAGGAAAACACAAACAATCAAGTGAAGGAACTGAACAAAACCATGCAGAATCTAAAAGTGGAAGTAGAAACAATAAAGAAATCACAAAGTGAGACATCTCTGGAGTCAGAAAACCTTGGAAAGAATTCAGGAGTCATAGATGCAGGCATCCACAAAAGAATAAAAGAGATGGAAGAAGGAATCTCAGGTGTTGAACATACCATAGAAAACATTGACTCAACAGTCAAAGAAAATGCAAAATGCATAAAGCTTGTAACCTAAAACATCCAGTAAATCCAAGACACAATGAGAAGACCAAGCCTAGGATTATAGGTATAGAAGAGAGCAAAGATTTACAACTTAAATGGCTAGTAAATATCTTCAACAAAATTCCAGAAGAAAACTTCCATAACCTAAAGAAAGTGATGCCCATGAACATACAAGAAGCCTCCAGAACTCCAAAAAGACTGGACCATAACAGAAAGTCCTCCTGGCACATAATAATCACAACACCAAGTGCAATGAACAAAGAAAGAATATTAAAAGCAGTAAGGGAAAAAGGGCAAGTAACATATAAAGACAGTCTTATCAGAATTACACTAGAATTCCTACCAGAGATGATGAAAGTTAGAAGATCCTGGGTGGATCTCTTACAGACCCTAAGAGAACACAAATGCCAGCCCAGACTACTATACCCAGCAAAACTCTCAATCACCATAGATAGAGAAACCAAGATATTCCATGATAAAACCAAATTTACACAATATATCCCCGCAAATCCAGCTCTACAAAGGATAATAGATAGAAAATGCCAACACAAGAAGGGAAATTACACCATAGAAAAGGCAAGAAAGTAATCTTCTTCCAACAAACCCAAAAGAAGATAACCACACAAATATTAAAAATAACCTCAAAAATAACAGGAAGCAACAATCATTATGCCTTAACATCTCTTAACATCAAAGGCCTCAATTCCCCAATTAAAAAATAGACTAACAGAAATATTTTTCATGTAAATCTTCAATTTTATCAGAAAAATGTTTGTAAATCCTTTTTCAATTAATTTAGTAATTTTTATGTCTACCATTATATTGGCATTATTTTCCATGATAATCTACAATTTTAACATTTTTCTATATATTTCTTCTATTTTATCAGAAATGTTTTCATGTAAATCTCTGATTTTATCACAAAATGTTTTTAATTATACCTTCAATTAATTTAAACAGGTTTTTATGTCTACCATTTTATCTGTATAATTTTCCATGAAATAGTCAATTTTAGCATGTTTTTCTATATATTTCTTGAATATTATCAGAATTATATTCCATGTAAATCTTCAATTTTACCTGAAAATGTTTATAATTCCACTTTCAATCAACTTAGAATTATGATTTATTTTTACATCTGAGAAGAATTTATTTCAAATTAAAATTTGATACATGAAAATTTCCGGGAAGGGGGGTAAGGAGAAGAACTGGGAAAGAAGATAATATTTGAAATGTAAATAAAGGAAATATCTAATAAAAAATTAAAAGGGAAAATCATTTACCCTCATATGAGGAAACAAATACGTAAATACTTATATTTATTTACTAATGCAATGTTATAGATGTGATGATGATCATACTTAATATTTAGGAAGATAATTATTTTTATAAGATTAGTTGATATTCTGTTATTTTCATTCTTTCCTTAAAGTGGCTTTATCACCCATTAGTGTTTATTAAGAATGAAACAAGGAAAATACCTCGTTTTGTTATTTTTTTATTTATTTATTTTTCTTTATTGATATATTTTTTATTTACATTTCAAATGATTTCCCCTTTTCTGGGTCCCCACTCCCCGCAAGTCCCATAAACCCTCATCCCTCCCCCTGTTCCTCCATCTACCCCTTCCCATTTCCCTGTTCTGGTATTCACCTATACTGTTGCATTGAGTCTTTCCAGAACCAGGGGCGACTCCTCCATTCTTTTTGGACATCATTTAATATGTGGAATATGTCTTGGGTATCCAAAGTTTCTAGGCTAATATCCACTTATCAGTGAGTGCATACCATGATTGATCTTTTGAGACTGGGTTACCTCACTTAGTATGATGTTCTCCAGCTCCATCCATTTGTCTAAGAATTTCATGAATTCATTGTTTCTAATGGCTGAATAGTACTCCATTGTGTAAATATACCACATTTTTTGTATCCATTCCTCCCTTGAAGGACATCTAGGTTCTTTCCAGCTTCTGGATACTACAAATAGGGCTACTATGAACATAGTGGAGCATGTGTCCTTATTGCATGCTAAAGAATCCTCTGGGTATATGCCCAGGAGTGGTATAACAGGGTCCTCAGGAAGTGTCATTCTCAGTTTTCTGAGGAACCGCCAGACTGATTTTCAAAGTGGTTGCACTAACTTGCAATCCCACCAGCAGTGGAGGAGTGTTCCTCTTTCTCCACGTCCTCGCCAATACCTGTTGTCTCCTGAGCTTTTGATCTTAGACATTCTGACTGGTGTGAGGTAAAATCTCAGGGTTATTTTGATTTACATTTCCCTAATGATTAATGATGTTGAACATTTCTTAAGGTGTTTCTCAGCCCTCCGGAGTTCTTCATGTGAAAATTCTTTGTTTAGCTCCATACCCAACTTTTTAATGGGGTTATTTGGTTCTCTGGGTTCTACCTTCTTGAGTTCTTTGTATATATTAGATATTAGCCCTCTGTCGGATTTAGAGTTAGTGAAGATCCTTTCCCAATCTGTTGGTTGATGTTTTGCTCTTTTGACAGTGTCCTTTAACTTACAGAAATTTTGTAGTTTTATGAGGTCCCATTCTTGATCTTAGAGTGTAAGCTATTGGTGTTCTATTCAGGAACTTTTCCCCTGTGCCCATGTCCTCAAGGGTCTTCCCCAGTTTCTGTTCTATTAGTTTCAGTGTGTCAGGTTTTATGTGGAGTTCCTTGATCCATTTGGAGTTGAGCTTGGTACAAGAAGATAAGAATGGATCAATTCGCATTCTTCTGCATGCTGACCTCCAATTGAACCAGCACCATTTGTTGAAAAGACTATCTTTCTTCCACTGGATGCTTTCAGCTCCTTTGTCGAAGACCAAGTGACCATAGGTGTGTTGGTTCATTTCTGGGTCTTCAATCCTATTCCATTTATCCGCTTGCCTGACGTTGTACCAAGACCATGTAGTTTTTATCACTACTGCTCTGTAGTAAATTTTGAGGTCTGGGATACTGAATCGCCCTGAAGTTCTTTTACTGTTGAGAATAGTTTTAGCTATGCTGGCTTTTTTGTTATTCCAGATGAGTTTGAGAAATGCTCTTTCTAGCTCTATGAAGAACTGGTTTGGGATTTTTATGGGGATAGCACTGAATCTGTAGATTGCCTTTGGCAAGATGGCCATTTTAACTATATTAATCCTGCCAATCCATGAGCATGGAATATTTTTCCATTTTCTGAGATCTTCTTCAATTTCCTTCTTCAGAGATCTGAAGTTCTTGTCATATAGGTCTTTCACTTGTTTGGTTAGAGTCACTCCAAGATACTGTATGCTGTTTGTGGCTATTGTGAAGGGTGTCATGTCCCTAATTTCTTTCTCAGTCTGCTTATCCTTTGAGTATATAAAGGCTACTGATTTGCTTGAGTTGATTTTATAGCCAGCCACTTTGCTGAAGTTGTTTATCAGCTGTAGGAGTTCTCTAGTAGAGTTTTTGGGGTCACTTAAGTATACTATCATATCATCTGCAAATAGTGATAGTTTGATTTCTTCCTTTCCAATTTGTATCTCTTTGACCTCTTTAAGTGGTCTAATTGCTCTAGCTAGGACTTCAAGAACTATATTGAAAAGATATGGAGAGAGGGGGCAGCCTTGTCTAGTCCCTGATTTTAGTGGGATTGCTTCAAGTTTCTCTCCATTAAGTTTGATGTTGGCTACTGGTTTGCTGTATATTGCTTTTACTATGTTTAGATATGGGCCTTGAATTCCTGTCCTTTCCAAGACTTTTAGCATGACAGGGTGCTGAATTTTATCAAATGCTATTTCAGCATCTAATGAAATGATCGTGTGGTTTTTTTCTTTGAGTTTATTTTTTGTTTGTTTATGGATAGCATTTATGGATTTCCTTATATTGAACCATCCCTGCATCCCTGGGATGAAGCCTACCTGATCATGGTGGATGATCATTTTGATGTGTTCTTGGATTCGGAGGGTAAGAATTTTATTGAGTATTTTTGCATCAATATTCATAAGGGAAATTGGCCTGAAATTCTCTTTCTTAGTTGGATCTTTGTGTGGTTTTGGTATCAGTGTAATAGTGGCTTTGTAGAAGGAGTTGGGTAGTGTTCCTTCTGTTTCTATTTGGTGGAATAGTTTGAAAAGTATTGGTGTTAAGTCTTCTTTGAAGGTCTGATAGAATTCTGCACTGAAACCATCTGGGCCTGTGCTTTTTTGGGTCAGAAGCCTATCTATGACCCCTTCTATTTCTTTAGCGGTTATGGGTCTGTTTAGATGGTCTATTTGATCCTGGTTTAATTTTGGTAATTGGTATCTGTCTAAGAAAATGTCCATTTCCTCCAGATTCTCCAGTTGTGTTGCATACAGGTTTTTGTAGTAGGATCTGATGATTTTTTTAATTTCCTTAGTTTCTGTTGTAATATCTCCCTTTTCAATTCTAATTTTGTTAATTTGGATACTTTCTCTGTGCCCTTTGATTAGTCTGGCTAAGGGTTTATCTATCTTGTTGATTTTTTCAAAGAACCAGCTTTTGGTCTTGTTGATTCTTTGTATGGTTCTCTTGGTTTCTACTTGATTGATTTCAGCCCTGAGTTTGATGATTTCCTGTCTTCTCCTCCTGGGTGAATTAGCTTCTTTTTGTTCAAGGGCTTTCAGTTGTTCCCTTGATCTTCTAGTGTATGCTCTCTCGAATTTCTTTTTGGAGGCACTCAAAGCTATGAGTTTTCCTCTTAGCACTGCTTTCATTGTTTCCCACAGATTTGTGTATGTTGTGCCTTCATTTTCATTAAATTCTAAGAAATTCTTGATTTCTTTCTTTATTTCTTCCTTGACCAAGGTATCATTGAGTAGAGTGTTGTTCAGTTTCCATGTGTATGTGGGCTTTCTGTTGTTTTTATTGTTATTAAAGACCACTTTTAGTCAATAGTGATCTGATAGGAGGCATGGAATTATTTCAATCTTCTTATATTTGTTGAGATCTGTCTTGTGACCTAATATATGATCAATTTTGGAGAAGGTACCATGAGGTGCTGAGAAAAAGGTATATTCTTTTGCTTTGGGATGAAAAGTTCTATATATATCTGTTAAATCCAATTGGTCCAAAGTTTCAATTAATTTCACTGTCTCCCTGTTTAGTTTCTGTTTTCCTGATCGGTCCATTGGTCAGAGTGGAGTGTTGAAGTCACCCACAATTATTGTGTTAGGTGCAATGTGTGCTTTGAGCTTTAGTAACGTTTCTTTTATGAATGAGGGTGCCCTTGTATTTGGAGCATAGTTCAGGATTGAGAGTTCTTCTTGTTGGATTTTTCCTTTGACCAGCAAGAAGTGACCTTCCATGTCTCTTTTGATGATATTAGGTTGAAAGTCAATTTTATTTGATATTAGAATGGCAACTCTGGCTTGTTTCCTGGGACCATTTGCTTGTAGAATTGTCTTCCAGCCTTTTACTCTAAGGTAGTTTTTGTCTTTGACATTGAGGTGTGTTTCCTGTATGCAGCAAAATGTAGGGTCCTGTTTATGTAACCAGTCTGTTAGTCTATGTCGTTTTATTGGGGAATTGAGTCCATTGATGTAAAGAGATATTAAGGAGTAGTGGTTATTGCTTCCTATCATTTTTTATTTTAATTTTATATGTGTGTGGTTATCTTCTTTTGGGTTTGATGAAAGAAGCTTAATATCCTGCTTTTTCCAGGGTATAGTTTCCCTCATTGTAATGGTGTTTACCCCCTATTATCCTTTGTAGGGCTGGGTTTGTAGAAAGATATTGTGTAAATTTGGTTTTGTCATGGAATATCTTGGTTTCTCCATCTATAGTAATTGAGAGTTTCACTGGGTATAGTAGTCTCGGCTGGCATTTGTGTTCTCTTAGAGTCTACATGAGTTCCGCCCAAGATCTTCTAGCTTTCATGGTCTCTGGTGAGAAATCTGGTGTAATTCTGATAGGTCTTCCTTTATATGTTACTTGCCCTTTTTCTCTTACTGCCCTAAGTATTCTTTCTTTGTTTCGTACATTTGGGGTTTTGATTACTATGTGACAGGAGGTATTTCTGTTCTGGTCCAGTCTGTTTGGAGTTCTGTAGGCTTCTTGTATATTCATGGGCATCTCTCTCTTTAGGTTAGGGAAGTTTTCTTCCATAATTTTGTTGAAGATATTTGCTGGCCCTTTAAGTTGTAAATCTTCACTCTCAAATGCCTATAATCCTTAGATTTGGCTTTCTCATTGTATCCTGGATTTCCTGGATATTTTGGGTTACAAGCTTTTTGCATTTTGCATTTTCTTTAACTGTTGAGTCCATGGTTTCTATGGTATCTTTGGCATCTGAGATTCTTTCTTCTATCTCTTGTATTCTGTTGCTGATATTTGCATCTATGGTCCTTGATTTCTTCCCAAGGTTTTCTATCTCCAAAGTTGTCTCCCTTTGTGTTTTCTTAGTTGTTTCTACTTCTGTTTTTAGATCCTGGAAGCTTTTGCTCAGTTCTGTCATTTGCTTGTTTGTGTTTTCCTCTAATTCTTTAAGAGATTTTTGTGTTTCCTCTTTCATGACTTCTGCCTGTTGATCAAACTTCTCCCGTATTTTTTAAGTGATTTTTGCATTTCCTCCTTATTGGCTACTAATTTCTGACCCATATTCTCCTGAATTTCTTTAAGTGATTTTTGTGTTTCCCTTGTAAGGGCTTCTAGCTTTTGATCATTTTTCTCCTGAATTTCATTAAGAGACTTATTTATGTCCTTCATGTGTTCCTCTATCAGCATCCTTACCAGTGCTTTTAAATCCAATTCTTGTTTTTCTGGTGTGTTGGGGTATCCAGGACTTGCTATTGTTGGAGAATTGGGTTCAGATGCTGCCATAATGCCTTGGTTTTTGTTAGCAGCATTGCTACATTTGCCTTTAGCCATCTAGTTCTCCCAGGTGTAAGATGGTCTTATTGTCACTGGCTGCTGCTTCAACCTACTGTGGATCTTTAAGGTTATTTCTGCAACACTGGATGACTGGGTTTCCTCTGGCACAGATTACTGATATGCTGCCTTCCTCTTTTGTGCCTTTAGAGTCCTGCTCAGTCTTGCCTCAAGCAATGTTATACTTAGGTTGTCAAGGTCAACCAGGTGTTCTCTGACTGCTCTGTTATGGAGCGAAGATGGTGTGGTGGGGGTCACTCCCTCTGTTGATTCTCACTTAGGACACAGGTCCCATGACGGACCGGCTTGCAGATGAACTGCCTATATGCTCAGTTCCTGAGTGCATGCAGACCCCTGGAGATTTGCAACCCCAGAGATCTAAAGCTCAGGGTGATCCAGTACTTAGTGATGCTTTTCTGTCCTGGCAGGGAGCGACTCTGGCCGCAGGGAATCTCTTCCTCTGCTGCTTTCCAGGCAGGACACAGGTCCCATGCCCAGAGGACTGGAAGACAAA
Organism: Apodemus sylvaticus; assembly: GCF_947179515.1. NCBI lineage: Eukaryota > Metazoa > Chordata > Mammalia > Rodentia > Muridae > Apodemus > Apodemus sylvaticus. The sequence continues at coordinate 108,717,385 of NC_067479.1, forward strand.
CCACCTATGTGCTCAGTTCTTTGGTGCAGGCAGACCCCTGGTGGTCTGCACCACCCAAGATCTAAGGCTCAGGGTGATACAGTACCTAGTGACCCTTTTCTGTCCCTGCAGGCAGCAAATATGGCCGTGGGGCTTCTCTCCTTCTTCTGCTCTCCTGGCAGGACACAGGCCCCACACTGGTGGACTGACAGACAAACCGCCTATGTGCTCAGTTCTTTGGCTCAGGGTGATACAGAACCTAGTGACCTTTTTCTGTCCCTGCAGGCAGCGAATATGGCCGCAGGCAGCGAATATGGCCGCGAGGCTTCTCTCCTTCTGCTGCTCTCTGGGGAGGACACAGGCCCCATGCCTGGCTGGCTGGTGGACAAACCGCCTATTTGCTCAGTTCTTTGGTGCAGGCAGACCCCTGGCGGTTTGCACCACCAGCAATCTGAAGCTCAGGGTGATACAGTACCTAGTGACCCTTTTCTGTCCTGGCAGGCAGCAAATATGGCTGCGGCACTTCTCTCCTTCTGCTGCTCTCCGGGCAGGACACCCTTAAAATTATTTTTATGTCGACCATTTTATCTGTAAAATTTTCAATGAAATAGTCAATTTTAATATGTTTTTCTATATATTTCTTCAATCTTATTTTTGAGAAATATTTTCCATGCAAATCTTCAACTTTATCAAAAACTGTTTTATAATTCCACTTTCAATGAACTTCATCACACTTTTATGTCTACCATTATTATATCTATATAAAATTTTCCAGGATAATCTTCAATTTTAACATGTTTTTCTGCTTTTCTACAATTTTATTTTAAATACTTTTCACATAAATCTTCAGTTCTATCATAAAATGTTTCTACTTCCTTTTTCAATTAATTTAGCAATGTTTTTATATCTACCACTTAACTCTTCAATTTTTCATGAAAATTGTCAATTTTAATGTGTTTTTCTATGTATCTCTTCTATTTTATCAGAAATATTTTTCATGTAAAACTTCAATTTTATCATAAAATATTTTTACTTCCTTTTTCAATAAAAGAACATGCATTTCAGAAAGAATAAAATAAAATAATATCTGTCTTAAAAAAATAGAAACAGGACAGTGGAAGGGCTTGGGAAATAATGTCTTTGTCTGAAGAAAAAAACTTGGTAAAGACCACAAAGGCCTACAATATTAATCTATTAATATTAATCTATTAATATTAATATTAATCTATTGATCTATTAATACCTCAGGTCTTACTGAGGTATTAATAGATCATTTTCTTTTTTGTGTGTGTGTGTGTTAATTTAATGATCATTTTCTTTATAACCAGACCACGCTAATAGATTCCACTCTATTGCACACTATTGACTACAATGTTAGAGCTGATGTGCGATAGCCCTCTTATGAGAGACATGTATTCTAAAAATTCAGCTCAGCCATGTTACCTGGAATTACGTTTAGTCTCACTATGCTTCAGAATCTACCACTAGAATATGGCACACACTATCAAAACTGTATTCCTAGAATGAAGTGCTTTAAATATAATGTGACAATGACAGTAAGTCACATTGGTAAACTATGAGGTTTTTTTTATTGAATATAATCTTCATTTACATTTCAAATGGTAAAACCTTTCCCGGTTTCCCCCCTCCCCAAAAACCCCCAACCCCTCCTTCCCACCCCCTGCCTCCAGGTATAAGTCCCTCCACCTGACTCACTCCCACCTCCCCTGGCCCCTCAATTTCCCTTTGTTGGGGCATCTATTGAGCCTTCACCTGACTAAGGACCACTCCTGTCACTGATGCCCGACAAGGTATTCCTCTGCCACATTTTTGGCTGGAACCATGTGTACCCCTTGGTTAATGGTTTAGTCCCTGGGAGTCCTGGGGCTTCTGGATGGCCAGCATCATTGTTCTTCCCATGGGACTGTAAAACCCTTCAGCTCCTCTGCACCACCCTCCAATTCCTCCATTGGGGACCCCACACCCAGACCAATGGTTGCATGCCATGGTTGTCTCTGGAGGGGCCCTGCCAGAGCCTTACACATACAGAGGCAGAGGTTTTTGTTGTTGTTGTTGTTTGTTTGTTTGTTTAAAAAAGCAAAGATCTTATCTCTAGTTGTATCTGTGGTTAGAATGTTACAGAGAATACTTAACAAAAGTACCACCAGTTTATCTCTTCAGTAATAGGAATTTTTTGCTAACTTTTAAGAAAAGATTGCCTCTAGACATTTAATTGGGTTCTAAAATGTGACCAGAGACAAAAATAGAATGTCCTATTTAATTTTGTATTGCTCCTAATGACATCTGCTTAAAAATGGCCAGGATTTGGAATACACTGCCATTAAAATGCTAAGGCTACTAATTTCCTTTTAGTTTCTTAGACAGCTTTCTTTTTTCCTTTCCTTGAGCTAACATCTATCCATCTATCCCTTTCTCTGGAGCTTCTTCCCTCCCTCACTCTCTGACATCCACACATCCAAATAACTCTACATTCATTTTCAGGCATTGGGAACAGACAAATAGCATAAAAAGACTAGTTTCTGTCCCCAGTGGAGATTAATAAAGTCCCCCTGTGAAGACCCTAGTACCAGACTGGAATCATAATGAATTCATAGGATTCATCCTACTTAAAGATATATAATCCTCTGGGTACTGGTCTTCAGTGTTGATTCCAGCACACACTTATTTGGCCTTTGGTCATTTATTCAGCCAGCATTGTCTCTCATGTCCTGCCTTCTTCACTGCTCAGTTTCTTGACCATTTGTTTGCCAACAGCATCTTAAACACTAGTAGGTTAGCTCCATAGTAGATGTCAAGAATTACTTGAAACTGTATTCTGCATTGTGACTTGATAGTTCTGGGTGACATCCTCAACTTTGATAATATGTGAAAGCACTGAAAGACAGATACTGCTTCAGGCAAATAACCAGTAAGAAAGTGTCATTTAACAGCCTACCCAGAATCCCTTTCTGCTTCTCAGATAAAACTATCTGGAAGAAATATAAAAATATAATCAATATATCCATTTTAAAAATAACATTCTACTGCCACAGCAATGCTGAAATGAGACTATGTTACTCTGGTTACTTTACATATGCATATGTTTGAAATTTCCCACCTTAAGATTGGCTCTGAGAGGACAGTGATCAGGAGCAGTGGCGTCAGCACAGAGGCTACTGTCTTAGGAGCCCACTGCAGCTCTCAACAGAAACCCAGGCCCAGGCCCCAAGCTCAGCTCAGTTTCCTTTGTAGCCTTGAGGAGGAATGAATGCTCAAAAAGAAAAATCTCTGAATGAATTTTGTCAAGTTGGCCTAGTATGAGGACTTGAGCCATTAAAATGCTCCTATAAGCCAGTAAAAGCAAAAGGTCTGAAGAGATGGCTCAGCAATTAAGAACGCTGAATGTTCTTCTAGAGGCCCAGGTTCAATTCCCTCTGAGACATGCAACCAATTGTAACCCCAAGCCTAGGGTATCTAGTGCCCTCTTCTGGTCTCTGCATTTACTTACTACACATACTCATTTGTGTACAGATAAATAAGCAGTCAAAATACCTATACCCATTAAAAAGAAAATAAATGAATGAATGAATGAATGAATGAATAAGGAGAGAGGGGGAGAGAGAAAATTGCAGGTAACTGGAAAGATGACTTAGCAATTAAAAACATTGGCTGCTTGGTTCTCTAGAGGTTCTGAATTCAGTTCTCAGCAACCATATGGTGGCTCACAACCATCTAAAATGGGATCTGATGTCCTCTTTTAATGTTCAGATATACCAGTACTCATATGCATAAAATATATAAACAAACCTTTAGAGACTAGGCATAGCACCTCGTGCCTTTAATCCTAGCACTTGAGAGGCAGAGGCAGGTGAATACTTATGAGTTTAAGGTTAGCCTTGTCTAAATAGTGAGTTCTAAGACAGCCAGAGAGACCTTGTCTCAGGAGCAAAACAAAAAAAAAATGTTTTTTTTATACACTATTGTTTGGTCATAATTTACCCTTCCCCAATTCCTCTCAGATCCTCCCTACCTTCCTATCCAACCATCTTCATGTTCCTTCTCCCACCCTTTTCTACCTCTACCGAATTATTTTTTTAAAAAATCAAAACAAACAAAACAATAAAACAAATAATTGAAACAAAAATCCCACCAAAAATAAAACACAAAACGAGCAAACAAGAAGCACAGAGTTTATTTTGCACTGGCCAACTACTCCTGGGCATGGGTGAGATACCCAGCAACACTCCATTGTAGAAAATTTGTTTTCATTTTCCCTATATGTATCAGTTGCAAGTAGCTTCTTGGTTGAGTGTGGGACATCACGTCTAGTTTCCTCTGAGCTGAGACCACATCTGGCTTGAACCTGAGCAGGTGTGTGTGCTGATGGAGTTTCTGTGAGTTCCTGCATGCCTTAGTCCTGTTGTATCTGGATGATGCTCTTTCTAGAGTCCAGCTCTACCCCTTACAATCAGTCTTTCTGCTTCCTGTTCTTAGATTGCAAAGCCATGAGGAGATTTGGTGAAGACAAACCATTCATGGCTGAGTGTTCCACTTCAAAGACTCTCACTCTCTGCCTACTTTCTTAAAAAAGAAAAAAAAATGGAAGTATGGTTTCCAAAATGCATGCTGTTACAGGCTGTGTTCAGGTGGTTCATGGAAGCTAATGAGCTAGCTATTCCTCGTAAATTATAGCTAAGGTTGTATGATTGTAGATTTGCAATTAATTATGGAATATGCGGTTATACAACTACAGTTCAAGTAACCCAGTAAGTATCACTGTAGTTAGGGAAAAAAACCTTCACATACATATCCATTGTGTATGGTTTTCTGTGACATGAGAGAAGGTCAATACTTAAAATTGCAGATTCAAGTTGGCCAACTTGAATTGTTATCAGAAGGCCAAAAATCTGCACTTATATGGAATTAATAATTTATTTATATTAAAATATAAAACAAATAAATAAACGATATAAAATATATAAATTGCATAAAAATAAATTAATAAATTAAATTCTATGGAATTAAAGCAGACATCTGTGACAAGCTCAGCCTGCCTACAGGTCTTCTGGGATACACGTCAACCCAAAGCCTATTTGTAGGTCCCCCACATGTAAATTTGCTCACATAATGACATTCATGGCCTCATTCCCATGCTGTGTATTTCTGATAACCTGTTTGTCTATTTCATTTATGAATGTGGAACTTTAATCTTAGAGATAGAAGAACTGGTGATTTTTTTTCCTAACTTGAGTTTTAAAAATAAGCCAAAATCTACACATGCAATCCGATTAAACTAGCACAGTCTGAATAAACCCTGTGGAATCTCTTTACCACTTTTGGCATGTACTACTATTATTATATGAAACAAGATCCTAACGTTAGAAGGCCATGTGATGAAGTTGAGCATTTTTTAAGATGTTTCTCTGCCATCCGAAATTCTTCAGGTGAGAATTCTTTGTTTAACTCTATACCCCACTTTTTAATAGGGTTGTTTGGTTTTCTGGAGTCTAACTTCTTGAGTTCTTTATATATATTGAATATTAGCCCTCTATCTGATGTAGGATTGGTGAAGATCTTTTCCCAATTTGTTGGTTGCTGATTTGTCCTTTTGATGGTGTCCTTTGCCTTACGGAAATGCAAATCAAAACAACCCTGAGATTTCACCTTACACCAGTCAGAATGGCTAAGATTAAAAATTCAGGAGACAGCAGGTGTTGGCGAGGATGTGGAGAAAGAGGAACACTCCTCCACTGCTGGTGGGGTTGCAAATTGGTACAACCACTCTGGAAATCAGTCTGGCGGTTCCTCAGAAAACTGGGCACCTCACTTACAGAAGATCCTGCTATACCACTCCTGGGCATATACCCAGAAGATTCCCCAGCGTGTAATAAGGATACATGTTCTACTATGTTCATAGCAGCCCTATTTATAATTGCCAGAAGTTGGAAAGAACCCAGGTATCCCTCAACAGAAGAGTGGATGCAAAAAATGTGGTATATCTACACAATGGAGTACTATTCCTCCATTAGAAACAATGAATTCATGAAATTCTTACGCAAATGGATGGAGCTGGAGAACATCATACTAAGTGAGGTAACCCAGACTCAAAAGGTGAAGCATGGTATGCACTCACTAATAAGTGGATATTAACCTAGAAAACTGGAATGCCCAAAACATAATCCACACATCAAATGAGGTACAAGAAGAACGGAGGAGTGGCCCCTTGTTCTGGAAAGACTCAGTGAAGCAGTATAGAACAAAATCAAAACAGGGAAGTGGGAAGGGTTGGGTGGGAAAACAGGGGGAGGGAAGGGGACTGATGGGACTTTTGGGGAGTGGGGGTCCAGAAAAGGGGAAATCATTTGAAATGTAAATAAATATATCAATAAATTAAAAAAAAGAAAAGAAGGCCATGTGCAATATGCATGAAATCCCTGTGTTTGGTTGTTGTTGTTGTTGTTATTGTTGTCTGTTTGTTTTGCTATTCTTTGACTTAAGAATGGTGTCAAAAATGAAAACTTAAAAAGAGACCCCTCAAGGAGTAAGGAAAATCATAATCTAAAAAATGAGATGCGAAACACAACTGTAAAAGTCCAACTCTCTTATACTAAGAGAGACTTCAGTTCCCTGAATATTTTTCATTCAAAAAAATATTTGCTATGATAATAAAATTAATAACTTTTGGCAAAAACATGGAAGTCACTCATATTGACCCCAGGAGACAAGGGCTATATTCTTCAAGTCAACATTTAGCATTTTAATCATTGAAAGATTTCCTGTCAGCTAATAGTCGTGTTAAGTGTAATTTTAAAAGTATGCTTATGCACACGACAGCCACATACCTGCACGGCCTCTGTGAAAGTTGGTCTCAACATCTCATTTGGAAAATAGCAGGGTATGGTGGTACACACCCTTAATCCTAACATTCAGGAAGCACAGACAGATGGATTTCTATGAGTTTGAGGCCAGCCTGGTCTATGAGTTCCAAGACAGTCAGGGCTAGAGAAGAATCCTGTCCAAATAAATAAATACATAAATGAAGAAATAAAACAAAAGTTCATGGCAAAGCTAATGTGCATAAAGGATAAAACAATAGTGTAAATGCTAAATACCAGCACTAGAGAAAGAAATGCATAGAAAGATGAAGAGGCATGTTAAAAATAAATTTAAAAAGTTAAAAAGCACCAAGGACTAAAGAGACTACCCAATTTAGCAGAAGGGAATTGTGAACAGACAAACCAAGAGTTGGTCCTTAGAGCTCCTTGTCTAATAAAATTGGAAATACCTACTTTTGGTAGACAACAGAGAAATGGGTACTGTTATGTGTGGTAAATTAAAATGTGAATCCTTAAAGCTTTTGGAAAATACCCTGGCCATATGAATTAAGATCAAATATGACAGTTTTTCAAATTTAGGACTCCAATGCCTGAAAGTTTCTCCTATTAAAATTATATGAACTTTCTGATAGTGGTAAAATATAATACATGCATACAAATAAATACAACTGGACAATATTGTATATTTGTTTTACAGTCATTCAAAATAATGAGTTACATTATGAACTTGAAGGCATTTCCACAAATTATGGAAAAAAGAGAGAATAAAAAAGATTCACTTGTTATAAAACAATGACTAAAATGTTCCCCAACATGTGAGAGCATATTAACATATTAATATGCTGAAGCCAATTGAAGCTTTTTACCAGATAAAGACTTCGAACTGTTTTCAAATTCTTGGCAACATAAGTCACTCTTATCTGACACACTAGGGTAAATCAGTAGCTTGTTTTCAGCCAGATGTGACCAGCCAGAAGAAGAGAGTTAAATGTTCAAGTACAGGAAGGTGAACCTGTCAAAAGCCAATCGTTACCAGAGTAGGTAGCTGAGAAAACCCAGAAGATAGAGCTAATTCAAAGGGTGACTGGAAAAAGACAACACCAAGTGAAATCAGAAAAGAAGAACTCAAAATTGAGAAAGGTGCACATTTAAATGCATGTAAACGTGCATAACTATACAGACTTTATGATCTAATATATAGATTTCAATGAAAATTTGGTTTTACAACTTACTATATTGGAGCTGAGATAATAGTTCAGTGGGTAAAATGTTTGACATGCAAGTGTGAGAGCCTGAGCTTGAATGCCAGGAACTCTTATAAAACCTGGGTATAATAGAATATATCTGTAACCTTGGCTCCAAAGACAAAGCGGGAGTCACATACAGGACTCCAGAGCAAGTCTGACCTACACAATGGTGGACAACAAAGAGATCCTTCCTCAAGCAAAATGGAAGATGAGAAATTACATCTCGCAATGTCCTGGGAGTCCCACATGCATGTCACACTATACTATAGCACACATGTGTCTATACTCGGACACATAAACACATACATATATGCATACCCATCGTGAATGTATATCATCAGTACATGAAAAATGATTTTTAAAACTTCATATATTAAAAATGACTTTTAAAAATGTTCCTCCAAGAATCTGTCCCATGGTTTCCTCTTGTTAAAAGCCAGAGGATATAATATCTCCCCTTCTTCTCCTAAGGACTAGCACTCATGAAAAGGAGACAATAATCCAACAGGTCCTACAAGGCCTTTGTGCATAAACTAAAGAACTGAGGAACTTTTCCAGATGCCAGAGGATTCAACCTCTCTAAGTGGCTTTTGTGCAAAGGATGCTAAGAGTTGACTGTCTCAGTAGGCCATGATTTATTGCCCAAAGCCTAATGTTTCTTCTTTTGTTTTGACTTAACATGCTAGCAAAACATGCAGAGCTCTAAGAACTAAGCCTAATCCATTCCAGCTATGCTCTCTAAGATGTAAAAGGCACAGAGCTGCGCTAAAATAAATTAATCCATCATGCGATGGCAAGGCAATTGCATGATTAACATAAGTACTTAATAGAATGCAGAGCAGGTGGGCAGCTGTGTGAGACCATCCAGAGGAAGGTAAATTCTAGCCAATGTCCTAAGTGCACAGCCAAGGTTTCAATAGGATGCTTGATTGTGTACATGTGCGTGTGCATGTACATGTGTATATGTGTTTGCATGCTTATGTATGCACATGTGTATAAAACAATAGAAAAGATGGAGTTCTTTTAGAATTAGCGCACAATACACTTTCACTAATTTAATTTGCAGCCAACATTTCCCATATATATAATTTAAGTTACAACTATTATTCTACTTGAATTTCATATATATTTACTTTAAAACTAGTTCTTCAGTAATAAATAGATCATTCTTATTAGTTATAACAAATGATTATCCATATCGGTCAAGACACCATCTTACACAAATACCCAGCCACCTCCCCTCGATTGCACACACCACACACCACACATAATTATTGGCCTAAATGTGCTGAATTTGGGCTCTGAAGAGGTGAAATATACTTTTAAAAAATCATAGAACCCATGGAGAAAGTCCAAATTCACTTCCTAATCTAGCAAAGCATGTCTCAAATGTTATATAAATAAGAAAATGCTCCTATATACTACTAATAAAATTCCAGAAAAAATGTTTAAAGATCAATATAGTAATATAACACTTACCAGTAAAAACCCATGGGATCAATGATCTTCAAAATGGGTCTTTATGATATAACATCTCAGAGCATCAGTGAGAGCAGAAAAACTTGGGTAGAAATACAAATCGTGGATACTCTAGATGCTGTCTGGAAGGGTGAGAATGGGCAGGGCTATATTAAAATGGAGGTTGGATTATTCTTCCTGACAAATTAAAAATTTTTTATGTCCAATTTAGAATGTGATGTCTTATTAGTATATCCTTCATGAGTCAGGCAGAGACAGACAGGAGCTAGTAAAAATAAACTATATGGGGAAAGTGTAGGTACCCAGCAAACACAGCTAAACCAAGTAGCTCCACTGAGAACTCTTCAGAAGTGGTTTTTATTAGAAATATTTCACCCTTGCCACAGCATCATTGCTTCCTGTAGTCCTGGGATCCACTTACCTCTGTCATTTTACATGTGTTTTCACTTAATATGCATATGAGAAGTGCTGACAAAGCCACGGTGTGTCATACTGATGTTGTTTTAAGCGTAGGAAATGCAGAGTGCCAAAGGAAAACTTGAACCTTAGGAAACATTTTAATCTCATTTTTCCTGGAGAAGCTTATTAAGAGACACATGTGTTCAAAACTTGACAATTTTTTCATCTTTTGCCAAGTCAGAGATGAGGAGAGTACACTCTGAAATTACTTCCCCCAGACCATAAACCCTCCTTCAGAATTAGGTATTCTGAATTGAGCAGAACACACTGGCTTTCGCCTGTGGTCCCATGCCATGGGAGAAGGAGAAGATTCTAGAGGAAGAAAGCTAGCCTGCACTGCAGAGTGGGTTTCAGAAGAGCCTGGGGATAAAGTATCAGATCTTGTTTCCATAACAAAGTGTCTACTACCACAACCACAAAGGTTCCTTCTCTAGGTGAAGAGGCAATTAATGGCTCTCTCTCTCTCTGTCTCTGTCTCTGTCTCTGTCTGTGTCTCTCTCTCTCTCTCTCTCTCTCTCTCTCTCTCTCTCTCTCTCTCTCTCTCTCTCTCTCTCTCTCTCTCCTTCTCTCCTGCTCCCTCCCCTGCTTCTCCCCCCCCCCTGTGCATGCATATGAAACAATATTAAAAAGAAGTGAATAATTTGAGAGGAAGAAGTACCCTTGGGAAAAAGGGTTATGATAAGGTACTCATATGTGAAATTCTTTAAAATTGTATAATTGAAATGTAAAGAAGAAATTGCATACTGTACTGCATATCTATCAAACTATTCTAGAATGGCTGTGAAGTTGAAAATCCTAAGTATTTGTGTTAGGAGGAATTGAGATAGAGGGCATAAGGCTAGTTTTAAACTTTGTTCAGCTCCTTCTATTAATCATGAGTTAAGAATGAACTCATTCTTTTCTATACAATATGTATATCTTTGCATCACTATTAAAGAAGTCTCTTTCCAAAGCATTGGTTAATATTTTTCAAAAAAGTTTTGTATTCTAATATATGGCTCAATGTTTATAGACTATAAAAGTATAGTTCTAAGAATATAAAAGAATATAATCATTATGGAAGGCAATGGACTGCTGTGTGGGCAATACTTTTATATATAATTTTTCCAGCTGAATAATATTAAAGAATCATTTACCTCTAAGTTTTCATGATAGGCTCTAAAACAGACATATCACTCATTATATTCAATAACTACAAAGAGAACATTCACAATATTTCAGGCACAAAAATAGGTGGCACTGGGGTGACATAGAACACACTAATTATATCTTTAAGAAAATGTACAGCCTACTGCTTTCCATCTACCATGTCACAGGGAGAAGAAATGTTTAACAGTTATATTGACATTCTCAGAATAAAGACACTCTGAATAAAATATTTAAAATTCCAAATGAGACTTCAAAATTCATACCAAAATATTTACTCAACTTATTCAGCCCTTGTGAACTTAGTGCTTCACATATTTTAGAATGCTATTTCAGCTGCTTTCAATAAAAAGGAGAAGAAAATTGATGTGTTTTATTTTGTTTGTATAAAACCACATATATAGTACCATTCAGCTTATTGCCCCTTCACAGGAATCCATGCACCGTTTCTCCGGGTAGGGGATGTGCTGGTGGCTAGCAGCATGAGGATCTAACAGAACTCCAGGACCTTGAGAAGTTCACTGTCCAGAAAGGAAGACATATGAGTTCTCCTGTCTTAGTTATGATTTCCATTGTTCTGAAAAAACACTATGACTGTACTGGCTGGTTTTATGTGTCAACTTGACACAAGTTAGAGCTATCACAGAGAAAGGAGAAAATTGATCCTCTATGAAATCTAGCTGTAAGGCATTTTCTCAATAGGTGAGCAAGGTAGAAGGGCTCGTTGTGGGTGGTACCATCCCTGGGCTGATAGTTACGGGTTCTGTAAGAAAGCAAGCTGAGCAAGCCAGGGGGAGCGAGCCAGTAAGCTGTATTCCTCCATAACTTCTGCATCCACTCCTGCCTCCAAATTCCTACTCTGTGTTAGTTCCTTTCCTGACTCCCTTTGGAGATGAACAGCAATGTGGAAGTGTAAGCTACATAAACCCTTTCCTTCCCAACTTGCTTCTTGGTCATGATGTTTTGGGCAGGAATAACAAACCCTGACTAAGACAATGACCAAGGCAACCATAAAGGACAACATTTAGTTGGGGCTCATTTGCAAGTTCAGAGGTTGAGTTCATTACCATCATGGCAGGAAGTATGGGTGTGTGGAGGCAGATGTGGTGCTAGAGGAACTGAGAGTTCTACATCTTGATCCAAAGATTATGGGGAAGACTGGCTCTTCTGAAGGCCACTAACAGGAAGTCTCATTCACACAGGGTGGAGATTCAAAGCCCACCACATAGTGACACACTTCTAACAAATCCACACCTACTCCAACAAGGCCACTCCTACTAATAGTGCCATTTCCCATGGGTCAAAGATGTTCAAACCACCATATCTCCATTACCTAATGTTCATCATACCTCTCCCTCTCTTTCTGATTCTTATAAACCTCCCCACAATTTGCCTCATTCTTTCTAGGCCACCATCCTGACCCACAGCCAAGGCTACATTAAGCCATTAAGTGAAACTATTCCTTTTCTGGGCATACATTTGAGCCAATAAAGAAAATGAGAGAAAGCTGTAAAACAGAGCCTTTGAGAAAGGGTCTTCACTCATTAAAAAGAGCAAATAAACTGAACTGACACAAGTCAGTACACAATGTGAGAGGGATGGTACTTTCAAATCAAGGCTGGAAGGAGATGTAGTTTCACTAGTCATTGTTCAGGTAAATAAAGAGTTGCTCTATTGAGAAAGATGAAATCAGGTCCATTCCTAAGACTTTAAAATAGGAAAATTTACAAGTAAATAAAATACTTATGCATACTTAGAGATACAAAGTGTACTTATACACAGACATACATATGCAAACACACACACACACAGAGTAACACACACAATGCAGAAGGGGAGCAGGGATGCATCTCCTATGTGTTCACTGAATTTCTGGCTGAAGAAAATATTACATATGCAACCTTCCTCTAAGTATTGAAGAGGCTGCTGTTGCCCCCACCAGTCCTCACAATCTTCCTACCCACACATCTTCAGCTGCTGGCTTCTTGCTGTCACTGGAAAGAAACTCTTCTCAAATGTATTCTCTGCTTCTATCTTTCACTCTCCAGGGGGTTTTAGATTCTAATGTTGTCTGTGCTTTAAATCCAGTTTCAATGTAGACCTGACCTGACTCATACCCTCGTCTTCAGAAGAGATCTGACATAAGGATATGCAGCAGAGAAACTATACTGCAACTACTGCCAAGAATGAGAAAAGCTACTATAGAGAAATAACATTACCACCATGTAGTTTCTAGACATTATTTTAGATTCAGAAGAAAAATTGCCAGGATGGACACTCAAAAGGTGTGGCTTGATACAACTTGATACTAAACTCATTCTAGGGACTGTAAAGAACATTTTATACTAAGAAAATCTCATTGTCATAATGGAAGACAATTGAGAAAAGACCCCCAGTGAAACCAACCAAATGTGTTTTATACAATAAAAGACAAATCTAGAGAATTTTGAAAGAAGGGGTTAAGTTCATGTGGAGAGTAATGTATTTGATTTGGGAAAAACCTATGACTTGTAAAAATATAGAAAAGAAAAATGGTACTTGAGTGGGGCAGTAGTGGCACACATCTTTAATCCCAGCACTTGGGAGGCAGAGACAGGTGGATTTCTTAGTTCAAGGCCAGCCTGGTCTACAAAGTGAGTTACAGGAAACTCAGGGCTATACAGAGAAACCCTGTCTCGAAAAACCAAAATCAGAAAGAAAAAAAGAAAAGGAAAAAGGAAAAAAAAAAAAGAAAATGGTGCTTGGAGAAAGAAGATGGTCATAGGAGAGAGGCCAGGTCCAAATGAAAGCATTGAGAATGTGAGTAAGACATACAGAAAATTAGAATATGACAATACCAACCTGGGAGTGCAGTTTCCTGGGAGATCAGGAAATCACAGTTTTCTGGAGACTCTTGGGGGCACAGCCATTTTCTGTTATGATCCCTAGAGTCCTTCATCCTCATGTCGTGTGGATATATGTTTAATATCCTGTGATGGATACTCTTCCCTACTTGAAAGCAAAGCAATAAAGAGGCTCCATAGGCTAGCTTTGTGCACTTCCTTAGTTTCTTGTGTTGACTACTCAACTACTTGGCTGCCTATGAAAGTGCAAACTAAACGAGACTCAAAGGAAAGAGTATTTACTGGCTTATATGACTACCCATTCCAAAGAGAGCATGGTAGCCAATCTTTTTAGAAGACATTTATCTATCTGCTAAGTTTTTTCTCTCCTATTTCCCTCTCATCCATAATCCAGTTATGTCTATCTCATTATCTTTGGCCTTGGGTCCCAAACTTGTTTTCCTATGAAGCTCTAAAATGCCAAATCCACATTTTTATCTATAATATCTCCCATTTCAGTGTATGAGAGATCATGGAAGTGTTTTTCCTGACTCAACATAGGAAACAGTTCTGCTCTTTTGGATAATCATTCAATAAATCATATGTTCAAGTCAACTTAACTACCTTCAATGGAAACAGGTCAGGCCTATTCCAGCTACATGTGTTAAAGAATAAATTATATGCGGCCAGGTGGTGGTAGCGCACACCTGTAATCCCAGCACTCTGGGAGGCAGAGGCAGGCAGATTTCTGAGTTCGAGGCCAGCCTGGTCTACAGAGTGAGTTCCAGGACAGCCAGGGCTACACAGAGAAACCCTGTCTCGGAAAAAAAAAAAAAAAAAAGAATAAATTATATGCTAATGACAGATACATTTCACCATCCTTCCAATGAGATTAGCCTTCCAAGGTCAGAACTATTGAAAATATTTTTGGTCTTCTCTATACTTTTAGCATTAAACTTCCTAAATACACATGTCATGATTAAAAAGATGAGAGCCGATATTTTATTATACACATCATCAAGGATTTATTCTAATTGATTGCAAACACATCCCTTCACGATTCCATTAGCTGATTGTGATTACCAAACCAGTAGGGGAAAACTGCTCTAAGCATCTTGAGCACATAGAGACAAGGACATGTCAACTTGGAAATGCCATCAGTAGAAAGCCTGTCTCTCCATCATCTTGCCTCGTTTAAGTTATAAACTGAAGGCATTTGAGTTACAGTGAAGGAAGTGAAGGGATGAGAGAAGATGGAGTTGGCAGTCAAAGGGTTTTATCATCCAGGTTTGTGAATTACATGGGTTAATACGATCCCCTGGACTAGAGTTCAGGAGGCAATCATGGGAAGCAACTAAAAATAAAAAATTCTATGTCTTCCTCCGCTTACTCCCAAGTTTCTGGTTACAGCCTCTCTTTCTTATTTAGAAATTACACAGCTATGCCTGGTGGTGCACTCCTTTAATCCTAGCACTTGGGGGAGAGAGGCAGATGGATCTCTGAGTTTGAGGCCAGCTTGGTCTTGAGTCTGAGTTCCAGGACAGACAGGGATACCCAAAGAAGCCCTGTCTCAAAACAAACAAATAATAAATAAATAACAAAACAAAAACAAAAAACAAAGAACTGCAAATTAGAATCTCAACAGGAAATTGTATTGTCAAAGAATACACAACATATATTTGTTTAAACACCTTAATTTACAGAAGGGTGCTGTAATTCTCCTGAAATTACAGGAAAGGAAAATCCTGAACTTAGAATCATCCAAATCTCAAGATGGCACTCCATTTACTTCGCTGCATTCTCTGTCTTAATTTGATTATTCAAAGAAAATAGTAGTTAAATGGTTAGTACTATAGCTTAATTCTTAAACTGAATAGAAACATGTAAATTGTGTTTAAGAGCAAGGCAGAATTCTGAAGATTCCTGAACTCTGAATGATCCTAAAATCAGCATCTACATCAAATGGAGACAAAAGACAAGTCTACATATGTATATGCTGAGATATCAGTAAACTTGCTGGTAAGTGCTTGCAGGAGTTTACTTAGTCAAAATAATAGTTAAAATCATGGTTCATGGAGTACAACTCAGAAGTAAACAATACTTCTGTATTGAAAGCCTGTTCTGCATAGTTATTTTGAATTTTAAATATAATGCATGTATGTCTGATTTGATCATATATAATTTCCAAGAACCTGTTTCTTGTTTATTAAAATATGGTTTCATGGGATAGCACAAACTGGTCTAGAACTTCCTATATAACACACCTGACTCTGAATTTCCAGTCATCTTTAAGAGATCATTGAAAGTTTTTACAATGATAAAAGATAATTCTTAGAATAATAATACATTTATTTCCTAATAATTAATAACATTTTTCAAGACCTAATCCCTTGATGTGGTAAATAAACACACACTACAAGTGCACGGCCTATCAGTAAAATGAACACACAGTTTATATAGTAGAAACTATAAATCAGGATAACAATAAAAAATGTTATTTCCTAGGTGTCACTGGTAACACAGTCTTACAACTCTGGCACTGGCTAGGCTGCCTAGGAGGCTGAGGGAAAAGGGGACTTGTTAAGACAGTCTGGGGCTACATAGAATGATGTCTTTAAAACAAGCAAAGCAAACAAGCAAACAAACAACAAACACACCCTGTTTTCCAAATGTCAGTTGAGAACCCTGACCATAAACAATGAATGCTGGCCAGCTTCCCAATGAGGCAAAATGCTATGCTGGCTTTATGAGATATTTCAAACTCAGGGGACAATTTATACAATAATGTGAAAAATTAGTCTACCTGAAATAGTGGGTAATCTGTTCAGATAGAACCTTCTAGGAAGCTACACAAAGTTCTAAGGGTCAAATATGTTTCTGTTCTGTTTGGGATTTTTGACAGTTTGGCAAATGCTAAGGTCAGCTGGTAAAAGGGAACCTTAACTGAGAAAATGTCTATCATGTTGACCTGTAGGGCTGTCTGTGAGACACTGTCTTGATTACTGATTAATGTAGAATACCTCAAGCAGCTGTGGGGAGTGCTATACCTTATTCATCCTTGGAATAGGTGAATAAGGATGGATAAGAAAGCAGGCTGAGCAAACCACCAAGGCCAAGCCAGGAATTATTTTTTCCACAGTCTTTGCTTCAGCTCCTGCCTTATGGTTCCTGCCTTGGGCTTCTGCCCTGATTTCCCTCTATGAGGGAATGTGACCTGAGAACACAACTCTTTTCCTACTAAGTTACTTTTCACCATGGTGTTTTATCACAACAGTAGAAACTCCAAGACTGCTTCATTCCATTGAAGATGAGTGAAGCTATACCTCTGATGAGAGTTAATGCTAAAATACCAGTTCAATAAAATGATAAAGCCCCAGGGACACTTTTCACTTTATTATACCTCTAAACGTCATTTTAATGGTGACAGCTTTTTTTCTAGTTGGAAGTAGGTAGACAGTGTTCTACACGTAGTACAAGCATAGGCAAAGTTGCTTATAAAACCACCTCCTGCATTGCCTGTCTATCAAATCTTGGGTTAAAACACTCTGACTAATCAGGCTATACATGCCTTCCATTAGTCCTATAGATTGCATTCAAACAAGACTGAAAAGCTGGATTCTATAACACACTGTATTTCTGAATGTCAAGCCGTCACCTAACCACAAGCAGAATTGATTTTTCCAGACATGTTCCAATGTCTGTTCACCCTTCCCAGCTACCACCTGTCATCTCACTCCCCTGGTAAAACTCTTGACATGTTTTGCAGTACTCTCTTCTCCTTCTCCATTCCAAACAGCTGCCTTCCTTTCCTGACAGAAAGTCCCAGACATCTGGAAATTCAGGACAGCTACTGTTATGATGGGCAGATTCCTCTGTTACCCAGTATCCAGCTCTCAGAATTTAAAAGGAATAAAAGAGGGAAGAGTGTGCTCGTTTCACCTGCTAACCAAGTTCTCTTTCAAGTAATGTCTGCTTCAAAGCATGAGGATTCCTAATATTGGCATTTAAAAAACACAGTCAGTTCCAGGCTACCTGCAAGACATGCTGGACAGGAAAATGCTACGATTCTACAGAATACATGATGGCATGCTTCTGGAATTTCTACCAGAATAGGAAATGATAAATGGGGGAGGAGGGTAAAAGGAATGTAAAGTCTAAGAACTTAGCTTCAACAGAATTTCTGCCCCATGGTCTATTTGATGGTTTGTTTAACAACAAAAGCCAAGTGGGAAAGATGCAGACGGGTGAGCTGAAGAAAACTCAGTGGACACTACTTCCCTGGAACTCCTGACTCATATCCTATCAGTCACCAGCTCCATGTTGTACTGATTCCTAATTTTGTATCATCTCTTCCATAACCTCCTACAATAAAAGTTTAAAACTGTTTTTTTTTTCTGTATCTATCTTTCATACCCCTTCAACCTATTTTCTTTCTACAGAGAATTATATTTTTGCAGGTGT
Organism: Apodemus sylvaticus; assembly: GCF_947179515.1. NCBI lineage: Eukaryota > Metazoa > Chordata > Mammalia > Rodentia > Muridae > Apodemus > Apodemus sylvaticus. The sequence goes on from NC_067479.1 coordinate 108,735,814, forward strand.
TTAAAAGGGACCACACCCTTTTTACACCCCTCCTTTATCCCCCCCACATTAAAATTCAACAGGTGGGGGCTAGGAAGAAGGCTCAGATGCTGTACAAACAAGCGGATCTGAGGATCTATTCATATTATCCAAGTGGCCAGGCAAACAATAAGGATGAACTGGTATGCCTACAACCCCAGCACTACTGGAGCTGGAAGTAGGAGGATGTCAGGGGCTTACTGGCTGCCAGATTAGCTAGCTGCATATCAGAGAGGGACCTTAGAGTAAAGTGAGACTAATAAATCAGCATACCTAATGTCCTCCCTTGAGCATGTATAGGTCTGCATACCCACAAACACATGTACATGTACGTACACATACAATACACACATACACACACACTCACACACACACACACACATCCCCATGCATGTTTCAAAGTTTTGGGTGAACATGTCCTGGCTCCTGCATCTCTAGCCTCAAGGGTCTGTCTCTCTTTACCTCTCCTTACTTAACATATTTAACATATTTCTAGTCATCCTGGACTTTCCTTCTGTTATTTAAATGCTGCCCACAACCCCCACTATACTACCACCACCACATTCTCATTATGTAGTCTCTTAGTCTGCCTCTGCCTGCTCATGGCTGAGATCTTGATTTACTGTGTGTCACTTCCTCAGAGAATTACTCCTCAATCAACTGGAATATGTTGGGTATCCCTCTGCATCTCTCCTGAGATCTTCCCATTTTTCTTTGCGGCAGATTTTACAACTGCATTTAATTAACATACTAAGTTAGACATTAAAAAAATTGTGAAACTGTATATCAATGCCATTTGCCATTTTCCTCAAATTTTTTGAAAATATAGGTTCCTTTTACCTAAAAGTATCTTATTAAAGTAAAATGAGCTTGCTGTTATTTTAGATGAATTTACAATTTCAAATTCTCCTAGACTTAATTCTTAGTATGGCAAATACCACCAGATTTAATGATATAAGCAATCTCATCCTTTTTTATTTTCAGCAAGGGATCTTAAAAACAGAAAATGTTATGAACTCATACACTAGAAATTACACTCTGCTCATTGAAGACTGCGATATGCAATGAACTTTAAGTCTTTTAGAAACACACATTTACAATTTAACTTAAATACACTTTATATACTGCTAAGCAAATTACAACAAGATCAGTTAGGTCACCAGCAGTGTAGTAATTATACAGAGATCACAAGGAAATGCAAGCTCCAGAGACAAACATAGTTCACATCTTTAAAGGAATAGTTTTTTCCTTTGAAAGCATTTGAACAAGTGACATCCCTAAAGGCGAGCACACACAGCCTCAAATATTAACAGCAAAGATGCTTGGAAACCCTAATTAGAGCAAACCTTTTGCTATTAAGCCCAAGCCTCACCAAAAGATTAATAGGTAATTTCATAATGACAAGACAGATCATGTTTCCGTGTTCCTACTGTAAATATTACCTCATCGCAGCCACAGTGCTGCTCTCGGAGGTCGGCATTTCTTAAATTCTACTTCCTTAGCAAACACAACATGTTAAATTTAGACCATACTTTAAGCAATAAAACAATCACCTTTGTTACTATGAGCTCTCCTGAATATAACTTTTTGTAGATCTGACCACCATATAAGAGGTAGAAAGTAGGATTTGAACCCAGATTCTGAGCTATTAATTTTAAACTGCTTATGACACATAAGTGTAACTTTCACATCCCACTTCTAAACATAATGACTTGATGGGTGTTTTATATCCTTCAAATATTCCTTGTTATAGCCTCTTCAAAGACTCTAAGAAAGGACCACAAACCAGAACGCTCTTGTTTTAACGATTTTTTTACCAAGGCTGACTCAGTTCTTAACTTCATGTTTAAATGATCTAATGTGTTTCTTCTGAATTTGTTGTTCTTTCCTTTACCATTACTATCTAACTTTCTTCAGGAATCTATTCATCTGTCTACCTTCTCATTTTTTAGGTGTTTCTTTTCTCAGAAGTTTTTCTGGCAGTACTTGGGGTAATGGTTAGTTTTAATTGTTAATTTTCTACTATCTGGGAAGAAAGTTTCTTTGAGGGAAGAAGAATCTAAACTAGGTTGGCCTGTGGGATTGTGTGTGGGGGATTGTCTCAGTTGCAGTAATTACTGGTATGTGAAGACGACAGCCCACCGTGAGCATCATTCTTTGAGTAGGGAATCCTGGGTTGAATAAGTGTAGAGAGAGATCAGAATGCTAGTAGGCATGCATGAATTTATTATTTCTCTGCTTCTGACTATAGATGTTACTAGCTCATTAATGTTCCTACCATGATGTTTGTAACCTGGGATGTAAGCTAAATAATTCTTTTCTCTGATAAGTTGCTTTTGCCAACGTATTTTTATCATAGTAACAGAAGACAAAATGTTACCTTCAGTATGTATGTCTCCCTGGTGCATCAGTAGCTTTCAATCACAAACAGTAATGTCCCTAGACCACCAGCTGTGGGAGAACTAACTCAGGAAAAGCTTTATCTCTGGTATAGACCCCCACTTTGTTAAAAGATGGATCTTATATTTAGAGTGGACAGAATTCCTTTGACCTGCCATCCTTCCTGATTCAAATATGAACTCTTTATTAAGTAAGGAGCCTTGAACTATTCCTTAATGTACATACTTAACACTTAGACAAAGGCTCTACGATGACGTGATATGACATTACATTTCATATGCAACATTAGTGCAATGTAGTGCAAATGGTCCCTTCATACTCATCACTAATCTGAGGCAAATAAACCAATTGTCTCCCCTCAGAGCTTTGTTCCCATCATTCCGTTTCTTTTGACTACCTTCCAAAGTCCAGTGAACCTGTGACTTTCAAGGGCTTTCTCTTAAATGCCTTTTTCATGACCTTTATCATATCACGTTCTAACTCTTTTGCTATAACGTTACATGTATATTCCTAGAGACATAAAAGTAATGTCAGCTCAGGTCATACCACACCTGTGTTTGTTTCATCTAAACAGTAATAGCTCTGTAGACTTGCTATTCCTTGAATGAATTTTCCATCCTTTCTTTACTCTATACTCAGGGTTAGAGAAAACCCTTTACAGTGGTTCATGGCTTCCAAGCCTTTGTCTATGGAAGCTTATGTCAATAATAAAGTGGTAATAAAAAGGTCACATGTCAGGATATTGATGAATATGAATTCCACAGATAATTTTTATCAATAGGTAATTGTACTAAATATTATGATATATCTATATCAGAGGCAAAGTAGAGGTCTTTGGTTCTATAAAATTTTAAAACATTTAAACATTTAAAATATTTAAGCATTTAAAACATACTTAAAATTAAGAGTGGGGCCACTTAATATAAAAATCAAATTGTTAAAACTAGTTCTGAGTTCCACACATTTTCAAAGCTTGCCTGTCTCTCCTACAGGTTCAGGGTCACCACTTTCAAATTAGTGAGAGATGCCTAAGTAATGCTATTAAATTTTTAAAAATCACTTGATCACACACACACACACACACATACACACACACACACACACACACACACACACACACACGCATGCACACATGCACGTAGGCACGCATGCACGCACACAGGCACGCATGCATGCACGTATTGTGAGACAAATTCAAATGCTACTTAATTAGATTTTATGGCATGAAAAGCCTGGCCTTTTTAAAAAATAGTAAATGGCATTTCCTTACAAAGAGCTGAAGTAACCAATTTTGTATAGCTGATATGGCCAATGGCATGGCCACTGTAGGACCTCCTCAAATTCAGGGATTTTTGCATGAAAAGCCTCTTGTCTTCCAGGGCAAAAGCAGAGACTGAGAAAGCATACATGATATATTTGGAACCCACTTTTTCCTCATTGTTGTAATGAAAATGAAGAGTCACAGTAGATGCTATTTCCATGTGACTAGACCTACACCTTTCTGGACCCAAAATAATATCCAACTGCTCATTACTACTGCATCAGTCTGTATGTACGGGTGAGTAGGGGTGGGTTAATGCATATTCGAAGCAATTGTCCTGATAGCTGTCAGCTGCTGGTCAAAAGGGTATATTAGGAAGATGAACTAACAAAAACAACTCCAGGTATTACAACACCACAATGAATCAAATAATTACCCAGTCACCTTAGAATTTATAATGTACCCTCTATTGATAATAATGTCGCTCTATTTTCAGTTGTTTTGTAGTAGTATCTTCAAATGTACTTTTCTCTAGTTTTGTTTTTAATTGACAAATTCTATAGATATTTATGGTGTACGTTGTACTGATTGGATAAATGTATAATAATGGAATCAAGACACTTCCTGTTTCCATTTCATTATGGATTTGTCATCTGTTTAGTGTAAAAACTTTCAAAATCCTTACTTCTTGCTATTTGTTAGGCCCAGTGACCTGGCTGTGCAATGGAGCAAAGAACATAGTTCTCTCCATTGTAGCTTTGTCCCCGACGACCCACTGCATTCTCTCCCCAATGGCCCACTGCGTTCTCTCCCCAATGGCCCACTGCGTTCTCTCCCCAATGGCCCACTGCGTTCTCTCCCTACTGCCCCTTAAGCTCTATGGTCTTCAGTTACCACTATTTTATTCTCTGTGTCTATGAGATTAATGACTTTAACTATAATAGCAATGAGATCACTTCATATTTCTCTGTTTGCTTCTGGCTAATTTCATCCAAGATCCTCTATGTCCATCCATACTGCCAGAAATAACATTTTTTATGGGTGAAGAGTATTCCATTATATATAAACTACACTCTCATGATCTGTTCACTACCACATAATGAATATTATCTGTGTGTGTATATGTATTATACTGTTTTTATCTATCTATTCACTGGCACAATACAGAGAGAATCTACAGAATAGTAAAATTGTAAACTGTGCCTCTGGAAAGGAGCTAATAAGGAATATATAAGGAACTCAACCTAAGAGAATAAAAAGAAAGAAATAGAGAAACAGAGAAAGAAAGAAAGAAAGAAAGAAAGAAAGAAAGAAAGAAAGAAAGAAAGAAAGAAAGAGAAAGGAAGGAAGAAAGAAAGAAAGAAAGAAAGAGAAAGGAAGGAAGAAAGAAAGGAAGGAAGAAAGAAAGAAAAACTTAATACACCAACCAATCAATAGCTTAATAAAGACCTCAATAGACGATTCTCAGAATAAGCCATAAATCTAGTCAACAGGTGCATAAAAAATGTTTAACATTACTTATAATCTGAGAAACGTTTAACCAAGACTGCAGGAGCTAAAATCCAACTAGAATGGCTAGAACAGACATTTGAAAATAATGAGTGGTAGTTTAGATGAGGGAAACATGCACTCTCGAAAAGGAAAGACAGGGTTCTGATGTACTACTGGTGGAAATGAAAATTAGCACAGTGATTATAAAAAATGTGTGTGTGTTCTTCTGAAAATTAAAAACACTACTACCCAGAGAGACATCCTATAGGTGGCTTTGCTTCTCATCAATAAACTCAGTTCACTCCCTAAACTACAGATGGTTGGAGACAGGTAAAAGAACAATGAAGAAGAGAACAGCTCTTGTGCCTTGTCATACCTCCATGGCAAGGGAACCCTAACAAGTGTTTGTCCCTCTGCCTGGATCCTCCACCATCCACGCTCCACTCAGAAGCTCCAGATACCCGAGGAAACTAGCAGACCACATCATGTCACCCTTCAGTTTCCAATACCTCAACAGCTGCAGCTAGCATCAGAATGAAATGCAGACTTGTGGTGTCAATCTACAGCACTCCTTTACTTAGGACGGATTTCGACTATAGCATTGTTTATATGATTGCTGGGTCTTTAAGTGCTCAGAAAATATTTTCCTGGCAGGAGAGTAAAATGAACCTGCTAGTTGGAGAGTTCCATCAGGAATGCAAGGAAACACAATCTATGAACATGTCCCAGAAAATACAGAGTCCTTAGTTATAGGGCAGAGTCCTGGTCCCTATAACTAAGGAGAAACTAAAGCTCCTCTTTCCTCTTCCACAGACTTCTGAAACTTCCATCACCCTGGTACAGTTTGTGCCATGTTTGTACCTGATATGTACCAATTTTTGTCTACAAAAAAATATATAACTTTACATAAATTTTTCCTATAGGAAGTAATCTCTTCCAGTACTTGGGCAAACAATGAGTTAAAAGAAAAGAGCCACACCATCTCAGGGGTACAAGCTTCCTGGGCAGGATGCTGTTGCAAGGGACCATTGGGAAAAAGGATGCTCATGAAGTACCTGCTGCATTGACTTTCTCTACTGAGTACCTGACTGAGCACAGTTCACCGGAAGGAGCTTCTATCCTGTATTACTCATTTTCTCTTGAGGAGGGGGAGCAGGTACACAAATTTCACACTACTTACTCATGGTCAGAGGCTGTGCGGGGCAGTAGTAGCATTCAAATGCAAATCTGCCTGACAGTTCATTCTATTCTATCAACCATTGGTCATACAGTTTTCTTTGCAAAGCATGATCAACCTGTGCTTTGTTTCCTATCAAGCATCCTCCTCCTCCTCCAGGCTGCTAGTGCATGGGCTTTTATTTAGTTATTTTATTTACTAATGTGAAAGCTGTCGACACAGATGACTTCCCTACCAGATTCCTAAGCAACAAGCTTGAGGTGGGGGGGGGGTGCTAAAAGCAAGCCAAGCTTTTCTTTTTATTATTCAGTGATTTATGTGTTGATAATCTTTCAGACTACCAGACTTTTATTTTCAAAATTACAGGCTGCCACAGCTTTCTCCCAACGCCTGTGCCAATACTCTACCAAGGTACAGCCACTAGCTGCTTTCTTACCACCACTGGTTAGTCTTGGAGAAATGCATGAGACTTTGGGTTACAAAACACAGGCTAGACCCTGGGAGGGTTGCTCCCACTAGGCGGCCTTAGCAAGAGGTTCCTGTATCCCAAAGCTTCCAAGGAGCTCAACCCAAAGTGCATATTCTTCTCATAAACATTTATCTCACCTTGAGCTATGTAGTTATGCTGGTGTCCTCTTCTCTCTTTGATGCTTGTGGAGCAATCAGAACGACCTAGATCTAAGTATAGTTCTCTCTAAATGAACCTGTACAATATCCATCTCAAAAAATGAACTACTCAATTTTAAAGTTAACAAGCAACTAACTTCTGTTTCTTTCCCATCAGATCTCATGCTAAGAATATTTCAAAATGAGGAATATATTTTCCTACTACAATTATTATCTTTCTGGACAAAAGGTCTCACCTTTAAGTCATGGTTGACCTAGAACTTGCCATATAGGCCAGGCTGGCCTTGAACTCACAGAGATCCACCTACCTCTGTCTCCTCAGTGCTACACCTAAAGACATGTATCACCATACCAGGCACAAAAAGTATATTTCTTACAAAAACAAACAAACAAACATACAGCAACAAAACCACAACCAAATAAACACCCATGAGGGTGGGCAGATGCTCAGTCAGTAATGTGACTACTGCTGTGCAAGCATGAGGAGCTGAATTTGATCTTTATAATGCACAGAAAACAAACTAGCAATGGTAGCATATGCTTATAATACCAGTGCTAGAGATATACACTCAGATCATCCCCCAATGTTTGCTGGCTATGCAAGCCAGAAATAACAAATCAAAACAAAACATGCTTCAAAAACCAAGAAGGCATCTCCTGAGACAACACATACATGTAACACACACACACACACACACACACACACACACACACACACTCCAGAAAAACTCATGAACAGAGCAAAGAGACCTTTTTGTGGAGTAGTGCTGATCTTAAGCTTCCAGCTGACAGAAGTAGGAACTAGGGTTCACAAGAGTTAACAGCATCCACTCAAGAAGGGAACCCATGATTCTTGATTCCAGAGCATCTGTTCAGAGGGTCCACAGCACAAAGTCTCTCAGCTGGAACAGTCACAGCTGGACTCTTAAGATAAATTAATGCAAATGACAGGTGTTTGAGGGATTTCTCTGTGATAGAAAAGTAAAGGAAAATTAAGAACAGTTGAGAACTTGGGAGAGTGGGTGTCTCTCCTCAAGTTCTGACATCTGTTTCTGCAGGCCTTTGCTTCTACGCCACGGATCTTCTGGGGTGTCCCCTTCAGGACGTTTCTTCTTCCTTTAGTATTTAGTTTGAGGGAAGGCGATAAAGACCTGGTTTACTAGTGCTGCCCGGACATACAGTCATTCTGTCATTTCTCTCTCTCTCTCTCTCTCTCTCTCTCTCTCTCTCTCTCTCTCTCTCTCTGTGTGTGTGTGTGTATCTGTGTGTCTGTGTCTTTCTGTCTCTCTGTGTTTGTGCGTCAGTGTGTGTGTCTGTGTGTGTTTGTGTCTGTGTGTGTGTCTGTGTGTGTGTGTGTGTCTGTGTGTGTACAGGAGCAGATTTACATGGGTGTTCGGTGTCATCCTCAGAGGCATGGCCCATCTCTCTTTGGCCTGGAGCCAGACGGTATGGCTATGCTTCCTCTTCCTTGTATCTATTTTTAAACATCTCAGATCTTACAGAATGACAAGACCAATGGTGGCAAATATTCTTTAACTGAAGAAGATGAACCTTCTCAGTATGAGATGTCCTTTAACATTTTATTCATAACTCCTTCCAGGGCTGATACCCTGTAATGAAGGCACATTATACACCACAAGGCACATTATACAGCATGCAGAGATTCTCCATGCAAGGCCTGAGTATTGATTTGCTTTCTTATTCTATTACGGTCTGGGAAGATATTTTATCCAATGACACATTAACTTCATATTGAAACCTCAAATTTCTCTTACTATCCACCTTAGTTTATACTTTCATACAAACACATAGCAATACTTTAATTCCACAAAGGAAGGAAGATGGAAAGAGACAACAGAGACATGGAGAGCTGTGCAAGAAGTTGGCCAGATGGGAGGAAGGAAGGAAGGAAGGAAGGAAGGAAGGAAGGAAGGAAGGAAGGAAGGAAGGAAGGAAAGAAGGAGGGAAGGGAGGGAGAGAGGAAATCCTTAGGAGGACTAAAGGCCAAGGAGGCCTGGTCTGCAGGTTGGAGTGTGGTAAATGTAGATGTAGGTATTGTTTTCCTAATTAGAACTTGATTGTGTCAATAAAGATGGTGGAAGACAATTGATGGGTAAACGGGAAAAAGAATTTCTGGGTCCCAGGAGGAATAGGAGAGGACACAGAGAGGAGAGAGGGAGGGAGGGAGGGAGGGAGAGAGAGAGAGAGAGAGAGAGAGAGAGAGAGAGAGAGAGAGAGAGGAGGGATGGGGAAAAAGCAGCAGCCATGTTGGTCTCAGGGCACCTATAGTATGTAGTCTTAGCTGTGGGACAGGATAGTCTTCGCCCAGCCATTGAATTACCTGGCTAGTTTTAAAATATTAAGGCTGTCTTGTGTTGTTCATTCTCCACATTAAAGTGGACTAGAAGCAAAAGAGCACAGCCAGGGCAGAATTTGATGGGCTTTGGAATGGGAGGATTGGGTACAGGACAGAGCTCCAGGGAACAGGTAACCAGGTGGAGCGCTGGCTGGCAGGAGAGCGACAGAGCTCTGGCTTAGCAAAGCTATCCAGGATGAAGAGATAATCAGGTGGAGTGCAGGCTGGAGAGAGAGAGAGAGTGGCCCAGGGCAAAGGAGCAAAGTGGTTTCTTTTTTGTTTGTTTTACAATTTTTTTTTAAAGTTAGATGCAACAGTACGAATGGATGAGGGCCTCCCAGGCAGAGAGGAAAGAAGCACAACATACAACAAAGTATCTATGTGCATACATTAAGGTTGCATGCTCTCTGTGGCTGAAAAACCCCTGAGGGAGAAGAGCAGGCTCAGCAGTCTGGGCTGACTTCCCAAGATGTACTGTGAATTCTGTGGTAAGTGTTAAAAGTCATGTACACCACACTTGTTCTCTTCAACACAGCCATCTGAGAAGCATAAACTCTGAGACTTCAGGGTCAGACACAGCAGATACTTCCAGCCCTGAAGAAGCAGAGACAGGTGGATCTCTGTGAGTTCACAGCCAGCCTAGCCTGCATATCAAGTTCCAAGCCTACCAGGTCTAAATGATGAGACCCTGTTTCAAAACAAACAAAACAAACACCATAAAAAATAAGAAGAGTTGAGACTGTAACTACTAATAATAGTAAGTCAGAAAAATGACCTGAGGGTAATTTACTTAGGCTGTATGACAGAGTAAGGATTTCTCTTGTTCTCCTTTTACATATATCCATCAACAGAAGAGGATAAAGCCTTGGCTTGAAATTTATCTCAATAACAAAAAGAAGTCATTTGCATGTTTCTCTGGATGCACTGTGCTGCAGATAGCCTAGTTTATAAGACAGAATGCCGCATCACGCTGTGAAGGCATTCAGCAGGGAGGTGGTCATAGACAACTGCACAGAAGACAAGATTGAGATGCTCATACATGGTGGCCAGTGGGGAGAAGCCACACATGATGTGCTGCAGATGTGGTGACTGATCAGTTGTAATTATTATCTAAATCTTAATAACATGCATTAACTCCTCAACTCTGGTCAGAGCTAAGATAGATTGTACTCGTGTTAGAAGAAAGGACGGGGATGACCATAGATGATTCGCACATGTGGGGAGATGCTATACACACATAGGGGCTGCATAATTACCCTTCTCCACTGATGTGTTACAAAGAAAGGAAGCAGGTGAGGAAAGGGACTGATTGAGGGGACAGGAGAGCATGGGAACAAGGAAAGCGTGAAAAACAATAAACATGATAAAGCAAGTGTGACTTCAGTGCAAGTTCCTGCAGACACCATGGCAACCCACTTCCTCTCTAAAGATGCTGCCCCTCCGTTTAAAGGTGAGCATCTTCCCTCTCCCCCAGCAAGAATATCTATCTATCTAACATGGTAATTGAATCAGATTTAATTTAAAGAAAATCAAAAGTCCTTTCAATGTAATGATATAAGAAAGCACTTAATCTCAATATACTCGCAGTTAGGGTGATAAGAGAAGGTCCAAGTGCTCAGAGGTACATAGCAAATGAGAATCCTCCCCAACCCCATGAAGAAATATAGCCAAGATCATCTTCCTTTTTGACCTAAACCACATATAACATAATATATATTATGGGAAGATGGGTTGGGGCAATGAGCTGTGACTACTAGTGATTCAGAGCACTCCCCAAACACAAACCACCACTCTCACAGAACTGCCTTGGCCTGGGAAAATGACATTTACTCAAATTCTTAATGAAATAAGCCTCCTTGGCTGCTTCAGATGTTATTGGATTTTTCTGGCATATATTTCAGAACAGTAATACCTTGACTCTGCCTGTGAGTGAACTGAGACCCCACAGGGCCACCCTCCCACATCTGGAAATCTATTTACTACCCAACACAGGAAGAATGAGAGAATGAAAGATTCTTTAGTCTGACTAGATTCTGGTCTGGTCTGTTTGCATTATTTGCATTTCCCTTGGAATATAAGTGCTGACTTCAAGTATTGAGAGAGCAAATTTTTTAACTGCCTTTTTTCAGTGACATTTTCTTTTCTTTCTTTGTTTTGTTGTTCCTTCCTTTTCTTCCTCTTCCTCATCCTCCTCCTCTTCTTCCTCCCCTATTCCTTCTCCTATTCTTATTCTTATTCTTATTCTTATTCTTATTCTTATTCTTATTCTTATGCTTATGCTTATTCCAGAAATAATTGGGCCACACTAAAGATGACCCTCAATTTCATGGGTATAGCCCAGTATTTTAAGTAAGAAAAGCAAAGATTACTCAGATTTTTCTTCAAGTCCCTTGGAAAAAATAAGTGTCAGACATTCCTAGACCTTTTGGGCTAGGAGAGCCACTGATGGTGTCTGGAATTCCCAACTCCATTTCCTATCTGCAAAGAGACAGAGACTGTTTTGCCCTGTAGAATCTGTGCAGTGCAACACTGCCTTTTTTATTTTAGACAGGATCTCACTATATAGCCCTGGTTAGCCTATAGCTTGTTATGTAGACTAGTCTAGCCTCAAAATCATAAAGATAGGCCTGCCCCGTCCTCTCCAATACTTTGAATAACCATTTCTAAACCAATTATTATATAGGTTGAAGGACAGGGAAGGAGGTGCAACAGAGGCCCTGCTAGGTTCTTCTTCTTTAGTTACCATTTGATTGCATTCAGAGCCAATTCCTACTGCAAACCTCTTGCCTTGTAAGAAACAATATCATGTCACTCTACACAGTATTTCTTAATGGTAGCAACAACACCAGATTTTAGCTTTTATTTATTTCCTTCTTACCATCTGGTAGACAATTATCTGAACAGTTGTGAGTTGTAGAAAAAATGGCTAGAAGCCATTGATTCTGGTCTGCCATAAGATTACATCTGGGTAAAGCATCCCTAATAGATGAATCCGAAAAAATATAGAGCAACAAGAACAGATTAGTTGTTGGAGATTCTGTGGACCTTGATGGAGGCGGGGGTTGAGGGTGGGAAAAGGATGCCATCATAGTACAGGATTCAGCCTTAAAGGAGATGAAGCCAAGGTTTTGGAAATAGACAACTGTGGTGATGGTTACAAGGTCTCTAAATGTACTATAAACGATCAAATAGTGCAATCTCAAAGGAGACATTTTTAGAATATAATTTTAACCTCCAAAAACATTGAAAATAATCAATTGGTGGCTCTAGCTATAGACTGACCAGGTTCCAATATAAAATTCATACACACACACACACACACCCACATATATGCTAGTTGTTGTGTCTGTACAAAATTCTGATTTAAGAACCAGTGACAAGCACATATATAAGGTCAATAATTTTTACAGTATAACCAACAACTGTATGCAAAGACAAATGATATTAACATTGCATATGTTTCTAACATGAAGCATCTGTAGCCAGAAGTCCTCTACTTGAAGCATCCCACTTCAATATCACTCCTCACGTAATGGCCTCCTTGGACATGCGCTCAGAGAGCACTTCCCCATCCCATACCTTTCTACACATTTTTAAATTTGATTTTTAAGTTTCTATACAACTATGTAATTTATGCAGGGACTTTTCCTTGCTTGCCTCCCTGCTCGCTTCTCATTATTCCCTTTTGTTCGCATAGACAATTTCACTTTTAGTTTCATGCTATATGCACACACATGATTTTAAATGAGCAGACAGTTCTCAAAAGATAAAATAAAAAAGGCTAATAAACATGTGAGAAGAATTTCAACTTCACTTGTTATTGCCAGCTAATAAATTTTATTTCTTGCCTAATTTTCTTCATAATGTTCATGAAACTTGAAATCATTTTATATCTTCAATATGTCTTTTGTTAAAAATAAGTCACTTGTAGTAACCTATACAAAATACAGACATGCTCTGACATAATGAGACCTTGAATCCAAAGCTCATTCACTTACTTCCTGCACATGGAAGAAAAATAACATTCCAATTATAATATAATAACTTAATTTCTTATTAGCCCTGATGATTAAGGCCTCATGAATAGCATATTATCATCAAACAATATATGGTGTCTTAGAACTCTAACTTATTCTTACATGTGCACACCCACAGTAGTAATGAGTAGTAAATACCTTGGACTTCCTTTGAATTCAATATATACTACATAATAAATTCTCGCACAAATTAACACAGCTAATGAGTGCCTAATAGCTTCTTCTTTTGACCCATATGCAATTTATCCTTATCCACAACACATACATATATAGTCATTCTTCTGATGCTAAATATGTCATATTATTGATTCACGCAGAAAGAATACAACTGTTTATGATGCTACATTTCTGGCAAGAGATTTTACTGCATATTCTGTTGCTAAGCCTCAGACTTTAAAATTCATATCTAAGACTCTTAGCTGGTGTAAACTAGCCTGGCATAATAAGTGAGTTTTGATTTCCTTTCCAATATCCCTGGCTGCAGCAAGAATTGATTTCTCAGACTCTTCCCATTGACCAATGAGGCTGTGAAGAAGAGATAGCTCTTCTTAATCTCAAAGATCCAGGCAAAGCTTACAGTCCCTGGCTATTGTATAGATGTCACCTTCAGAGCCTGCTTCATTGTCCCTTTCTGGAGAAACACAAATGTTTTTGTGACAAGACATTGACTGACAGCTCTTGACATTCTGTAAGATGCTGGGTTGGTAATGATGGCAGGGTATCATCCATTGCAGGCCACCTGCATCCATTTGTCACAGTTTCATCTGAATATCCACACCTTTCTGAATATTAGCATATGTCATTTATTAGAATATTTATTGCCCAAAAGCACCAAGAGCAATAATGAGCAAGATGTACAATTTTAGTTTTAACCAGACAAGCAATGGAACAGCAGCTCAGACATGTTCAAACCTGCACAAACTACACTTAAGGAGAGTCACTTTTCAAAGTAGTACCTCCTAAGAAAGCAAGAATATCAACAGAAGGAAGACACATTACTGTGAATCTGTCCATATGCCTAAAACTAGATTAACCTAATAATATAGTGAGTTTCACATGTTTTAACCCATCTTTTTTCATCAAACAACTAAAACTTAGCAGTATTAAGCCTGTAGACAACTGCCAGAAAATACCTCTTCGTCTTACACATTGTTTCCCTTCAAGGATCTGAGAAACTGAAGAAAAGACTGGATAAAGGCATGCATGTAATGTCCACATTAATTACACACAACTAGTCTGGCATTCTACAATCAAGGGGATAGTTTGTTACCACTTTTATAAAGTAAGCCCAGCAAACACCAGTTTGAACAAGAGTAAAATCACTCTTACTTTGACTAAGCAATATATGTAGTATGTTACCCAAACAGCTTGATTTCAACAGGCAGACATAACAACTGGAAAGACAAAAGACAGCCCAGAGAGCCTGTAGGGCCTGAATTGAAAGCAAATAAAACAAAATCAAATTACTACGGCTCTCAATTAATTGCACTCTCACAGAGTTTTGCTAGTGTGAGCTTCTTTGTATGAGAAATATGTAACATTAGATACCTGTACATTCTCTCTAGATCTCTGGGTCCACTTTCATTCTCAAAACATAGACCTCTCTCTGCTGTACACAGGTAAGTCACTTCACACTTAAATGTTTGTTCTGTGCTAAAAGGTTTGGTTATTTTCAAAATAGATTGTACATAAATCTTGTTATCAGTGATTCCCTGACAACTCTTTATGAAGTCTATCCCATTCTTCCAAATGATTTAAACTTAGTGTGCTCATGCTTTTGAAACATGAGTTATAATCCATTTTCTATGTTTTTCACACCTACTATGTTTTCAATAAGAAATGTCCTCCACAGTGTCAAGTTTGAAAGTCACCACTTTGGTGGTGCTGCTTGGGAAGGCTATGGAGCCTTTAGAAAGTAAAGGTTTGCTGGAACATGAATATCCTGAAGGCATGCCTGGAATTTGTATAGCTGTCCAGAACACTTGTTCATTCTCTCGTTTATGTCACTACCATCATAACTGTATCAACCTGCCTGCTACTATGCCTTCCCTATAATATAGGCTATATCTTTCCTGAATTGGTAAGCCAAATAAGCCCCTTCTCCCTTAAGTTGCTTTTGACAAGGGTCTTTTAACATAGTGAATCTGGCATCAATGTGAGGGCTTGATGCCCCAGTGTAGAGGAATGCTAGGGTGGTGAGGCAGAAGTAGGTGGGTGGGTGGGGCATCACCCTCATAGTGGAAGGGGTAATGAGATAGGGAATTTGTAGAGGGAAAACAGGAAAGGGGATAACATTTGAAATGTAAATGAATTAAAAAATTTAAAAAGTAAAAAAGAAAAGAAAGATAGGTAAGACATCTATCATATGAGAAGTCGGATGTCAAAGATGAGATGTTCTGCAGCAGTGCTCCCCAGAGTACTATATGAGGTCAACACCTCGTGACTCCTCAGAAAACACCTATCAACAGGAATAAATAAAGGAAGAAATGAATGAAGCAGCTAAACATTCTAGTCAGCTACCAACTCCCACAAGTATCTTCCCATTCTGTGTCCAATAGAATTTATCTTCTGCTTACTCGATCTCAAGCACTGTTCAATTTCCAGGTTAATAACAGTGAAAGGCTGTTGAAGTGCCCTGGCACAATGCATTTTCCATTAAATAATTTACTACTGTGGCTTACATAAGCAGTGGTTCATATTTATGCACTTTTAATTGCCAGATGCTTTCCTTTATGAATAGACTTGTTTGCATATGTTTTAGTTCCTTCTTTATTATCTTAGTTATAAAGTCATATGTGAAATAGTTCTCAGTGGGCCAAGTCCAAGTCAAACAGAAACTTTGACAACTACCTTTTAACATTTCCCCTAATGTACTCATCTGTCATGAAATAATCCTTCTATGCTGTTTCTTACCCTTTAAAACACATTCAAACAAATACTTCTAAATGCATGTTTTGTGTTGAACGAGGATTGTATACATGTGTGAATTTGTAGAGATTTATAGATATCTCCTTTAAAATAATATCTCCGAGATGTTCTCAGGGTAGAAACAGACCACATGCTTCCTAAGAGCAAGCCTTCTATACTTGGATTCCTCAGAGGTTATTAATCACTCCATGTAAAGTGAAATGGATTAGCTCTTAACTCTTTAATCTGAAAAAAATCCCTGAACTTATATCTTTATTTAAAAATGCCATCTATCAAAGTCAATTCTTGAAGACAGAATTTCTGCATCAAATAGAATACAGAGAAGAGCAAAGTGTGAACTTTTCACTACGTAAACTCACCATTAGTAAGTAGACAGTAACAGCTTCCTCTGTCTTGCTTGCTTGCTCTTCTCTTTTGGTCAATGTGATGATATCAACTATTTGAATTAGCCAAATGTGGAGATGGTAGAATTCAAACCCAACAGAATCACACCACATAGACTTTAACATGGTACTGCTCAACTCTTTCAGCAGACATCCTGATAATAGAATCATGGATCCGAACTGAATTCACATTTCACATCAGAAAGTGGACAGACATGATAGCACACCTCTTTAGTCTCAGCACTTGGGAGGTAGAAGCAGGCGAATTTATGTGAGTTTGACAAAGCCCAGCCTGCATAGCAAGTTGCAGACCAGCCAGGGCTCCATAATGAGACCTTGTCTTCAAACAGACAGACAGGCAAACAAGAAAAAAGAATGGCACCAGTGGATATGAACCATGAGTGCCTCACCCAAGCTACCTTGTTCAAACCTTATAACAACCCATTAGGCAGATTTTCTCAGCTGTGTTTTCAAATAACTAAACTATGGCTAGCTAACCTTGATTTCCCCAAACTATGACAATGTACTACAAATATTGCTTTGAAGGCTATCTAGGGTGGTCTTGACTTTATAGTATTCTGCTATCTAATATTATATTCATGCAAAAGGGGCAGAAGCCTTCCTTTACTATGGTTGCAGAAACATTGGTTTCTAAAAACAGAACTGAACAATAAAAATGAAAGTAGTGTGGGAGAGACGAGTAGAAGATTAGGCATTATACATCAGTAAGCATGAACTTCACGGAAAACCTCAGTGTGTTCTGTAAAAAGGTGTTTTCCCTCAGAGGTAGCATGAAATGTCAGTGGGTAAAATCGAACAGAATTGATGTAAAGTAGATGAAGATGAGAATTTCATCCCTGATATCTTAACAAACTTTATTATGAAATATTTTAAACCTCTATCCTGGCCAAAAAGGAAATAAACCAATAATTTTATTGTAAGCTTAAGAAAGCTAGCCCAGAACTAAAATTAAAAATCTGAACTGAAAAAACAACATACAAATTAGCTCTCATGCTATTCAAATATTTCTACTATTAACAATGTCATGTCTCAACACCAAAAAAAAAAAAAAAAATAATGAAAGGAAAGAATGGTTTCTCAAATGCAGGACAGCATGAACTAAGAGGTGGAAGCACTTTGTTGTACAGATGTGATGCAGTTCCTAGAACTGTCAGCTGCCTGAGGATGGTGCTTTAATGTTATCCTGTATAATTCTGAGAACAGGGATGGTCGAGGCATATTTTAAATCCCTTACGGTGGCAACATCCTTGCTTTGCTGGCAGACGCTAAAGTTCAGGAAAAGCAAAAACAAGAAATGAAGGGAAAAAGAAGAGAAATGGTGGTGGGGGGAGAAGAACCAGATCCACTCCCTTTCATCCAACCTGTATTTCTCCCTTATTGTACTGCAAAGCAAGAATAAAAGTTCTGGATATGAAGACCACACAGATTCTTCATGGCTGAGTCTTGACAAGTTCAATTGCTTTAGTAATGCAGCTGATTCCTGTGACCTTTTCAATTATGATAATCCCTCAAAGAAAATTAAAACTATTTCCTAAAACACGGTCCAAAGAGTTCCATAGAAAATTGAAGAAAACATTCGGGAACATTGCTGCCATTTTTCTAAGTGTGTATAATACGTGGGTTTGGTATGATTCCTGACCACTTCAAGCATGATTATTTGTGAGTAAAAGGTCACATTCACTTGAGAGATTTTTCTTTTTCTGGAAAGCCTCTATATCCAGAGTCTTTGTTTCTTGTTTTTCTCTTCTAGGTATTTAAATTTTAAAATAGAGACATATCTAAAAAGGGAAATTACACATTTGTTTATACTTCAAGAGGTTTTGGAATTAAAGGAACAACTAATACTTCATTGTGAAATGATGGCTTATTTTAAACATGACAAATAAGTGAGTGCTTTGAGAGTCATTAGGATTTCCACTAGAGTCTAATGAGCACATTTCCACAAAGCATGAGTGCACATAAAGGCCGAGTACATCTGATATAAGATGGTCCCAGAGGTTTACTCTTGTACAATAAGATAGTGCAAGATTCGTGTTCGTGTAGACTAAAGGAAATAGAGATTAGGAAATACAAAACAGACTTAGGTAAATGTCAGTCAGTGGTTTTCAACCTTAATGCTGTGATACTTTAACACAGTTACTGACATGGTCACCCTCAACCATAAATTACTTTTGTTGCTACTTCGTAACTGTAGTTTTCCTACTATTGCTAATCATAATCTAAATCTTTATGCTTTCTCAAGTGGTCTTATGTGTCCCCTATAGAAGGGCCATTCTACCTGAAAGGGTCAAAACCCACAGGTCAAGAACCATTGACTTAGGTAAATTGAGCAATTTACCTCAAGAATTGCAATCATATCAATAAAGAAGTAAAGTCAAAGTGACCATATCTAGAAGATGAGACCTTGCCTTCTCCTCTATCTCTTACTGTCCTTATAACTGTGCCTCACGTTCTCCCAGTTAAAATGGGAATATGACACAGATGACTCACATATATCATATTAAGAATTAAATAAGACATCAGAGTACACAATGAAAATAGCATTGTAATTACTAGCTCTGATTCACAAGGCTAGATTTCTTTCAGGAGTAATAATTTGTCTGCTGCAGCAGGGGAAAAATATGGAACCAATCAACAGAAGGCATTCTGTTACTTTCTAAAGCTCTTAATAAAAAATAAAATAAAAAATCAGAAATTTGATTGGATGGGATGAAAAGAAATTAAATGGCTACTGTTTCAAATTCATATTTCTGTCCCTTCCTATTAAGAGCCGGTAATGCAGCAATTAAGCTACAGCATGCAATTTAAAATGAATAAAGTGACTGATAACTGGGGCCTTTAAAATCCCGTCATCTAAGCAGAAGATCATCTTCAAACATATGCTACCCAGGATGCTGCGCAGATAATGAAGACTTCAGTATCAGGATTATGACCCTTAATTTCCAAAGGAACGTGTTCTATTGCCATTGTGAGCGCATCCCATGCATAATGAGAGAAAACACTAGGAAAACACAAGCAGCATTACAGGAAGGAGCTCATCGCTGTGGCTCTAGTGCTCTGCTCAGCTCAAATACCAGAGGACAAAGGATGATACAAGAATGCTTGGAACGGAAGCCAATTCTATAAAAACTAAGACAGAAAAATAGAACATGGTGTACTCTCTCGTGCTTCAAGAAGCTGGAAGGTTACATAAAAAGGCTGGGGATGTTTTCACAGTTCACTTGAAAATCTGTCTGCAACCTGTGATCCCACCCCACCCCCACCCCGGAGCCATAGGTGCTTTGAAAGAAACAGGAAAATACCAAATAACTCGTTTCTTCTCAAGGGGAAAACTGAGTTTTCAGTGATTAAAATATGCCAGGGTTTTGTCACGAAGAAGAAATTAAGAAAGCAAACTTACAGAGAGCAAGTTTAAAACATTGAAGCCAAGGATGAACCTGGAACACTACTTAGTTAGAGGAATGGGGACTGGAGATGGAATTCAGGAAGCTTAAATGTGGATTTGTCTACAGAGTGTGCTTATTAGAAGATTGTCCTGACATCTTTAGTCTCTCATGTAGTATCAGTGAGGTTCAATTTTTTTAAATTATAATAAAAAATAAACACCTTTAAAGCATTCACATGTTTTACAAAATTTGCCAATAATTTCATGGTTTGCTATTAGTGTTTAGTTAAGTTTTCAAGTAACTTTAATGTTGTCTTGACCAAGAAATTAAAAAGCAACCAGCAGGGGAAATGGGAGATGACTCAGCCAGAAACTAATAAGGTCAAATAGCTAGTGTCCATGGTTTTATTTAAAAAAAAAAAAAAAAAAAAAAAAAAAAAGCTTACATGGCTGTGAAGATCAAAAGCCAGGCAAGGTTCTGAACATACATATGTCAGCAATGGCTGTTATTATGATAAGCCAGGCATACCTGTGGACATAAAGAAGCCAGGTATGGCTACAAAACTACATAAGCCAGACATGGGTATGAACATGCTTACAACTAGAGTGTAGTAAGAGGCAAAACAAGAGAGTCAGTGGATCAGACAAGCTCTAAGTTCAGTGGCAGACTGTATCTACTGAATAAAAATGAGAGTGAGGGAGAAGACACCCAAGATAGCCTCTGTGTATGCATGTACACATATGAGCACACCGCAGCATGTACACACACACACATACACACACACACACACACACCACTACATAAAGAAGACACACCATAAAAACAACTAAATATATCACATCACAATTATTATTAGGCATGTTTAGTTAGTAAAATAGACATAATGTATTCATTATAAAAACAGGGTCTATAACAATGCCAAACCTTTATTAGATTTTTACAAAAAAAATAATTCTATGTAGTAATACCTAATGAACATTATCTAGTCATTCATCTAAGAATTCAGCAAAAACATTCATGGTCCCTATACTTATGAAACTCATATGTCAAGCAGAGGTACAGCAACGACAGAAAAAGGACTGTAAGGTAGTTTGGAGACCAGGAATCTGGCTGCGCATACCAATCTTGCTTTGGACTCCGCATGTAACCAACACTGGCCTTGAAATTATAACCTCCTGCCTCTGTCACCCAAGTACTGGAAAGAGAGGTAGAGGCTACTTTACCAATATTAGTTGTTTCTGAGAACAGGTAAATAAATACTGTAGAAACCTACATTCCAGCAGTAAAGGTTACTGCATTCCTATGCAGGCAATATCAGTCAAAATTAAAAGACTTTAATAACTTTAAACTCAATAAATGTCACTCTTGACTAAATTCGACTAAGTGTCCTAAGCTTCTAAAGCTTTGAGAGGACAGAGTCAACATCTCTTATGTAATCTGTAATTAATCACAAATCCAAAGACAAGGTATTATGCCAGGTAAGGCATGAGTGACATTGAGTAGTGCCCACCACTATAGACTGTGAACATGGAGCTTGTATTGGAATTATGAGTAGCACCTGGCAGTGTCTTAGACTTTTCATTCTACCACCTAGCTCCATGATCAACTAACTGCGGATTTCTTTTAAGACAGGAAAGGAGATAGAGAATCAATGAGGTACCAAGGGTACACACAAGGCAAGATGCACTCTCTATATAATAATCTACAAGGATCAGAAAGAGTTGCATAGGAATAGTTTATTCTAGATCACCTGACAGTTACCATCAGCTAAACTCCGTTAAATGGTTTGCCCAGTTGAGAGCCTCAGCCAGGCCTTTCACTGTTTCCCTTTGCCTCCACCACTAAGGAAATTCAATCAAAGGTTTGGGGTAAAGATATTATTTGCTGTCAAGCTAAGATATTGAAGGTGGCTTTTTGATCACACCAATTCCCAGACAGTGCAGGTGTTGTGATGAGCCTTAAAATACAATCTGACATATTTTCAGCTGCTCATTCCAATGTCCAATAGTCCAATTATTATATGTCATATCATATCTAGTAAAACAACATGGAGAACGGATTGTCAACCAGACAGATATATACACATATGAATATCTCTGTATAGAGAGGCAGACAGGGGTTCTGTTGAAATTGGGAAAGAAACAGAAGAAACAGTTCAACAATTAAAAAAAAAAAGGACAAACAGGAACAAAAAGGAGAAAGAAAGGCTATGCAATTGCTACTTTCTAAAAATAGTTTCTAAGGATCTATCATCTTTGTGATAATTCTATGAATGAATTATTCATCAAAACTTATTAAAACTAAGAATTTAAGTACTACTTCTGAATATACCTCAGAATAATGTAATAAGATAATCACAAGCCCTCACTCAAATTCACACTGATTAACAGTAAATAGTTTTGGACTGACTGATTTCTGCCTTTGAATAACACTGCCTAGACTCTGTTGCCAAAAAATGCCACAAAATTTTAGCAGAATGAGTTTTAGAAGAAGGCCTGAATGCTAGCCTTGATATGAAGGATGCTTTCCAGTGCTCAGAATTTGCATAGCAGCATTTGCCACACACGATACCATCTTAAACAGAACTTTTATTTAGAATGTGTGTATTTTACATTTATTTTTTAAAAGCTAAAGATCTTATATTTGATGAGAGTGGTTTCTAATTTTAGTTATAATTATTTTTAAGTATGCAAAGATATTCCTGACATCTCAAAAGAACAAGTTATTACTGTCTGTCGACTCATTTTTAGGAAAGCTATATCATAAAAAATGTATATCTTCATATAATTAAAAAATCTAAAGCAATGTGAGTTGAGTAAAGTAATATGGACTATTAAATAATTCAGAATTGTATTTAGCAGCAGCAGTTGTTTAATTAAAAGGTAAAAAAACTGTAACTAATCCACTATGGGTGACAGAAATACAGCCTGTATGGGTAGTGAGGTACCCTAGGATAGAAATTATTAAATGAAACCGAGAAGTACGGGCCTTACATAATGAATACGGTGAAAATAACCACTATGGTTGAATATATTTTACATTGAAGAGCATCAAATGTTGCTTCATCTTCAATGCTGTCCTTTTCCATATCAAAAGCTTCTTTAATATCCATATTGGAACCCACTACCCAGCTTAACTAGAGAGCACAGATCTCCCCTGTGATTAAAGGTGAGAAAAACCCTTAAAAACATTAGATCCTTTCAAAATTAGGAACTTCAGGGTTAGCAATCAGGCACATGTTCATAATTACTATGCACCGGGAACAAGTACAATAGCAATTAACACACCAAGTTAACTCATTTCCTCAACAATTGTCAGTGCAATTTTGTGGAAAATAGTTTTCACAGGTTATTTCAGTGGGAGAAAAGACATTGTTAAGTGACAGAAGAAAGTAGTACAAGAGAGCGTAATAGAATCATTTGAGAAGGTACATTAATAACAAACACAATTTCCCCAACTGGTATAGATTATGTGATCCCAGTCAATTCTGTTGGAATACTATCCCAATATATGAGTGAAACTGTACATGCAAAGATGTTTATTATAGGAATGTTTTAATAAAAGGAAAAATTGTATAAGTACCAATAACAAAATCTGACCAAGAAATGATGGTACAACTATATAGTAAACTAATTGTGCAGGTATTAATATTTACTTTAAAATGGCATATAGTAAAATCAAATGACAAAAAGGAAACTATACAATAAAAGCAATATCAATTTATCTCTTTACAAAGAAACTAAGACCTTAAAAAGTGACATGATTATTTTCTAAACTTTGCCTATGCCAAAGTAAATGGAATTAACTCAGTTTGTTACTTGGTCTAATCTGGATGTGTTACACCAAAACACATCAGCTAAATTTGCACTCAGGAGACAGAAGCTGTAATAATGTAAATAAGAAACAGAAATGGGGAAAACAGAACAGTATGTGGCAGAGAAATAAATTCTTGTTTAGAACCATTACAGTATAATCTGACAATCTATCTCCTCGAAATATCTAAATATTTGTCTTTAATGAAGAAAATAAATTATTCAGTATTTTTTTCTACTTTCACAATGGGAAGGACAGGGGATGAGAGTCCTCCTAGAACAACCAAAGAGAGAGTGTCAACAGAGTGTTGATAACTAGTAACAAATGCTTCACAGGGGGTTTAGCATTCACATCAAATGTCCTGTGGATTTTATTTGCAAATTATAGGGTCAGCAGAGCAGAAAATGAGAGTCTTTAATTAGGCAGAGCAGGTGGCTAAGAGCCACGAGTGAATATTAGCCACTTCCCTGTCCAGTGCCAAAAGTCATGGATTTGACCTACGCTATGAATTCTAAGGATGAGGGTAACCATCCCCAAATAGTCGTAGCTTGAGTGAAGCCCAAGTTCTGTGTACAGTTTACTGAATTATGTTTACTGATGCTTAATGAGTTGGTTTACTCTTCAGTTTGAGTTAGGATTTACCATGTTCAAATTATCCCCATGCTCTCCATATTGTACCACCCTCTATGCTGACTTGCTTTGCTCAAGCATAATCTTGACTTGCCAATAACTCTACTTCCCTTATTGGATGGCTAAAGCACTGGGAAGCATTACAAACTGAGAATAACTTAATGTAAAACATTCAAGTACTTCTGTGTCAAAGAAAAGAGTTTTAGGGCAATGGAAGTCTTCTGTGTGTTACTACAATATGTATCATTCCAAATTTAGCCAATCCATCACCCAGGCAAGATCAACAATGAGTTGTAATACAAACAGTATGATCTGCAAAGGTTGCGACAGGTCAGCTTTGGTCCATCAGTGACAATAAATGTGACAACTGGAGGGATGACATTAGGAAAAACCTGTGCATGGACAAGGCAGGATATTCTTCAAAAACAAACAAACAAAAACAAATTTTAACTTGCATTCCATTTTGATGTGAGCCTATAACATTCTCTAACGTTAATGATTATTACAAGTAGTCAGAGATATTATGTTTTGAAACTCTTATACAATGTTTTGGCTTATAAAATCCAATGGTTTTGTTATTCATTTTCTATTATAGCAGTGAGCCCAGAGTTGCTGCTGATCACGTCCACATGGGTCCAGCTCTCAGTTGTGAGGCTGTGCCACATTTGGGGACTTGCTTAGCACTGGATCTATGGGCAGGCTCATGTCCATGTGCTGTTGCCCATAAGATGCCTAGACTCATGCTTCAGCCTTTGCTCCTCTGTAACACAGGCGACATGGTGGTTAATCATTCACTGGAAACTCCCAGTAAGCACTCAGGAGATGGCAACTCCTTTGGTTATTATTTACAACTTAACTCAAAGTGAAGAACCAGCAATTCTTTATCTTTTATCATATGACATGCAATGACTAAAAGAGAAAAGATGGAACTTTAGGAATGACGATGCTCCATTTTCAATTCATTAACACTGGAGACTTTCACCTGTCTAGAGAATTACAACTGTATCTAGAACCATTATTGTTTTTCTGCATATGAAACCACCTAACTTGAAGAAGGTCTCAATCATTTTAGTTTGGTGCCCCAACAGTTCAAATTCTGCTCCCTGGATCATTCTTCAGAGAAGAATGCTTTGAAAAGCAGATTTGCAGAGGGCACCAAATCACTTTCAGAAAATATATTCTTGTTCTAATATGAAATAATAAATAATTCAGAAATTTCACATTACCAGGGAATTGCATTTATAAGATCAGCTGAGGATCTCTTGACTAAGTAGTATTCACCGTGCTAGAGCACTGGTACTCTGCATTTAATCATGACCCCTTCAGAGAGGATGAGACAGCTTGTGGGAGAAATAGAATGATTCTTGACTGTATTCAGAAAGAGAACAAAAGCAGGCAGGCAGGTAAAGGACATAGCACAATGGAAATGACATTTAGTTTCCTTTTGAGTTCTAACATATTGAATATTTCAAAATCTTCGTTTGAAGAAACTGAGAAATCTGTTAAGTGGGTACAAAAAATGATATAGGCTGCCACTTAGGTGCTAAAAATGTTAGCAATTATTTAATCTAATTTAATTTTATTTTTTTTAGTAAAGGCTAAGCTAGTAGGAAATCCCTTCATATGCCCATTTGGTGTCAGGTTCATATAGTTCTATAAAATCTAAAAGTGACAAGACCATTCTGACATGTCATTTCTCCTTCTGGAAATCAGGACACAAATTCCCCTATAGAAAATGTTCCTCCTATGCAGGGAAAAAATGTGTGTGTGTGTGTGTGTGTGTGTGTGTATGCACAGAGGCAAAAGTTCAATATCTGGTAACTCTTCACTCTATAACAGTGATTCTCAACCGTCCTAATGCTGTGACCCTTCAATATAATTAAATGTTATGATGGCCTCCAAACATATAATTATTTCATTGCTACTTTATAGCCGTAATTTTGCTACTATTATGAATCACGGTGTAAATATCTGGTATGTGGGATATCTGGTATATGCAGGGTATTTGGTGACCCAAAGGGCTCAGGACCCACGGTGAGAACTTTTGCTCTACACATTACTTTCCAAGATAAGGTCTTCATGCAAAGGGAGCCTTATCTGAACTGTCTACCATCAATCCCTAGAGATTCCCTATCTCAGTTTGGTATTACAGGGGTACTCAACCACTCCTGTTTCATTTTGTTTTCATGGGTGCTGGAAATACAACTGAAGTCTTCAGGCTTGCACTTTGCTGTCTTGCAAATCCAGCTAGCCCCAGCAAAGAAAACCAAACCAAAACTTTAAGTATATTACATTTTTCATACCTATGTCAAAATATTTGAGAAAAGCAGCCTAAACAAGTGTTGACTTTGACTCATAATTTGAAGGTATCATCCCTTATGGCAGAGAAGGCACCTGTGGCAGAAGGTAGTGAGTGATGTTGCTTCCACATTTCGGAAACACAGAGAGGTGAACACAGCTCAGATCCCCTTCTCTTCTTCACTGAGTCCAGGACCTGAGCCTGGGATGGAACCACCTGTGCTGACTGTGGGTTTTTATACCTCAGCTAAGTGTAAAACTTGCTCACGGGCCTGGCCACACGGGCCACAGGTGTGTTTTCTAGGTGATTCTAGATCTTGTCAAGGTGATAACCAATGCTAACTATTAAGGATACAATTTCATATAAGTACACCTCGCATAAGTAATTCATGCTTTTGTTTGTTTGTCTGGTTTGGTTTGTCACTTTTGTCAAAATGTGTGTATGTATGTATGTGTGTGTGTGTATGTATATATATATATATATATATATATGTGTGTGTGTGTGTGTATATATATGCAAATATATATATAATAAATGGAATACATAGGAAATATACATATATAGTATATGAAAGAGAATCCCCACTCAAGCACATAACAAATAAAGCTAATGGAATATACATGCATATACATATATATTGATATAACCTATATATGTATATGTGTATATATTCCATTTATATTATTTCTTATTACCTTAGCTGGAGTTTCTGTTATAAAATTCATATGAAATACTTTTTTATGAATTCCACTATTAATCTTTTTTATATCAATTAAATTCTCATTGTCAGTTTTCTTCACAAATCCTAAGAAAGTAGAGGGATTTTTTTTTCCCTTTTCAACAAGGTGTTCATCTTCTATTCTGGAAACTTCCCATATGTTTCTAGTTTCCTAACAAAATGTCATGAAGACAACTAACTTATTGAAAAGAATTCAGCACATTCTTTATGATTTTCTCTTTACTTGTCTCTTGGAAATAGTGTCTTCTTCATGTGCTCTGGGTCAAGCTGATTTTCAACTGGGCTTTAGGGATCAGCCTCAGTTCCAGCCTAGACCAACTCCACTGGCCATATTGATTGCTTCAGGGATGGACATGAGACTAAAGGAGAGCCAATGGAAATGCAGAATTTTTGTTCACCATCTATGGAAGACAGATGCTCTTCTTATATATATAAATGGAGAAATTAGTAAGGCTTAGACCTAGGTGATCATGTTCAATCCACAAGAGTTTTGTGGAGAGTGAAGATTTGGCAGAATATCAAGGAAAAAAGAAAGAAACAGAACCACTACATCCAAGCACACTTGCACCCACAGACACACCCATCCATGGGGTAGGGGTGGGGGTTAACCTACCGGAAAAGAGGACGGAGAAAGAAGAAAAGAGAAAGAAAGGCAGAGGATAAAAAACAGGGGTTCCTAGCTCAAACGCAAATGATGCTACATGCAACTGAGCACGATTTTCTGATCCAAGCTAAGCAATTTCATTGTCTAATGTAGCCAGAATGGGTAACTTCTCCATTGCTTTCTAGCAGAATTACTCTAACATATCAACATGCAAGATAATGAGAGCTGGTGCAATGACGAGTGGTCTCATTTTTTACCTCCTACCCTCCCACTCCAAGAGCACTGTCCTATCATTTGCTGCTGAATGGAGAGGAAAGTTGGTTTCTAAGGAGGCCTCCGCCAAAAGCATGTAAGCCATGTGCTGAAGTCATGAGCCACTTGTCAGCGAAGTTCAGCAGCAGCAGAGCCTCCTGGAAAACAGTTCTCTTCTCACCAGCGGGTATTTATATAATTAGGGTCAATTACAATTTAGAATGTCTAGGGCATGGGGCTAAATTACATTGACATTTAAAAGCTCGACTAAATTTTTCCCATTTATCTAGGAGATTTCTGGAGTAACTATGTTGTAATTATGTAATTTTCTTCTTCCCATTTTTATTACAATTTTCTTCTTCAGGCTTGGCAATTACCCACCACTCCAGGACACCTTCTTTAAGATGTATGTGGGGAGGGGGAGACCACCCAGACGTTGCTGGATGATCAGACTAGGCTTTGCAGCCTGCTGAGCATTGAATTTGGCTGTGTAGAGTAACTTTTCAAGTAAGTTGTTTCAACACAATATTTTCAAAGCTTCCACAACCCTCCCCTAACTCAGAGCCTAGTAAAAAAAATTATTAAGTTTTCTAAGGGAGTAATCGAAATCTAACCAGGGTACACAATGGTTGTTCAGTGTTCTTTACTCTGGTGGTAGAGATTTTAATCATATCCAGGAAATAGAGAATAAAACCCTACCACTTGCTTGTGCTTATTTTCTATGTGACTTAACCAGATAGATTTTTGTGAGGCCATACCTTTTGGGCTTCATTTAATATAGAGAAAAGAAAGCTTTTGTTGTTGGTTAATTAAACCTCAAGTTAATTAAGCCAATATTATTGCATTCATTTCTACCAGCATGGTACTATACCTATAAACAAAGACATGAAGCAAGTCTGGGTGTTCCGCATCAATATTGCCTGACACATTCCTGTGAGAAGCCAGACCAGGATCCAACAGTCTCATCTAATGATTTGGCTTACTTTGCCAGAGACATAACCACAATGGTAACTAACCACCACCATCAATGAAATCATACTCTGTGCAAGCAACCAACCACCCAAAACATTGTCCATTGCCTATTCTATCTAAAAAAGTCAAACAGCCAGCACAGTAGCTCATCTTTATAATACCAGCACCTGAGGAGTTAAGGCCCAAAGCACATAGATTAGAAGGAAACCTAGGCTACATAGCAAATTCAAAGTAATTTAGGAAGGCTCTGCTTCAAGAAAATAAAATGTCTAGAAATGGTAAAAAATATTTGGTTGTCTGAGTATGAGGTACATACCCTTAATTCCAACATCCCAACACTCAAAAGGCAGAGACAGGCTAATCTCTGTAAGTTCAAATCCAGCCAAATCTACATAGAACGCTCTAGGACAGGCATGGGTACACAGTGAGACCATGTTTCAACAAAATGAAATAGTTTATTGTATATTATTAGCCAATTCCAGGGTGAAAGAATATATCCTTCCAACTCCAAAGCTTACATTTTGTGTTGTACTTTAACTGAAGAAAGATACCATAGAGGTAGCTACACAGGTTTTGAGCATAGGTCACTCACATGCCACCTGTTTTTCAGTAGAATCATTTCTTTCTTGAGAAACCTTCAATGGTCTGGTCTCTGTCCAGCTTTGGGGTAACTACTTGTGCTGCTTTTTCTCCGTGGAAATCACACTTTGTTGCCTTACTGTTTCTGTCTACTAATGTCTGGCTTGGATTCTAAAGCCCTGCTAATCCTTCCTCTCATAAGTATTATTGGGCACGTACTATTGCAACATATAATGACACAGTACCCTGTGACACTAATGAAGTCATTTTGCTGTGATCACACGTTGATACAGGGCAGGAGTATCCTGAGTTGATTCCAGGACTCCCGACATCCCTAACAAGTCTGGGAAATATTCAAAAGGTAATCAAATAAAATCAAGAGAACAGAATTTCATTTGGGTATAATAAATGTGTCAGGTGTTTATTTTCATGGGATATAATTCATTCATGAACTATATGACAAAATTTGAATAGAAGAATATTAATGTGTTCCCCTAAATTAGTCTTTCAATAGTTCTAGTGGACAAGGTACTGTGTTAGACATTTGATACAATACAATAACGAACCAAACCAAAGGAAACTATTATTATACAATTATCCAAAGTGACAGCAATGCCTTAATCTGGGGGAAAAAAGACAGATGTCTTTAAAGAGAATTCTACTAGCATTTACTTCTGCTTCCTAAGGGGTACTCCATGGCTTTAAAAGTTTGTATCTATAAAGTTTGGAAGTTTCATTAGAGCAGAAATTAAATAGTTGTGGATATCTTCATTCCAGAAGTCAGAACTGCCCCCTGAGAAATGGTGTATGTGAGT
This sequence comes from Apodemus sylvaticus, assembly GCF_947179515.1. Lineage (NCBI taxonomy): Eukaryota > Metazoa > Chordata > Mammalia > Rodentia > Muridae > Apodemus > Apodemus sylvaticus. Next base: position 108,766,602 of record NC_067479.1, read on the forward strand.
AAACGCTAGATTCTGTGGCCTCATGACATATCCATTGTACCACATGACTACAAGCAAAGAAAGCAAGATGCTGCAATATCGATAAGTACATCTGCTTTCAAATTCAGATTTCCACTGTAAACATATTAAAATACCCAGAAGACTGATTATGATCAACACAAATTGGTTTGTAATGAAGTCTTTTATGGGCATTGTAACATCAAGAAAAGTTAGAGAGGAAGATGGTATGGAACTCTGAATACCTATTATAAACTGAAGAAAGTGTGTAGCTGAAAGATTTTAGCCACTCCTAATGGTTAGGAGCTACTTTGAATAGGTGTATAGAATTGTCTTTAAAGAGACAGAGGTTGCTACTTTTCACAGAGTTGTGATTAACTGCAATAATCTCTAAAACTATGCCCCTTAAATGTGTGATAGTAATTAGTTCTAGAGAATCAAATATAGAAATGGTATGGGGAAACATAAGAACAGAATTAAGAGACTTCTCTCTGTTTCACAGTTGCTGATTACGTCATATGTATGGCTCCCTAATTCTGTGAACTCCCCAGGATACAGAAAAGAGGTTCTTAACTCCAGGTGACTCAGCTAACTGTCTAACGTGCAGTATGTATCTACAACTAGGGGAAAAAGTCTGAAGCTCTTTTCTCCCCGAAGATTAATACTGCACAAAAAGTACTCATAGCACCGAGTATGCCCTTTCTCAAAGCAGACACACACACACACACACACACACACAACTGTTATCTTTATTTACCACCCTCGTCTTGGCAGGACGGCTAAACCATTCCAGAAAACAGGATGCGATCCCCACAGAGTGACAACTTAACCTGTGGAAAGCACAGTCAGAGTCTTAAAGGAAAAAATAATAAAATCTCCATAATGTAGAGAGTTCATAATTCCCTGGAAACTAAAAGATATAACTGGAAAGTCAGGAGGCAAAAATCCTCAAGACTTGAGGTTTTTTTGTGTAACAGACAATGAAGAAATGATGAAGATTTTAAGTGGCCTTTTAAACAAAATTATGTCCTTTTAAGCTAACATGTTATAGCAATAAAACAAGAAGGGGTGGGGGGATGTTGTCAAAAGAATCCCTGGCTTAAGTTTAAATGCCAAGAGTATTGGGTTAGAAAACCAAGGAATTCCACAAACAAAACACTGAAAACAGATTTGTGCCATTGTTGTAACAGAATACGACAGAATGAATCTGACATTCCCAGTGATATGCAATATGAACATACTCAAATGGCATCAATTTCAATTAGTTAGGCTTCAAGAGTAGTCATGTGGTATTTGGATTCCGACGTGAAATCAATATTGGCCTTATGGATACTTCCCATGTTCCACAGTCCTCCATTCCAATCTGCTCCTCTCCCCTCAAGAATCAATACTAAAACCTTCTATCAGCCAGAAAAGAGAGTAATCTTTAAGTGGAAATAGGAATCTAAATTACAGTTGTAAATGTCGAAAGCCTGTACGATGTGGATTTTGCTGATGAGATATTTGATGTGGCTTCTTGTTATTCTTAGGACTGTACTCATGAACATATAACAAGGGGGGGGGCTTAAAGGCCTCAGTGCCACAAATTAGATTTTCTTTAAGAAATCATGTCCTTGACATCTTTTTTTCATTATCTGAGAAGAATGAAACAGATTTCTTCAGTTAATTAGTGCTAAGGCATGTATTTTGCATTAGCTTTAAGTTTACCAAAATGGTTTTAAAAACTTGAACAGATGGCAGAATTAGAATAACATTTCCTTGTGATTTTAGGTTAAGAATGAAGTGTCCTGAGATTTCTCCTACTGTCTAACTTTTCCATAATGTTAATGCATTTAATAGATAGGATGTATTTGGTTTCTTTCTTGACAACGAGTAAACAACTCCAGCTCCTCTAGATGAGTATTAGGAGATGTGGGGACACATAAGGGGATTTTCAAGGACAGAAGTGACAGAGCACAGAGAGAACTCCATACTTTAGAGAAGTCCAGTGGAGTAGAGCAGTGGTTGGCAGGCAGATGTACACAGGGTCTGGCAGGGTTGTGAATGGGTAAAGTGAACTTCATCCCAGGACACCAGGCATGACGAGAAGCTTCGGTAGGCAGGAAGAACAGTCACAAACCGGAGGTGGAAAACTTAACATCTTACTAGCTGCTCCTAGGCATTCTATGCAGAACCCAGGCAGACAGAAGAGCCCAATTTTCAAAGTTAATCTCCAATTGAAATTTTGTTTGTGAAATCATATTTAAGAAAAGTGCATGGTGTTGCAGTAAAAATCTCCAACCCAAATATGCCCAGGCAAAGGAAACACAACTCAATGACTATGAATACATGCTGTGTGCCTAGATTGGGCAGACCTACCACTCACTGCCATCCTCCCCATCTATGAGTCCCATTATAACTTTACGGTTTCTCCAGGCCAGGTACTTTCTGTTCATCTTTCCTTCTCTCTCCTCCTATGTTGTCCTCTCTCTCTCTCCTTCTCTCCCAAGACCTTCAGCTCCACCTTCCCCTCTTTCTCTGACCAATCTCTGGTTCTAGCCTTTATTTATAAATTAAGGTGGGAAGAACGTTTACAGGAAATCACCTGAGTGCGGACTCATTCCTTGTTCGTAGCCCCAAGGCTATCTGCAACAGTATGGAGACCCAGAAAATCAACCTGTGGTCTGCAGGTGACCATTAGACACTGGTCAGCAACTGACGTGGGTCTGTAAGAGATGCTCACCTTAAAGCCCTGGCTTACCTCAGATACTGTCTCTGAGATAGATACACCCTTGGAATAAAAACACGTTACCTTGTCAAAGGAGTGGCCCTCTAACTCATGGCCACATGGCTTTTTACGAAAAATCTGCATGGATCTGAAGAAATGACCCACCTCGGCCACCTGTGTGTGACAGTCTAAAGCTCTGAGTTTCCCAGGGCATGTCTCTTCCGTGGCCGTCTTGACTCAGATTTTCCTAAGAGCCCTCCTAAATGCCCATCTCAAGCCTCTGCACAGTCAGCCATTCATAACTGAGAGTGAATGCGGCAAACTCTCGGAACAGGTGGCTTTTGGGGTTGTTTTAAAGCTTTCTTTTGCTTTAATTTTGAGGTAGTACTGGGTATCTTGTACACCTTCGTTTTGATACCCGTTGTCCCTAAACTCTCTGGATGCCTCTGACCAAACCAAATGAACCTTCTTTTGAAGGCCCTCCACCCTTTTTAGACTTCAATCACAAATTTCATTGTTTTTAAGTTATCTAATCAAGGGCATTCACTCTTAGAAGTCCATACTGACCAAGATAATACACTATCTGGTTTTGCTTTCAAGACATTGAAGAGAGAGAGAGTGGTCTTATTGTTACGTTGTTTTTGTCGATGTGCAAACTGTGGCTGAAAGTTACAGGCTTGTCAAAACAAAATTAAAAGACTTGGATCAGGCAACTATGAAGCACATTACTGCCAACCCATTTCCTTTTTCAGTTCCTATTTCCATTCAAATGATCACTTTGATCATCCTGTCTGGTTGCAGGATGATAACAACATGGCCTTCTGGACATTACCCCATTGTCTGGTGAAAACATTAATGGTTCGCTAATTGCTCCCAATATCTCTACTTTTACCCTTCCATTCAAGCTTCCACCTTCTTGAGATTACACTAACATATAACTTTGTCTAGCCTGAACACATGCACGCGCGCATGCGCGCACACACACACACACACACACACACAAAGTGTTGTCTTTAAGGCATTTAGTTATTCTATAATTATAGGTAACTGATAGTCATGAGTTCGGCAGACAAATGACTTCCTGTTTATGAGAAGCTTGATTAGATTCCTCCAATCCAGCTATAGAAAAGCAGGTTTGTCTTCACACTGATCTCAAAATAACTTCATTTCTAGCCTATAGACATATTTGAAGTTCGAATTTTCTCAGACTAGTTATAACCTCCACAATCTCCTTCAGAATTAAACAATTTTAACATAGCTTGGTTTACAAATCTACAGGTCATGACTTTACCTATATTGAAAATTATTATTTCACATGTCCGTCTTCGAACAAGTTTTTATTCTAAAGCCTCTAATGAATACACATTGCTATTTAAATATTTCTAGAACTTTCACCCAGCATTTCAATCCTAGTTAGAACCTACTGCATCCTGTCTTTCCCATTCTGGGCTGTAACATAATCAGATTTCACCTTCCTGATTTCTTCCTTGATCATCCTTCTACCTAGAATGTGGCTTTTCTCAGAATGTTGAACACCAATAGCTTCTGGGATCTGTTCAGAGGTTAAATGTACACTTTACTAAAAGACCTGGGGACCCTGAATACTGATTTTGCTTTTTGCAAAGTTTTGCTGTTAATTTTCAAAATGAAAATTAATAATTGACTCTGTGATTTAGTACCTTCTGTTCAAAAAATAAACACATTAGTTTGTTCCATTAAAGTAACTCCCCCACCTTCTGCATGTGCCTGATAACAAACACCATGCTGCACATCACATCACACACGCACACACACACACACAAACACACACATCTATTATAAACCCAGTAGGGCTGGTGAGATAGCTCATTCCGCAAAGTTCTTGGTTTGCAAACCTGAGGACTTGAGTGGACTCTCCAAGACCCACATGACACTAAGCTGAGCAGTGAAGGAAGTGCTTGTACCCCAGCCCTGGATCAGAAAAAGACAGGTGATCCCTGCAGACTGATGACCAGGCATCCCAGTATAATGCCCATGTTTCAGGCCAGTGATATTATCTCAAACAAAAGGTAGATGGCACCCAAGAAATGACCCAAAGGTTGTCCTCTGTCCTCCACATACTTGCACATATGCGTACTTATCTGTGCCCACACCTTACCGTCAAGAAGCAAACAACAAGGACCTTGTTTATGACTTTCTTTAATGTCAGACACATGTCAGAACACTACATGGGTAGCTTAGTTTAATCTTTATAACATTACTAAGAAATGGATAAAAACTCTTTTCTCATTTCCAGATTGGTAAACTGTGTTTTAGAGTGGTACTCTAAAGTCCAAGTACTCAAGTGACACTCAGCGCCAAGACTGAAAGAGTGCCACTGCAGGGTTTGTGTGCTTTTGGCACTTGTTTTAGGCCAAGCATGGTTCTTACCTGATGGCCTCTCTTGACAACCTCCAGTGAATCTCCCACACTGGGATACTAGGCCACTCATTTGTCGGGTAACTAGGATAAAACCAATTCCTTCCTGAAATCTTCATAGTTCATATTCTTATTTTACAAAATCCCAATCTAGAGCACAGCTAAAGTAGGGCCACCAGGATTCTCACCAAGTCCAACAAGTTACACAGCCTGCACTCTAGCCTCTTTTTCCTTTAATATTTATTTACTGTTGATACACAATATCTAAATAAGTTTATGAGATGTAATCTTATCATTAACTAATGTATACAGTGTATACAAATTACATCAGGCAATTGGTACTTCTCTAGATCAAAATACAATCATTCTCATGTGTTTGCAACCTTCAAGCTCTACTGATCCTATTACTGGGAGATGCATAACTAATGGTTGTACATTACAGTTCACTACTGTACGATAAAACCTCAGAAACACATCTCTAATGGAGGTGTTCGGCCATCCATTAACCATATTTTTTTCTGTCCTTGCCTCCTTCACCTTCTGTTCTGTTCTGACCTTATTTAAGGATGTGGTTACTCTTTAAGCTTTGATGTGTTTTAAGTTCATGGTTCTTAGACTTCTCCATGGAAAGAACATAGACAAAGAGAATTAACATCTATTTCATGAAGGGGAAAGAAAGCAATGGAGGAAGGAAGGGGGAAGGGGGAGTGCGACAAGCTGTAAATAGCCTGAGGCCTAGTAAGTTAGCTTAAAAATATTTCCGGATTTTATGTACATATAAAATCAGCTTGGGCCTTCATGAAAAATCTCTACTGTAAATATTATAACTAAATGGACTTTCTAGAAAGGTTACTTGCCTAACTTGTGGTTGAGATAGGTTGCTATGTGACTGTGTACTGAACTTTCCCACCATGCTTTGAACCCTGAACTCAGTGACATTTATTACCCACTAAATTCTTATAGTAACTTCAGGAGCTAAGGGCAGTTATTATGACTTTACTGTATAAAAAACACAGTCTTGGAGAGGATAATGAACTTGCCCAGAATCTTGTAAGTATCTAGGCTTCCTAACTCAAAACACAATAGCAATGCCAAGAACTGTACCATGACCTTCTCATGAGCTAGAATACTTAGTGTGAATTGGAATCTGTACTGAGAAGAAAAACATTCAATTCACAAAGGATCAGACTTCTTATGTCAAGACTGAGCAAACTGCAAGGCATAGGAAAATAAGACAGACTCTGAGGAGATTCAAAGTCACAGGCTGGGTCCTGGCGATGGACATGCTCACTCATGCAGTCTAAGCACCACTGTGCACACCTGCAATCCCAGCATACAGAGGCAGAGTGGAGATGATCACGAGTTTGGGACCAGCCTAAGCCATACAGCAGAGCTACATCTGTAAACCCAGGAGTACAAAGGAGAAAGAATGACCTCAGCCTACAACCACACACTAGCATTCCTCAGTTACCACATGTAAGGAAAGCAATCTTCAAAACATTTTTAAAACATTCAAGAATACTCCAATTTTGATGCTGTATGCACATGACTCCTGCATATTACTTGGAGTGTCGGGGTGGAAACGCTCTTGTATACACCTAGCTAAAGCACCTCCCAACTCTAAGGTACTTTGATGGTATGGAGGCTGGTTCACACTTCAGGGTGTGCCAATTAAATATGATGACTACTGAAAACTAGTGGGGAACAGAGCAAGGAGATATTTTAAGACTCCACTAACTGGATTATTGCCACTGCAGGAGACTTTTCTCTCCTCATAAAACTAACAGTGGTGTCAGGAGAAACATGTTAAGAAACTCCTCATATTAACTATTACTGAGCTCAAAAATTTTAACAAATCCAACGGAAAAGATTGTATAGCATTACACTCAATGTTTTTGGCTAACAAATACTTTCAAAATCTTGGGGAATTCTAATGGTTATCCATTCTATCAGCTTTCTTACATGGGGGGCAGAAGAGAAAGGGAACAAAAGGCACACATGTATCTTAATATGAGACAAGCGTAAAAAGCATAAAGAGAAGTCTGAACCAAACACAAGACAAACCACAGTCAGTTCCTGTTTAGTGAACTCTAGCTCCCCAAATGTGGACATTTGTAATAAAATGTGGAAAAGGGACTCTGATTTTTGTTTTCTATTTTTTTTATTAATCATTTTATTCATTTACATTTCAAATTATATCCGCCTTCCTGGTTACCCCTCCACAACCCCTCTATCTCATCCCTCCTCTCCCCCCACAGAGGATGGTCTTATCTGACATCAGTAGGAGGGGAAGCCCTTTGTCTTGTGGAGGTTTGATGCCCCAGCATAGGGGGATGCTAGAGCAATGAGGCAGGAGTGAGTGAGTAGGTAGAGGAGCACCCTCATAGGAACTCTGCTTTTAAAGAGTGAAATAAGAACAACCCTCAAAACAGTGATGAACTGCTTACCTCAAGCCAAAGTCTCTCCCACAGAAAGATGAGCCACATGAAAAATTAAATGAAGGAAAAATTTAATAGGTGGGCTGACTTTATTAGTATACCTTCTTAGTACATGAGGTACTGGTGGTGTTTGAGACATAGCACCACAAATAAAGTATTTTGAGATTAGAGCAACAGCAGAAGTAGGAAGCACCCTGTCTCCAGCTCTCTTCCTAGAGAGCATGCCATGAATGATCTCTTAATCTTCCTCTGCATAACTTCTTATCCAGAGAAGCCTCGCTTAATCCAGGTTTGAATAATGTTCTTCTGCCTGCGAACACTGTGGAAGAACCTGACCACACTCTGGGCTAATCCCACCCCATTGGCTGTCACATGACCAGACTCTTTTAGAGCCAATTTCATTTCTCCTCAACCATGCACTTCATCTCATTTATTATGGTACACAGCCTTTTAAATTTTCTCAAGCCTTTATTTCTCAAGCCTCTTATACCATATAAAATTTACACTAAATGCATTGCTATTTTCTCTCTTATTAATCTGATTATGGTTAATAGTTGTAAAGTATGGATTCATTTCTATATTAACCACCCTAGATCAAAAACACATCAAATAGTAACTTTTAAGGTAAGAAAACTACTTTCCCACAAATATAAAATATTACAATTTAATTTTTTAATGAGGAAGTCAGAAAGGTGGTAGGTAGTCTAGGTTGAAGAGAATAACTCTAGGACTAAACAAGTATTCACTGCATTGAGGATACCTGAAACCTGCTCTCAATAGAGAGAATTACTATTTGAAAACAACAAAAATCAAGCCTGAGGCCCAAAGTTAATTCTGCTAATCTCTTCTAATACACCTTTGAATTCTGCTAGATAGCTGAATGAAAAGAACCACCCTTCACTAAGACTTAGATGAGACTCTCACTCCCTCAGAGCACCCATATCTGCAGGTTAAACCTTCCTATTCAACTTGACAATGCTAAACAGACAAACACTAAGATCCCTCACCTTCTTCTCCTACAGCCCAGCGATGGAACACAAGGCTTCCACATGCTGGGCTAGCTCTGAGCTAGGCTGACTGCTCACCTAATCCCTTTAGAACTCACTCATTCCCTTCCTTTGCCTCACAGGCAGGTACCAGAGACCAAAATTCTTTGTAACTGTGAAACTAGCTGGACTCAGAGATAGATATTTCCTGCTACAGTAAAAGATGGAAACCTTTTCTGACTTCAAGACAATCCTTGGTACAATCAACCCCTAAAATTTGATGCTGTTGGGTCTTCTGGGTAAACAGTCTTCTTTATCATAATAAAATGAGCCCTCTGAATCCCTTTCCGAAAGAAGGTTTTAACTGGCTTTATTTTCTAACTCAAGAAATAAGCCATAGGGCTAGGGTGAAAGGTAGAAGGGCCTGGAGTGAACACCCAGATTGCAAGAAAAACACAACCAACAAAGACAAACTCAGATCAAGGAGCATCTCCCCTCTTAGAAAGCAAGTGTTCTGAGGAGATGGGCTTACAAGCCTTGGTATAACAGAAGAGAGAGCAGAGACAAAGAACAAAAAGGAGGTCGGGCATTTGAAAGGCTCCTCTTCCTCAGGGCAAGGGCAGTGCCACAGAACAAGAACAACAAAACTTTCTATTAGTATTACCTTACTTTGGGTCCCCCCCACCCATTTTATTAAAGAACAGGTTATCTTGACAACAGTTTTCTTTCCTTCGACTCCTCCCTGTTGCACCCCCACCTCCCCTCCCATCGATGTCCACTCCCTTTCACTCTCATTAGAAAACAACAGGAGCCTGGCAGTGGTGGCACACGCCTGTAATCTCAGCACTCTGGGGGGCAGAGGCAGGTGGATTTCTGAGTTTGAGGCCAGCCTGGTCTACAGAGTGAGTTCCAGGACAGCCAAGAGTACACAGAGAAACTCTGTCTTGAAAAAACCAAATTCAAAAATAAAATAAAATAAAATAAAATAAAATAAAATAAAATAAAATAAAATAAAATAAAATAAAATAAAATAAAATAAAAAAGTAAGAAAACAATAGGCTTCTAAGAGATAACAACCAAACAAGGCAAAATAAAATATAATAAGGTAAAGAAAACCTATTACATTGAGGTTGGAAAAGGCAACCCAGCAGAAGGAAAAGAGACTAGGAAAAGCTAAAAGAATCAGAAATACCCTTTCACACACTCAGGATTCCCATACAAATACTAAAGTGAAAGCAATATCTTCAGAGGACATGGTGCAAAAATTGAGGCCCACTAAACTAAGTGTGTAAGACATGCTCTCTGTCTCAGTTGGTGAAGTACTCACTGCTGAAGCGTGCGGACATGAGCATGGATAACCAACATCCAGTAAGAGCTGAGCATGACATTCTGGGTCTACAACCCAAGTGCTAGGAGGCAAAGATAGCTGGATCCTGGAGCCTCAATGATCCCCCAATCTAGTCAAAATAGTTACTATCCTATTGCTGTGAAAAAGTACTGTGATCAAGGCAACTCCTACAAGAGAAATGATTTAACTGGGGGCTTGCCTACAAATTTTGAGGGTTAGTCTAAGACCATTAACACAGAAAGCAGACAGGCATGATGCTGGTGCAGTCAGTGGCTGAGATGTTTACATCCTGATCAGCAGGCAGAAACCAGTGAGAAATATATAGATACAGATAGAGATAGATAGATAGATAGATAGATAGATAGATAGATAGATAGATAGATAGATAGAGGCTAGACCTGGCATAGACTTTTAAAAGCCTCAATTCCTACCCTCAGCAGCACACTTTTCCAACAAGATCACACATCTTAATCTACCCAAACAGTACAACTAACTGAGGATCCAGCATTCAGAGATATGAATTTATGGAGGCCGTTCTTATTTAAACCACCCAGCCCTGTGACTTTGCTATGTATCAAGAAGTTACAGATGGTGTTTTCTAGACATGTTCGTAAGTCTTTCCTTGTTTTCTGTTCACTATAGCTCTTCTTACACTGTGTTTCCGGGAACATCAATTCTGAGCTCTATATGAAACTGTATCTCTAATTGCAATTCCCTGCACCCAAATGTATGTGTGTGTGTATGTGTGTACTTGTACATGAGTGTATGCTTGTGTGTGTGTGTGTGTGTGTGTGTGTGTGTGTGTGCATGTTCTTGTTTCATTTTGTTGTTGGTGGTTTATATATTTTGTTTTAAAATGAGACACATTTTAGATGTATTATGAAAATGTTTCCAATTTTTATAAATATTTTTTGAACCAGTTGATCTGTGACACTAAATATATGTCCTTGGGAGTATAGCTAAGAATATCATCAATATAAAACGTGCTACCACCTTCTACTGTATGCTCAAAGTAAGAGACAAAGATAACACACATATTAGAGACACATCAAGAGGAAACCTTCCATCTCAGTGTCCAATTGGCCTTGTTTTGCAATCCTTAAATACATGGGAGAAAATGTTCTCAAAGGACTTCTCTATAGGGAGTAACATCCTGACAGGCAAAGGTAACACTTTCATGATCAGACAGCAATGCAGCCAAATCAAACCTGGGGTGGGCAGAGTCAACCAGCACAGAGAATGTTCAATACATTTAGCCATACGCTCAATGGAAAAGCCTTTTGACCAATAAGCCATCACATATTGCACACTTAATAAAAAAAAAAAAAAAGAGTGTCCAGAAAAGATATAGCTAAAAACTATTCAAATAAAAGGTTGTTGGATGAGATAGTCCACTTAAAGATAAATTTGAAAATCTCTCCAAACCTGTTTTATTTTATCAGAGTCAGATGCAGGATCCGTTGTCCATTTGCCTCTCAGTTCACTTAGTGAACAGTCGCTATAAATTCACAATACAAACTACAGATATTTACAAGTTCCTGCAAAGCATTAGTGGCAATGATTGTAAATTCCAGGTAGCCAGATAAAAGCTCTCTTTTTCCTTCTTTATTTATCTGCATGTCTGATATTCAAATGAAAATCAATATACCAAAAGTCATGTAACACAGTTTTGGTTACCTAAGATGTTTTCAACAGCAACAACAAAAAATACATATACACAAATGCAAATGCTCTCTCTCTCTCTCTTTCTCTCTCTCTCTCTCTCTCTCTCTCTCTCTCTTTACACACACACACACACACACACACACACACACATATTTGTTCTGGAAACCAAACCAGGATAAGGCATTTTGGAAATCATAGTTTTGTACCTAACCTATTATTTTCCAATTCTTTTATTTTTGTTGTCACCCACTAAGGAGCTCTTTTAATTTTTTTTTTTTTTTTGCCTGATTGCCTCATTGGAATATTAATATCAAAATTTTCCCATGTATTGTTTTAGATGCTGACTTGTGTGTGTGTGCTTTATACAGCATCTTAGTTAGGGTTTTAATGCTATGAAGACACAACGTGACCACAGCAACACTTATAAAAGAAGATATTAAATTGGGGCTGGCTTACAGTTTAGAAGTTTAGTCCATTATCATAATGGCAGCAAGCGTGGCAGTGTGCAGGCGGACATAGTGCTAACAAGGAGCTAAGAGTTCTACATCTTGATCTGCAGGCAGCATTAAGAGACTGAATGCCACACTGGGTATAGCTTGAGCATATGAGACATCAAAGCCCATCTCCACAGTGACACACTTCCTCTAATAAGGCCACACACTTCTGAATAGTGCCACTCCCTATGTGCCAAGCATTCACACACATGATTCTATGGAGGCCATTTCTATTCAAACTACCACATACATAAAAAGAGGACTATTCTAAGAAATAATTTTAATGTTATTTATTTTAGAGATTATAACTACATCTTCCACCTTTCCTTTCTTCTCTCTTAACTAAATGTACTCATTACCCGCATGTATGTCATATCACCCCCACTGTGAAAGCATGAATTAATGTCATACCCAGGTGTGAAAGTGCCTCTCTTCTATATTCATGATGGATTCTATAGGTGAAAAGCCTTTCTCTCAAATAGTCTTTTCTGGGGAATTGCTATTAACTTTTCTTTTGTTACACAATTGTTTCCAGATTTTTCAGGAAGGTTCAGAATGATAGCAAAGATAACATAAGCTCTGAGAATGGAAAATACAATAGACAATTCTGTCAAACATGAAATGTATTTGAGATTCAGCCATTTAAACTATAAGCAAAAAGAGTAGCCTATTAATAAATGCTCCTAGGACAGTAGACTTTTACATGCAAAAAAAAAAAAATCAAGGTTTTCCCCTTATATAAAAATTAATTCAAAGTGGACCAATGACCTAATGAATTAGGTCTATAAAACTTAAAAGAAACCATAGTATTGATCTTCCTATTTGTGAAGAAGTAATGTTTTCTTAGATAGGCATAAAGGATATATGCATTTAAAATCAAAATGACAGATAATTGATCCCCATCAAAATTAATAGCTGTTTAAATCTATTAATAGCCATTATAACTTGAACCATCAATTAAGTGAAGAAAATTTTAAAACTGGAAGAGAAGATGTACAGATGAGTTTGGGAAGGAACTTGTATATCAGAATCCTTACAATAAGTACTATACTTATTGTATGCTTATTTCTCTTATTAATAGATACTAATTGTTCACATATCAGACTTGATTGGGATCTTTTCAAACATGCTTGTGATGTACTTTGGCCATATCCACATGCTTAATCTAACTTTAAAAAGCACATTAAGTGTACAGAGCCTTATTGGGGCAGTCAAGCACATGGTTTGAATTTGACATTGGCCAAGGACAATCCCTGGCTTAGGGCAGGAATCTGCCATTAGGACATAATGGAGAAGTAGGTTAAAGCAGGAATTTTTATCCTAGGGTGGAGAAGCTCAGTGAAGGTTAAGCTCATTGTTCCTCCAGGTCTAGGAATTCCTGAATTAAGCAGGTGACCCACTCAGCTGCCAGAGGAGTAGAGACTAGAACCTCCAGGAGAAGCTAGACAACTTCCACTGGAACTCAACCCAGAGTCTGGGGGGGAAGGGTTTGCCCAAACTGTTAAAAGGTCTGGCCAACATTAAAAATTTGGCCTTGATCAGTGAAACATTGTCCTGGCCCTTCTTCCTTTTTGCCCCTTCCTCATCTATCCCTCAGCTTCTGTTCCTGCAACCCAGTTCATAATAGCTGCAGGCAGCTATAGAATACAACAATTAAGCATCTAGCCAGATAATTTCCAAACAAAATATGCAAATGGACAGTAAGCATAAGACAAGAACTTCAACAACTTCACACACCAGAAAAAATGAATTAAAGTCAACAAAACATTATACTTTCACCCCAAACATGCTATAACCAAAAGCAGTGAATAAGAAGGGGTAGCCGTGCTGGAAGTGGGAGCCCATACCTATGAAGCCAGTGTGTGACAGACCCAGGCAAGAGGATCCTAGATAATGATAGCACTAGTTACATAGCAAGCCACTGCCTGGAATCCACCTCAGCATCCAGGCATGAGGAGATAAGGTATGTAAACCTGAGGTACATAAGAAATGAAAGCATACCCCTGTCCACATGGAAAGTCGTATATGACCATTTTTAAGACCCCTGAAGAAGGAAAAAAATTCTTAGACACACAAAAGTCTCAATGATATAAATAAATTGTACCTACAACAGAAGAGTATTAGCAAATAAGCAGAAAGTCCTGATGCATACAAGAAGGCGTTTGTACCTTAAAAATACAATGCTAAGGAAACAAATCCATGCTGCATAGCTTCTTGATAAGCAGGAATCATTTGTGGATGAGCATGAAAGTTCCTTTTGAATGTGATAGAAATCATTTCAAGTTAATGTAGCAATGGCTATGACACTAGTAAAGCCTACTGAACTACAAAAGGTGAGGGAATGATGCAAGATCTGTGTACACAGCCAGGTAAGTAGAGCTGCTATTCAAAAAACAAGCAAAACAAACAAACAAAAACAAAAACAAAAACAAAAACAAAAACAAAAAAAAAAAACAAGCAAAGGAAAATGAAGTGGCCAGACTTTCTCACACCCTGCCTTGTTCTTTGTAGCCAGGTCTCTGCTATGCCCAGTGAGCTTGGTTTTGCTTTGTGGTAGGGTAGAGGCTGCCAGCACAGAATCCACCAGCAAGAGTCAGATCAAAGCCCCAGAAACCGCTTCTTCAGGAAAGTTCTCTGCACAGGAAGCTGGTGTGTATGGTCGTCATATTGTGATACTCTAGCAACTCCTGAAGATTTGGGTTAGAGAGGGGTGATAAACTTGTGTAAAACCATAACAAGTTAGAAAACAAGAAAACCAGCAAAAGACAGGCAGGATGAGGACTGTTACAGTAAGTAACTCCCAGGTTCTGCTTCAGATGGTATTTAGATAGAGTTCTAAGGTAAATATTTAATTCTGACTTCATTAAGTGCATGGAAAGATTGTGTATGGAGGCAGAGGGGATGAAAATGGCAAATACAGGACAGAACAGGAGACAAAGCTTCTGCTTCCAGATTTTCATGTTTGAAGATGCAGCGAAAAAGACCTGGCATTTTCATCATCAGCAGTCTATTTAGGAGCAGGGAGCTAAGTACTGTTTATAGTAAAACAATCCATTAAGAAGGAGTGAGGAAAAGGTAGGAGGGGTAGCACAGGGGGTGTTCTTTGTTTCTTTAATTCACCAGCCTTGTGGATCTAAGTCATTTTATACACACATCCTACAATTAATGGCAAATGTTTATATATTATACTGTGTCAAAGATATTTTAAAACATGGTAAGGATAACATGGAAAAATTCCTATTACAGTATATATGTTGGGCCTTCGGGCTTAAAGCAACTTGGTAACAAATAAAGTATTCTAACTTACTTAGCAGGAAAAAAATACTCAGATTTGTTCCCTCAAAAAGCAAAAGAAGACTCCTATGGTGTAGTGCATTTACGCAATGAGCCACTGACTTTCAAACACAATAAATATGCCAGTTGTGCCTACAAACTCCAAGCCTGAAAATCCAAAGGTCTTAACCAGCATTTAACCTTTCATATTTAACTTGGCCTATTTTATGTATGAACTCATTAATTTATTCATTAATTAACTCAGAAAATATACATGAGCTCAATATGGTCGGTTGGGGTAAAAGAAAACTGTGACCTTGGAATTATGCGCAAGAAACTTTTTTCTGATATTCTATTATTCTTAGAATATTGACCACCATGGACATGTAAGTATAAAGTCATTCATCCAAGCAGCATGGCATTTAGCCTAAGACCTGGGGAACATGGACTTATTATTCTACGGAGCTATTATATGCACCCATATTTGAAGGGCATTTTAAAAGTGCTAAACCATAAATATTCTGATTCACTGCTTTCTCGCATGTACTAAAAATGACTTCACACAATCACTAACCAGAGGTAAGCTTCATATCTTGCTGAAAATGTCACTTAATAAATAACCTTCAGTTTTAAATGCAAACTATGGGTGTCATTCAAAGGTCCTCAGACTTGACCTTGAAGTCAAAGTGGGCAAAGAAGTGACTAAAAAGTTAGTCTTTCATTAACACCATATTACTTTAAGCTCATGAAAATGAGTCAAAACTTCCAAGATTTACTAAAGATTTACTTTGCTTTTGTGTTTAATGTGTGTGTGTGTGTGTGTGTGTGTGTGTGTGTGTGTGTGTGTGTTGGGGGAGTGTATATGCAAGTGCAGGTACCTATGGAGGCCAGATGCATGGAATCCCTGGAGCAGAAGTTACCTGCAGCTGTGCGGGAACAGCTGGGGCTGAGCTCAGGACAACACAGAGAGCAATTCACGCTCACAACCATTGAGCGATTTCTCTAAGCTCAACCTGCAAGATGTTAATACAATATTCTTCACGTTAAGAAAAAGCATTTCATATAAGCCACTTAAACTGAGGGTGTCAAGTACGAATTTGGGATAATTTTCAAGTTTTATTTCTCAATCACAGATTAAATTATTACAAGTCTCAGGGGCAAATAATTTATGTATATGAATAATTTATTTATATAACATCTACTTAAAAAGTGATTTCCTGTTCACAGTAGTATGTTTTGTGTTTTTTGTATTTTCTTTTTATTTTTTATTAAATTAATAAAATTTATTTAAAAATATACAACATAGTCTTGACATTTTTTAAATCATAGAAATAATTTATAATGGTTAAATGACTCTTAAATATAGATGATATCTTCAGAAGCTAAAAGTAATATGAACTCAACCAGCTTTTAAAATCTATTTAGAACATTAAACATGACAGAAATAGAAAAAAAATCTCCTATGAAGTACTCTATGAAAGTAAATTGTGAAAAGTTTTGGATTAGACAGAAACTGTTCCATCTCAAGGGAGGATAGTCAGCATAACTGTGGCTTCATAGAATGAATTTGGTAGTAACATTCTATTTTATGGAATAGTTTGAAGAGTATTAGTATTATGTTTTCTTTGAAGGTCTGATAGAATTCTGCACTAAATCCATATGGTCCTGGACTTTTTTTTTTTTTTTTTTATTTCTTTAGGGGGTATGGGATTGTTTAGATGATCTATCTGATCCTGATTTAACTTTGGTATTTGGTATCTGTCCAGAAAATCATCCATTTCATCCAGATTTTCCAGTTTTGTTGAGTTTAGACTTTTGTAGTAGGATCTGATGAATTTTTTAATTTCCTCAGTTTCTGTTGTTATATCTCCCTTTTCGTTTCTGATTTTGTTAATTTGGATACTGTCTCTGTGCCCTGTGGTTAGTCTGACTAACCGTTTATCTGTCTTGTTGATGTTCTCAAAGAACCAGCTCCTGGTTTTGTTGATTCTTTGTATAGCTTGTACAGAAAGAAAATAGCACCATGGCAGGCATTGAATAATACCCTAAGTATGAACCATGCACTCACTGTCTTCACATTGCTCCCATTATCCTTAGCAAGACAGGCAGATATATGTTGTAGTGTGAGTTTAGGAATAGAATCCAAATGTTTAAGGAATTTCTAAGTGGAAATGAACTGAAAGACTTGCAAAACTGAAAGCATATCATAAATCATAAAAAAAAGTTGAATTGCTATTTATAGATGAATACTCTGGCCTTGCAATCAGTCATTAACTTGCAGATTGATTAAAGACTCTTTAGAATGAGTAAACTCAGTAGCAACACTTTTCTGAAAATGATCACTACTCTATATGCACATTCAGAAAGAATATGACCAAGGGAAGCACCAGTCAGCCCCTCACAGCCCAGAATAAAGTAAAATTAGAATTCATTGGATGAATAGGGAATTGTCACACCAGGACATGGTGACTCATCAGAGATAGACAGAAGGATGCCCACTGGAGAAAATGTAGCAATGCAACAATTCTGACCACAGCTAAGGCTCTAATTACTGGTAGCACTGGTGAGGCTTTGTCAATTTCACACAAATTAGAGTCACTTTCAAAGTGGTTATCTATACTGAGGAATTGCTTTTGTAATAGTGGTCTGTAGACATTTCTGTGAGATAATTTTTATTTAAATATTTATTTTTATTTTATGGTTAAGGGATATTTTGCCTGCAAATATGCCTATACAGCATGTCTACAATGCTTAAGAAGTCAGAAGAGGGCATCAGATCCCCAGAATAAGAGTTACGATGGTTAAATGCTATGATGTGGGTACTGGGAATTGAAGGTGAGTCCTTTGGAAGAGCAGCCAGGAGGTCTTAACTTTTGAGCCTAGTTTTCAGTCCCACATTTTCTTGATTCTCAATTGATCTGGGATAGCAGAGGCCACTGGAGATAGCACAACCCTGGCCAGAGGATTCTGTGTTGTGAAAGAAAGAAAACTGAACAAGCTGTGGAAAAAAGTAGTCAGTAACATTTTTTCCAGGTCTCTGCATCAGTTTCCGCTTTCAGGTTCCTGTCTGGGCTTTCCTAGATGATGGACTCTGAAATATAAGATGACATAGATCTTTCATTCCCTAAGTTTCTTTTGGTCATGGTACTTACCAAAGCAACCGAAACCAAACCAGCATACTTGCCTTCTTCACTCTCATTTTTTCTATATCCAGAAACACACTTTTATGTCCTTGATATCAAATCTCTGCTTTGCTTAAAGTTACTCTGAATGAGTAGCAATGCCTTGCACACTAAGATAATTCTAGTTCTATCCAATAGCCCTTTTCACAGTCCAGACTTTCAGTTTATTAAACTCACCTGCAGCTGGGATAGTGCAATCATTTTGAGTTTATCCCCAAATACCTTACAAATAAATGAGCCTCAGACTATGATTAATTTACTTGGCTTTCACATTCCTAGGGGGAGGGGTAACCCTAAGGTACTTTTCTAACTCCTGGCCTGGCTAGCTCCCTAACAGTGTTCCCCAAATAACTGCTGTTTCTCCTGGCCAAGTACTCATGGTATATCTCCTTTCTTCCATTTTGGAATTTGGACTTCTATAGGCTGATCTAATTCAGTGGTCCTTTCTAAAATCCAGTGTACTTAACAATTGTGCTGTTTATCTCATTGACTCTTAAAAAATTTGAAGTCAGCAAAACACATTTTAAATCAGTTGTGGCAGAAATCAGTGGGGGTATTGGTGCAGTTTTCCCTTACAGGTAAGACTTAAAAGAATTCATGATGAATGCACAAGTATAAAGCTCTGAACCTACAAGTCATCATTTAAATATATAACTGTGAAATATGCACATGTTTATGAAACATCATACAGAGAATAACTCCTTCTAAAATCTAAATGGAAGAATTTTTCTAGCAAAGATAAGTAAGAGAAGGTCCATATTACAATGGGATGAGATTCAAAGTAGTGTTCTGTATTCAAGTTCATAGATTAACTCAGCTTTGACCAAGTATCATAGTTAGCATTTTATTACTGTGTACAGACACCATGACCAAGGCAACTCTTATAAGAACAACATTTAATTGGGGCTTGCTTACAGGTTCAGAGGTTCAGTCCACTATCATCAAGGTAGGAAGATCCAGGTAGGCTTGGTGCAGGAGGAGCTTAAAGTTCTACATCTTCATCTGAAGGCTGCTAGCAGATACTTACTTCCAGGCAGTTAGGATGAGGGTCTTAAAGCCCACACCCACAGTGACACACCTACTCCAACAAGGCCATACCAACTATAACAGGGCCACACCTTCTA
Organism: Apodemus sylvaticus; assembly: GCF_947179515.1. Taxonomy (NCBI): domain Eukaryota; kingdom Metazoa; phylum Chordata; class Mammalia; order Rodentia; family Muridae; genus Apodemus; species Apodemus sylvaticus. Next base: position 108,786,213 of record NC_067479.1, read on the forward strand.
ATAGTGCCACTCCCTGGGCCAAGCATATACTAACCATCAAGCAAAGCAAAGCAAGGATCCTTGCAAAACCATGAGAAGCAACCCTAGAAAGTCACCTCCACCCCCAAAAGGGGGATTGTTATTATATGACGTGGCAAAGTAGACTTTACCAATCATACTCTTCCTCCAAGAGACATTGGAAGGACATTAAAAGATAAATGTGGATGGTCTCAAACTACAGGAGCAGAGTGCTCTACCTAAACCAGGAAACCAAAGCTTATACCTGATCTCAGGTAGGAGGGGCCTCCGGGGATCTATTACTAAAAACATACTGAGCAGTGCATCAACTGTGAGGTTCGGAAGCTCCCTTCTGCCCTCCTTTGTTGGCCACTGAGTTTGCTGATGCAGAAGTTTACCAATAAACAAAAAATTCAAGTCCCAGATTATGTTATTCCTGGTCAGAATACCCAATTATAGACTTGCACAAGATAACACTAGAAACTTTTGGCTGAAGGGGAGATTTTTTTACTTATTAATGCTACAATCATGTCCCTAAGCATTATAAGAATAGTTAATATCCATGTCAAATGCTGGCCATTTGATGACGAAATTCTCTTTAGCATATCACTGCCAGATAACTTCTAAATCATGTGGTACTGATATTCTATTATGAAGATATTTATCACTCCTTTTTGCACTATCTACATATGATTATCAGCATAAGTCAGATAACATTTATGAAGGTAGAGAGGTAAGTTCTATCCATATTCTGAATTCTTATCTCCAATATTCGCTAACATTTTCTAAGCATGTAACTAAACTCCAAGTATAGTATTGAGTATTTTATTTGCAATTTCATTAGATCTCCAGAACAATCAAATAAAGAAGCCGAGGAAAACTCTGGTTCAAGATCATGAAGCCTGTCAGTACTACTCTGGATTATGCAAGCTCATCTTCCAGCCACTCATGAATATGTTATTGATGTTCTACTCTCTGGGAAATATAGGAATCTATAACATTGTAACCCTTTCCTCAAGATTAGTAGGGTGGGATTTTATACTACTAATTCCAACAAAAACAGAATTCAGCAAGTATCCCTAGTGAGGAAGGATAAGCCAGCTGGAGAAGCCAGCAACTCTTAGCTAGTTTTACAATGTAGAGACCAAAACAAGTAGTCTCAGATTTTAAAAACCCAAGGCACAAACCAGATGATATTCAGAGATGTTCTCATACCAAGTAGCTATCACTTGCTCAGAAATCCATGCGAAGCAGAAATGATGACTTCTCATCTATTTATAGGCTATGGGTTCCAATGTGAACTCATCAAATCCTGATGGATAAAGATATTGACAGATTGATCAGATAACACACTGCCATTGTGAACAGTACGGATGATGGAGATACCACTAAATGCGAGCTTTTAAACAAAGTAAGTTTCAGATCATAGAAACAGATGTGCTAGAACTTGAACCCTGGTGTTTGAAACAATTTTTCTTGATAAGTATAGCCACTTCCCTCTTCAAAGAAGTTTCTTCTTATAGGAGACTACCCAGGAAACCACAACTGAATACAATGCAGACATCAGCAGATTGTGAGGAGCTCAGATCCAACACATGCATCTATGTCACAACTTCTGCATCTATGACTTAGAAAACATTAAAGAAGGTGGGGCAAAAAGAGTGTAAGAGCCAGAATATCAGGAAGTCTATGAAATGGTCTCTTAGAAATGGCTGTATAAACAAGTCTATAGCAATACCAAGGGACTTAATAACATAAAAGGCATAAAATTTCATAGGTTACTCCCCCTCCGAAAAAAAAAAAAATATAGGCAACTATTGACTGTTGAGAGAAGATTTAGCCTCTACCTGCAATGAGTTCCTTATTGCTTGTCTATATTAATATAATTAGTCTCCAGACCATATAAACACAAACAACAGAAATGAGCTCTATATGTGCATATATGTATATATACACATGTAACACATGCAATCAAAGAAAAAGAGGCTAGGACTTTAGTCATAATATTTTATCACAACAACAGAAAAGTACTAATTCACTACTAGATAAGGGTTTAATTATATTTTTCTTATGATTATTTAGTTTTCTAATACCATTTATTAGAGACATAATTCTTTTTCTTTTGTATCAAAAGCAGATTTAGAGTGAGGACTATGGAAGGGTTTGACAGAGATTAACTGGGAAGATCTAGATGTAAAAAAAGGGAGGTGGAGAAGTGATATAATTCCATTTCAATTGAACACATTTAAAAAATTAACAAAAAGAACTAGAACCACTTAGTGCAGACCAAAGCAAATGCTTCACAGATACTGAGTAGTTCTGCTTCTGAGCCTCTGACTTTCCCTGGGCAAAAGGATACAGTAATTTTGAAAATGACATTCCAGCGCCCTATCCATCCACCACTAACAAAAGCAGACAAGTGACAACCGTGATTAATCACTCAGCCCCTTTTGAATAGGGCCCTGTAGGCACTGTCAAAATAACCTGTGGCTAAGAATTCTGCATGAATTTAACTGACTTGCCTCTGTGTGATCAGGGCTTCTCTAACAAAGTAAACAATTCACTAGGCAAAATCTGCACAGATCAGAGTTGATATTGAACACACAAGATTTACCTAAAAGTTATGTGTACAGTAAGGTGTAATTTGATTAGTCAGGTAATTTTATTACTGTCTTTTCAGTAGGCAGAAAAGGAGGGTTAAGAGATTCAGGGAATTTTCTGTTTTACAAAAGTGATGGATAAAATAAAAACTTACTATGTTTAAATTAATATCCAATTCTCTTTTACAAGAAATTTTACTCAATTACAAGTTTAAAAAGCCTTTCAGATTTTTCTTTTTTCTTTCTTTTTTTTTTTTTTTAGAAGAATGTACTGCTGGTGAGATTCTTGTCATGGTCAATAAACAAGATGGCAGAAAATAACGCTCTCGAGGAAGCAATTAACATAATGGCCCCTCGCAAATCCCACAATGTTTATTTAATGTGAAGCGCCATTATTATTGGGTAGATGGGATGAGAATGCAGTCTACCTGAAGGGCATGTGGGAAGGGCTTTCAGAGATGTTTAAAATCATAAGAAGAGTGATGTTCTGAAACATTTAAAAAAATTGATTATAGTGTCTCATCTTGGTATGTGTAAAATATTAAAGTGACACTTTATACAATCTTTATTAAAATAATTAATATTTAAAATAGACCATGTATTTGACACAAGTATGACACATTGCATTCTGGCACTTGAAGGAGTCCTTGACTTCTTATTCTTTCCTGCATACTCACAGGACCTGTTTTCTCTGCTGAGAAGACATTAATTTGCTCTTTTCCATGATTTGGTTTTGTCTTCACCTTCTTTCCACATCTAATTCAGCTTTGGGATCCTAAGCTTTTCTTTATCGGGTATCTAGGCTTTGCAGAATGCCACACCACTCATTTTCATGCTCATGACCAGAGTACAATAATATGTGATAGTTTGCACATAAAACAATTTCTTCACAGCAGTCACATGCAAGGGGCATGAATCCTAGGTATTCTTACTTCTCTGAGATGTTCTGAAAATTTCAGAACGTGGAACGTAGCTAAAGGGAAGGGTATGTGGGGGTATCTTGTACTTGACCTCTGTTCGGTCTGCTTCTTTTCTACTATAACATGAAGAATTTCTCCACCATACATATACTCACACTGCCACCATGCTCTGCCTGAGCACATGGGTCCAAGCAGACCTGGATGAATCTCTCTAAACCAGAAGTCAAAAAAATCCTCCTTCAAGCTGGCATTGTGGTGCTTTGGTCACAGTGACATGTAAGAAATGAACACACTAAAATTGCACATCTCTTTCTGGATAGAGCATCTTTCTCCCTCAAAGGCTTAGAAATCCTCTTGAGAGGGCTGTGCTTCCTCATTATTCACCAGTGTCTTCTGCTCCCAGTTCTCAGCCCTATCCACACCATGCTATCTCCAGTTTTCTCACTCAATACACAGCCTACGGAATAAATCAATAAAAATACTCTACCTAAATATTTGCCAAAAATTTATCTTCCATGTGGAATGGGTAATCCACAGTTATAAAACCAGTATATCTATACATTGATATGATGCTATATTTTTGTTTGCTCATTTGCAAATAGCCATTAGCTATGTTTATATTGACTGAGTTTTAAGGAAACAAGAATAAATGTGTAGTAAAACTCTACCCATGATAACAATAGCAGTGGGAAGAAATGTTCTTTGAATCAAGACATTGGTCTAGCTACCTTAAATAATTTAAGAAACAACAAATTTATTAAAATAGAGAACAGACTGTCTGGGAGCTAAACCGAATGAACCATGGCACTGTTATGTTTTCACATCCATAAAAAAATCAGATCTTTTAATGCACAGTCATAGTTAACCCAGCCTAGGACAGCCGGGTTAGCCAACCACAGGGCAGCCTATATACTGAGCACTGTTAGTGAAAACATTCAGGTTATTGAATTTAAAAAAATTAAAGTACAAGAACTTAAAAAATGTTTTTTGTTAGAGACATCTATAACTATAGCTTATGGGAAAAATCTATTGTAATTTACATTCTAAAACAGTTATATTAAAATAACAAAAGATCTTTCCTACATTTTATCCAGTTTTTAAGAAATGACAGGGGAAAGGATGAGAAAGTCTTTTCCATCATTTAACAGATCAAGGACTCTTGTCTTTAATTTCTTATCACATATGAAAAAATAAAGTCAGTGGTTTAAATACAACTAAAACTCTTTTGTCCATGTGAAAGTTCTTGAACATGGATTTTACTATGCTCATTATGACAAACAACAACCAAAAGCAGTTTAGCTACATGTTCTCAGGAAAACCTGTTCCCTGAAAACACTCAGCCTACCTGAATTGCTAATTCTCTGGAGTGGTCAACTAATTCATCTGAGCTTATTTGAGAACCACAGCATTCTATGCTACCAACACAAAGTTCATTTTGTCCTAAACTCTATTTGATTATAAACAATTCCTTATTGTAACACTTGTCTATATATTGCCCAGGCAAGCCCTAACATGACCTTCTAGCTCCTCTATTATGCAAAAAGACTCAGATTTTCTCCGTGTACTGAACTTTCTTACTGCTGCAGGTATGAACAAATAGCTTTGCTTCATCAACAACATTTCTAATGTGCGTGTGCTGAGTTGAATGAGCATATATCTTGTGCCCCATTAAATCAGAAACCTGTGAGTTTCATAGATGTTGACTTAGACTTAGGTCATCAGTCTAATCCAGGCAAAATTGCTGGCATATATGTGACTAGTAATTGTTTATTTAAGATCCAAGGTTGAGTTGCACAATGTTACCTTCTCAGATTGTTCAGGATCAACAATGTTAGAAAGAAAAGCTACACAGTGGAAAGTGACATTTTCTGTTGTCATGTGTTCTCATGGGTTGCCACACAAAACCTTACAATCTCTAGCTTCAAAATTAGATGTCTTTCTTTGTGTGCAAAAATTAAGGTACTTCCTACACATTAAAACAATGTAATTACTGTTCTTCCACCAGCTGAATTGATGGAAGGACAGACTGAGAGAGTAGGTGGATCTTAAATATGTATGTATGTATGTATGTATGTATGTATGTATGTATTTCCTTATAGAAATATTTTAAAGGACCAAAGACATAACCTCACACATCATAATCAGTCATGAAGAGCAGGCATTAAGGAAGTATTCACAGCTGAGAACAGGAAGACAAAGTATAAATGATAGCAGAATATTCGTTTCAAGCTCATTCTCATTTGGGAATTGTCACTCTCAATTGTCATCTAGACAGCTGATGATGGACAAGAGAGGAGTAAAAAATGCAAGAAACTATCTGTTTCTGAATGAGCCAGGCTGTTCTGAATGAAAAAATTACATTAAAATGTCTGAAGATGGAGCAGAGTGATATAGCTCAATGGTTAGGAGCACTGGAAATTCTTCCAGAGGACTGGGATTTGGTTCCCAGCATCCAAATAGTAGCTCACCATAATCTCTTGTAACACCATTTCTAGGAGACATGATGCCTTCTTCTGGCCTACAGACATAAACATAGGTAAATCATTCACACAGGTAAACATTTTCAACATTTACAATTAAAGTCTCGAAAGGGATACAGAAATATATCAGAAACTATATCAGAAACTATTGTTCACAAGAGAGAAGGCTCACAAAGCGGGGGGGGGGGGGGGGGGGGGGAACGGGACCTGAACACAATAAAAAAAAAATCAATGGCTGTTCTCAGATACTTCAGAGAGCTAAGGTCACATGGGCAGCCACTACCCCAAACCATAGGACAGACAATTAGAAAGAATCAGAGCCAAGAACGGCTAAGCTGGTGATACCAGGGGACTGCCAGACTGTGATAACTAATTAAAAAAAAAAAAAACCCCAGAGAAAAAAATGACCAATTTCTGGAGGATTGAGTTGACTCCCTAAAGATACACAATCTTGGGTACCACATGCAGTTTATCTTGAGAACTTCCCAGTGAAGACGTGGGAAAACTCCTCCAATGGAATAGAAAATATAATCATTCTCCAAGTCTTTCAGGCTGCTCTTTAAATCTGCTCTCTCCTTGGAAAAAACCACCAAAATTTCAGCCTACATGGACCAAAGGTTACCTATCCCTCCCAGAGAAGAGAAAAAAGGCTAACAAACAGGGTAGAAAGTTATATTCGAAGACATGGGGACACCAAAAACCTATGGTAACAACATGTAGAACATGTCTCCTCCCTAGATTCTAACAACAGCCTCAGGAATGTGTCAGTGTAACTACAGTGGACCAATGCTTAAGCTGGAAAGACGTGGGTTCTATTTCAAAAGCAGCTCTTAGAGAGGTTTACAGACAAGGAAATGGGGAAAATTCAAGAGAGCTGAGTACAGCAACCACCAGCATTGAACACAGCCCAGGTCCTCCTGAGACAAACAGTAAACATCATAATGCATCCTAATGTATCAGGCATTATTTCAGATATTTAGTTTTAAAACTTCATAAGTCTTGCTAAAGAAAATGTCTTAAAAACAATTTTTAACATACTTTGAACTGAACTAAAAACAAATCTAACTTATTCAAACTTTTAAAAATATAGAAAAATGCTAAACAGTAATGGCACACACACTTAATATCAGCACTTGAGAGGCAGAGGCAGGCAGATCTCTTTGTGTTCGAGGCCAGCCTGGTCTACATAGCAAGTTCCAATATATCCAGGACTCTTAAACAGAGAAATTCTGCCTTGAAAAAAAAGCAGCAGAAAAGATATATAGAAGAAACAATGTTTGTCAAGAAAATTTAAAACTCTCTGTGCATATATAAGAAATAAAGATTAAAAACTTAAAAGTCAAATTAAAAGTAAAATTTAAAATCAAAAGGAGATGGGTAATAAAGGAAGAGAAAGAAACCCACAGGAAGTGACAAGGGTAAAGTGAACCAACAAAACAACAGTATTATAAAAACACCTTAATACAATCAGTTATTTTAAAAATAACAATAATAAAGAAAACCGCGATAAATAAACATTGAAAACTAAAAAGTAAAAAATATTATAAAAGAATGAAAAGATAAGCCACGGGGTAGTAGAAATTATTTTTAGTACACATATTTGACAGATGAAAGAACTGATATTCTAAAATATATTAAAAACTCTTAAAACTCAATCATAAAATAAAAAATTCATACAGGAGAGATTGCTTGGTGGGTAAGGGTGCTTTCTGCCATACCTGATGACATGAATACATCCCTCGGAAACAGTTAATAGAAGGAAATAACTTTTTCTTCAAATTGTCCTCCCCCTGACCTCCACACATGCATGGCTATGCTACCACCATACACACTGGATAGGTAGGTAGGTAGATAGATAGATAGATAGATAGATAGATAGATAGATGGATGGATGGATGGATGGATGGATGGATGGAAGGGTGGGTGGGTGGGTGGGTGGTTGGATGGATGGATGGATGGATGGAAGGGTGGGTGGATGGATGGATGGATGAATGGATGGAAGGGTGGGTGGGTGGGTGGGTGGGTGGATGGATGAGTGGATAGATGGATGGATGGGTGGATCGATGGATGAATGGATTGGTGGGTGGATGGATGGATGGATGGATGGATGGATGGATGGATTGGTGTGTGAGTGGGTGGGTGGGTGGATGGGTGGATGGATGGATGGACGGGTGGATGGGTGGATGGATGGATGGGTGGAAGGATGGATGGACCGATGGGTGGACAGTGGATAGGCAGATAGACAGACAGACAGATGAACAGACAGGAGATAAGTGCAATTTAAAAGAATTAAAACAATCAAATTTTAAATATGGGGAAGCTACAGAAAGCTCAGTAAAGAACATATCTAAACATTAAATAAAGAAAAGACATAACATCAGAAGCCATTAGAAAAATTGCAAACATAAACAAGGTGCCACTGTATACTTGCCTACACGTCTAAACCAATACAAACTGACATATATAGGTAGCAGGAAGACTCGGGAACATTCATTCACTATCAATGGAAAGGCAATATCATGTAGATATTTTAGAAAACCTTATTACAGCTCTTTGTTAACAATCTCAGAATCCAGTAATCCAGCTGAATACCTATTATTCCAACAGTAGGGAATCTAAGAAGTATTGTGTGTGCTGGCCGAATTTGATGTATTAAGAGACCCCTCAGGCCCTCCCAAGTCAGTAAACAGAAAATAATTAGCAGTCCATGAAAATACATAATCTCAAATGCACGTCGCTTAATGAAAGAAGGCAGTGTGAAATGAACACTTCAAATGGCAAAACCAGAGATGAAGAAAAGAGGTTCAATAAAAGGAATTTTGAAAATAGTATGGAATGTGTGTGTGTAAAACTGTAATGGTACAAATGATATACACTCACAAAAATCTAAAAAGTATGGACTTCCGTTATATGGACTAACACCAATATTGGTCTATTGATATAAATAACAGACTTATAAGATTAATCTTTGAAATGGAAGCAAGAACTCTGTTATCTACCATTTTTCTGAAACATTTAAACTTCAAAAAATATTTATGCTTAAAAGTAAATAAAAAAAAATCTTTAAAATTACCTAGGAGTATCTTTGAGTTGGAGAGGAGGGAGGCTCTAAAACCAGAGCTCAGAAACCAGAAACTAGAACCAGGGAGAATCTGTTACTAACATTGCAATTCAGTGTTGGAAGGACTCAGTGCTTAATGATGGTATATGGATCTTGACTCTGAATGAACACATCCCCTGGAGACCCCACTTTGGAATGTAGCCAGGCTTTGGGAGGAGGACACACTACTGTAAAGTATAGCCTCTTGTTTCTAGGTTCAACAGCAAGAAAAATTTCATAGAGTAGAGGGGTTTCAGAGTGTGAGATAAAATTCCTTTCACTACAACAATTTTTGTTTGTTTGTTTGTTTGTTTGGATTTGGGTTTTTTTTTTTTTTTTTTTTTTTTTTTTGAGACAGGGTTTCTCTGTATAGCCCTGGCTGTCCTGGAACTCACTCTGTAGACCAGGCTGGCCTCGAACTCAGAAATCTGCCTGCCTCTGCCTCCCAGAGTGCTGGGATTACAAGTGTGTGCCACCACCGCCCAGTTTCACCGTAAGTATTAAAAGAACTGATCAGGTGAGCGCATAGCAGGCATGGAATCAGGTGTGTGTGAGCATGTGCACTGTGTATGTGAACTGCAGTTTTCTAAAAAGTAGCTTTCCCCTCTCTACTTGGCTTCACTTCTTCCAGTCATTTGATTCATGCTTTAGCCCTCTTATAAAAGCATGCAATTCAGGAATTTTTAGTATATTCACAAAGACTTGTATCTTTCACTATTTTCTAATTTTGAAAGCCAGCTTTTTACTTCAAACAATTTTTGTTTCTGTGTGTGTGTGTATGTGTGTGTGTGTGTGTCTGTGCATGTGTGTGTGTATGTGTCTGTGTGTGTGTGTGTGTGTGTCTGTGTGTCTACTGTGGCCAGAAGAAGGTGCTGGATCCTCTGGATCTGGAGTTACAGGTGGCAGTGAGCCCCCAAATACATGCTTTGAACAAAACTCTGGTCTTTCAAAGAATAGGATAAGCTCTTAACCACTGAGCCACCTCTGCAGCCCCACATGATTTTCAACATAGCCCTCATATTCGGGACTCATGAATGGACAGTTGGCAGTAATGGAGGCTTCTATGAGAGATTCTTGACTATAGAAAAATGGTGATTAACTTTGCAACAGGCCTGACTTTCCAGCCATCAGGCAGCCTGAGACCTGAGACTTCGCTAGTTTCACCACAAAAGACTGCCTTCTGACCTAGAAAAAAAAAATGAAGCGTAAAACTACTCATTTGGAATAAATAATGAAAGAGAGGTTGAGAGATGAGTGCACTGGAAGAGACAGAGGAGGAGGGTGTGGGCCAAAGGTATACAGTGGGGAAAAAAGTTCCGAGGGCACTGCAGAAAGACAATGCATTCTAATCATTACCTTTATTAGACTCCACTGGATCAGGAGCCAATTCATTAAACATTAACGGCAGGGGAATGCCATCCATATATTATAAATAGCCATTAAGTTGAGACAGACAGCTCTGCACAGGTCAGTATGAATTAATAAAAAAACTGAAGCTGGCATTTCAGAATCATAAAAGGATAGATTTAGTAGAAAATATTCAATAAGAATAAGGAAGAATGGCATATATTACTCTATTTGTCTGAAGAACAAACTAAAAATGAGAACAAATTTACCATAAACCTAAAAATACCCTTCTGAATGAAATGAGTATTCCTTAAAAATGGATGTCACTTACATTTAAGGAGCTCAGCGACTGTGTATGACATTGCCAAATGGTGACTGAAAGGACACAGGAGAAGATGTTCAGGCGTAAATTAGACAAAATGTTCAGGAAACTCAAGTAGAGACTCCATAGAGTCGCAGGCGTGGGGCACAGCAGCAGGACTGAGCTGTTCCCTACACTCAGGTCAAGGCCAAAGGTCAAATGTAGAGCCTACCCCATTCCACTCTTGACCACTCGAGCCTCATTCAAAATGATGGCTATTTTGATAATCTTCTTATCCACTCTTTCTACCTACACACCGAGTCTGTGATAAAACCAAAATCAGTGCACGCATGGATGCTTGCACAAGTAACTGCAGTGAATTGTTTATCTTTCTTACCTCTGTCAAAGTGCACACATTGATTAAGGGACATTCCTGTATGATTGTTCTTGATATTTCCTGTGGCAGCTAAGATGATGCAAGAGTCAGTGGCCCTCGTTAAGACTTATTAAAAGCTTAGCTATACAATGGTGGAGGCCCCAGCAATCCACTTACTTTTCTGTGGCACTTGGAGCTGAGTCTTAGATTTCCACACAGTAATGTTCTGGGGAAGGATTTCATAGTCAAACCATAACAGATTTTGCTCATTCAACCCACCCTAAAAGAGTGGGTTAGAGACTTCTTCAAGATGATAAACTAGTGCTGACTTTGTTACAATTACTGAAAACTATGAGGTTACAGGTTAGCCTGCAGATTTTATCTGATACAAAAGGAAATTACAAGGGTCATGTTTATCTTGCCTCATGAATATATTTTAATTCATATCTAAAGTAGAAATCAGATTCAAATATTCTCCTTTCCCTCACCTATTATTTTTTAAACAAAATGCATATAAATATCTGTATTTTCAAATTGCCTCCAAATCGTTCCAATTTCCTATTAGACTTTTTAACACTTAAGTTTATTTAATATTAGTAATATATTCACATTTTTATTTAAAAGATGCTTTGTGGGAAGCCAATCTTAAACTCAAACCTAAGAACTACATATAAGAAAATAGTACTTTTCTTTCACTAATAACTTAAATAACTAAAATAAATAATAGTTTCTTCATAAATGTATGGGAACAAAACTTTTTAAAGAATGTTCTAATAATCCTGTCAAGCTTTGAATGAACTGAAACGTGACAAAAAGGAGCTGACATACTAGCAGATCCCCTACCTTTATTAAAGGACTCCTTTGAAAATATAATTTCATAGTCTTTGGGTTTGGTTAATTTTGGTCTGTGGTTGGGTTTTTTCCAATGTTTTTATAATAAAGCTTATAAATTAAAAAATAAAATATATAATATAGCAATGTAGAATAGAAAATGACAATTTTCCCGAGGATTACTTTGGGATTGACATTATTCTGACATGTACATGAACTTAAATATAAATAATAATACCCAAAATAGGTTTAGGCTCTATAAATTGTCCTGGTGACCTACTGTCCCGAAAAATATGTCACCGAGCTACATTATAAGATGAAATGTATGACACAGATAACAAAAGGTATCTTTATAAACTATAGCAGTTTTGTGAGACCCTTTTTTAAGTGTCCATTTGGCTAAAGAGAACCATATTCCACGTCACTTAGCCTAACACTGACCTAGACACTTCTCCATGGCCGTAAGCTAGAACTGAAGATACAACTACAGTCATTTTTGGAGAGCTGATATACCAGAAAAAACTCTATTTTTTTCTGGGGGAATCCCTCATCATTATTTTATGAATTTCAAGCAGTTTAGATGAGTTAGGATAATTAACCCTGGAAGGTAATAAAAGTTGCAAATACTTGTCCTTAAACATTTTTCTTGTTATTTTTATGTATTGTTCTATTTTCTGAGTCCTGTGGTAGTATGTATATTTTACCAAAGAGAATTGAATTTTTAAATGAAGTACTTATAAAGGACGTTTTCAATATTAGTGTACATCTATGATGTAATTTACAATAATTCTCACAGTATGCAGTGTTTTCCTCAAAGCAGTGCTTTATGAGTTTAAACATATTTTGATATCATAGAGTTGCGTCTGAATTTTCCTTGTAACTAGCGAGCTAATCTAGTATAGCAAGCATAATGAAAATGTTGTTTAACAATCAGACAGAAGGGCGGTGGAGAAAGCCAGTGTTTGCTATTTAAAAAATGTTTTTATGCCAGTGGGCATAGAATTCTATGGAGAGCCTTCTTTTTATTTAGTGTTCTATATCTTGAATATCACTGAAAGATAGATGCATAATCCAGAGATCAATTCCTACCTTACTCCTGTCCTCCAGTTTGGGAATACAAGTTCAAGACAGTCCCTACCTAAATCTGTTATTTTTAGATGATCTTTAGATAAGGTTTTATTATTTTTTTTTAATTAAGAAGTCTGTGATATTCTTACACCTTCCCAAGCAGACTTTTAAATAAACTTTTAAATAACTGTTATCCTAGTGACTCTTCATTTACATCAGCAGGGTAAGTAATTACTTAGTGCCAGGAGTAAAATGTTCTCTTTTTGTTCATACACAGAAAAATCTTGTCAGTTTATGAACTTTCTTTGTGAACAATGAACTCAGTCAAATCATCACTAAAATGGGGACAATGTCATCAGAGTGACTAAGCTACTGTAGAAATGAAAGCAAACCTTCTGCTGCTCCTCCAGTCCCAATCTCCCCACCCCCACCCCAGCTCTGTAGCAGAACACCTACTGTGGCCTCCCCTTCCCCTCTAACCCCATCCCGAAGGGATCACAAAGATCCTCTCCTCCAACCTTCCTTCAGCCATTCAGCTTTTGTCCCAATCTCCAACAGTAGCAGACATTTCCTGCAAATATAGCAATTGAACAAGTCAGAGAAACTGGTAAGCTAACTGAAGACTTTCACCATATAAACCCAATTCCTACCCTAGCTCTTTAATAGAACAAAGACTTTCCATTTTTGTCTGCAACCTCATTCTGCTGAACCTAAGATGACATTCTGAATATAAATATGATTTTTTCAGTAAGATAGCATTTGACATTCTGACCTTTGTTTAAAACACATACCCAATGCTTAATGTTTACTTGGTGTTTTCTTGAAAATCTGAAGATATCAAATGAGCTGATCTATTTTATCATTTCTGTCCAGTACATGGTATAAAGAAGGGCAGAAGAAAAGAGAGTAGAGGAGAATGGGAGGGGAGGGGAAGAAAAGGGAAGAGGGGATGCAAGGGGAAGAGAGGAGAAGACCAGAATTAGTGAAGGAAGAAGTGGAAATATAGGAAATAAAGATGATAAGAGATTCAGCATCCTGACTTTCTGAACTAACTTGATAACACAGAATCTTTTATCAGCAGGGCTAGCATCTCACCTTGATTTTTGTCATTCACCAAGGTAAGGATCTTGTGGTTGACCCATAAGCCCTGTGTCAGCTGTCTGTTATTCCTTAAATCATTCTCAAAGTTCATATACAACTTTATCTCCTATAGGTAATGTTACGGGTCAGGGAATACAACAGCAGCTTAACTGAATGACTTTGACTCCGGGTCCTAGAAAGTGGGGAGCGGCTGACTCCTTAGAGAGTGGAGAGTAATCTGCAAGCTTGGCTGGAGCTGGAGGCACCATCCTAAGATGGCTCCTTGTCAAGCACAGGGAATTGGTACTGGTTACTGGTAGGCCTCATTCTTGTTCCTGACCCTTCCTGTGGACTATGGAAATGTCTGCACTAACCGTGCAAAGTGAAATTTCATGAGCCAGTCTTAGAATAACACACACACACACACACACACACACACACACACACACACACACACACAGTGGCTTTCACTCTATTCAGCTAGTCAAAGAGATCAATATCTTACAGAGTGAAAGGAAACATCAAAAGGGGAAGATAAAACAAAGGTGAGGGTCATTGGTGGTCTCCCAAGAGGTTAGTGGTCACTAAAGCAGGCCACCGAGACATTAATTTCCCCAAAACATTGAATGCCACTGAGTTACCCAGGACTCATTTGATGAATGTAGGGTTAATAAAGCAACCTATAAGCTTTATAGGTCGTAGCACAATAAGGTAGTCTGTGTGGATGGGTCCTTATGAGTCTCCCAGGATGCCACTCAGCATGCAATGATGCGTTGCTTCCAACAGACGATCTCAGTTACACTGGGATACAGCAATCAAAATAGGTTAGCCCATATTTATTGTTTATCGTTTTACACTTGTTTGTTTAATTAAGACATGGAGTAGGTACTAGATACTGTGTTCTCAAAAGAATTAGAAGCTCAAATAATATGTTCAGATAGCCATAATTTTAGTATTAAATAATATCATAAATTTATTTTTTACCTATTTTACTTACACATGTTCATTTTACTTAATGGGTCTCATTATGATGTTTTCATACATATGAAATATATTTTTATCTACTTCATTCCCATTCCTATCTTTTGTTGCTCTCCTGTTGAACTGATTCTTCTTCTGAATTCCTCTACTTTACTGTATTTGCTCGTTTATATGTTTGTTTGTTTGTTTTGTGGCCTAGTCAGTTCCGTCAGAATGGCTCACCGAGTGGTGGGTAAGCAATTATCAATACGAAAGGGGGCTCCTTTCCTACCAGTGGCTATGCCGCTGAAGGATTTGCCTCTCTCCCTGCTACCACGTACCTATAGAACTTCAAGCAGGAGTGG
Source organism: Apodemus sylvaticus (assembly GCF_947179515.1). Lineage (NCBI taxonomy): Eukaryota > Metazoa > Chordata > Mammalia > Rodentia > Muridae > Apodemus > Apodemus sylvaticus. The sequence goes on from NC_067479.1 coordinate 108,801,638, forward strand.
TTTCATGTAAGCCCCTTGTCTCTGGCTACTATTGTTCTCCTAGTGGGCTTGAGGGTAGAGAAACACATGGGCCTTTCTTGCTTGTATGTTTGCTGGTCCCATGTTCCCCAGGTCTTGTGCTATCAATCACAACTGCTATGAGGTGAAGAGTATCAGGGCAATGGTATGTTTGAAGACAACAATCTACTTTACTCCACTGTTTCTTCTGGTCCCTACATTCTTGTTGCCTTCTGTAACATTTCCAGGGGCGAGTGAGTGACATGAAAGTCCTGTTTATGACTGAGCACTCCGCTGTCCCTTAGTCACAGAACTCTGACCAATTATGAAACAGGCTATAGCTACAGCTATCCACTGTACACAGGGGCTTCTCTAGCCAAAACTGATGACCATGGTAATCAATTATGGAGATAACCTTTTGGATGATTACTTAAATGGGGATTTGATGGGTATATCATGTCCATGTCAAAACCAAAATCTCCACTAGGTTTTGTAAACCCATGGATGTTATAGACATCTATTAATGATGCAATCATTAACATTGCCAGGACTAACTGTGGTCTTCAGAAAATAATCATACTGTAAAGAAAGGCTACCTTATATTTAGGTATAGAAGTAGAAACATAATTTTATTTCTTTGTCTTGGTTCCCAAATGTTATGAGTATTATCTATCTATGGACCAGTGGTGACCACACTGGATCCTGAGCCAAACTTCTTATTCATTCTACACTTAAGAAGACACAGAATAGAGTAGAGAAGATACAGTATTTAATTTCTGCTAAAAATATAGTCTCCTTCTTACTAAAATGTCTATTGTACACAGTATCACCCAATGTCTTCCATGGAATTCTCATTTCAAAGAAATCATTCCTTGGATCGCACATACACCTCCATAAGACTTTCATTTAAATGTATGCTAATGAATCTTTAAACCTAGATAAATACATTTATAGAAGTGGTGTATGAAAAAGCCATTTCAAGTTTGGGATTGAAAGGACCTTTAATTTATAGCTCCAGAAAAATATCCATTCCATGGCTCAAAGATCCTCATGGATTATAAAGGAGGAAATGACTAACAGAAAAGGAATTATTCACCACATTATTAAACATGACAAAAAGCTTCTGAATTGGAGCTTAAAACGGGCTATTTAAGATTCCAGCAATCCCTAGGACTTTGGCAACAAAAATGTTCAAAAGCCTTTTATAGCTGCTGTCAGATTTTTGTAAAGCATCTGAGATTCCTGTGAACTTATTTATATAACAAGCTGGAACCTGAAGCTGACTTGAAAGTCTTTCTACTCTAATTATTTAGAATTGGAAATGCCTAGAAACGATGCTCCATCTTCTCCCAAGAATATCTGCCTGCAATGGCGGCTTCAGAAACAAGTATTTGGAAGCAAGAGTGAGCGTGTAGCCTCTGCGGCTTATTACAAGGAGCAGTTACAGAGGATACACAAACTAGGGTTTAGAAAGGCAGTTTGAAAGAACTGCTATTAGCTATTCTCTCTGCAGCAGCACATTGTAAATGGCTGTTCATATTGTTCCCTCCTGGCCTACTATAGCAGTTTATTTCTGAAGCTCTATAGTTCATGTGTAATCATGTAGCAAAATAATTCAGGATATAATGGCCCACCAGGATCTTAACTGATTGAGGTTCTTATCACAATACTGTGCATACTGTTCTGCATGGCTTCTCAAGTGAACCCCGTAACCTATGCACCTCTGCACTCCAACTTGACATAAAGCTCTTCTATTTTAGAAGAGTCAGTATCTATTCTAAGCTACAAATACTAGGAGATGCACTCCAAATAATGATGATGATGGTGATGATGATGATGATGATGATGATGATGAGGAGGAGGAGGAGGAGGAGGCAGAGGAGGTGGAGAAGGATTATGGTAGGGGTGATGGTCGTGGTGGTGGTGATGGTGGTGACGGTATAAGTCCTGAGCAGGGACTTTGCTTTACAGCTTCAAATGATTCTTCCCACTGCCAGTCACACACATTTAATAAGCCCCTCCTTTTTTTTTTTTTGACTTTATCTAATGATTACCCTTTAACAAATAGACTATGGTTCCTTTGTAAATGACTATGACTACAGCCTTTGTTCTTTACCTCTGAGTCTTCATGTTTGCTATACCACAGAAAGCTAGCTGCCCTGTGGACAATCCCATCTGGCAAGGACTCAGAGAGCAATAGTTAAAATCCCCAGGGGAGTTGAGTCCCGCCAACTGTTGCAAGATTTTCCATGTCCAATCACATTAGGGCAGTGGAAGGCCTGTGGTTGGACTGGAAATGGGGGGGTGGAGCTAGGAGTTGGGAGGAACCAAGATGGCTTTGGAATGTGGACCTGTGTGATAGCTACTAGCCAAAATAGCTAAGTTTTTATAAGGTTAGAAATATTGGGATAAAGCTTTTATCATTATCAATTGGCTCTGAAATCATTACATTGGCATCTTGTAATTGTAATTTTAAATATACATAAATTTAATTGGCTAACTAAGCATTAAGAGTCCGAAGTCCTACTTCTACCGGGTAAATGAGAGGTGAGCTGGCAGATCGTGGGATGTGTGGGCGTGGTGTGGAAGTGAGATGAACTCAAGGCAACCCCACCAGAGAGCTGGCAGAGTAGGGGCTGGAAAGTGGGCGGGTCAGCAGACCACGGGAGTGTAGGCCTAACTGCAGAGAGTTTGCAGGTCCATTGGTGGGCTAGTGGGAGCCCTGTGGCCTGGGGTGAGGTGTGCAGCCCACCACTGCCTTGCCGGAACTAGCATGCTGAGATGCAGATGCTGATCCGGAAGGTCATGCATGACTGGCCCAAGTTCCAGCTGTAGCGAGGGAAGCGGGATGACAGGTACTTTGAAGCCGCCCCTCCTAGCTCCAAGGCCTTTACTTATTCTCTTGCACTACACTATGTTCACAGAGGAATCCTTTCCCAAACACTGTATTGAGCTTTTACCATTTGGAATCCAGGATGTGTTTGCCTAGAGATGGTAAGGCATGGCTGAAAGAAGTAGACTTGGCACAAGGTAGAAAAAATCTAGGCAGAGGAATGCCCAGGGTGAAGCTTTCCCTGAAGTGCCTGCCCTGAAATACCCTCTGGTCTGCTGGGCTGATGAGGAATGTGTAAGCCCTGAAGCCCAGAGAAAGTCAAGTGGCCCCATATCACATTTCTGCAACTGAGAAAGCTTTAACTTGACCTTTCAGTTTTGCAGACATAATAAAAAATCTCAAGATGGACTCATCCCTCACTAACTAAAAGTGGATCTTAAGTCCAATAACTGATGTTTTTATAAAAGTAAAGATGGGAGGGACTAGGGAAAGAATTTAGTTTATAATGTTCCAACTGCCACAAGCACGTGGACCTGAGTTTAACTCCTAGTACCTATAAGAACTAAGCATGGTAGTATATAATTATAATAATAGCATAAGGGAGATAGAGACAGGCAGACCCCTTTGGTTCCCTAGCAAGTGAGCCCAGCCTACTGGGCATGTTACAAGACAAACGTCTCAAAAGTAAAAATGAACCATCCTTGAGGTTCACTTCTGGCCTCTCTACACTTATATTTACTCATGGTAACCCTCTATGCACATACATATGTACACACGGTAACCCTGATCACCAGATATATGCAAATGAAAGTGATACTAAACACAAAGAGATTTTCACAAGATGATGCAAAGACAGGGACAAACACAGGAGCTAGAATGTTGCAAGCTTAGGAAACAATAAAGCCATGAGTAGCCAGATAGTACCAGAAGATACCAGAACAACAGTAGCCAGAAGAGACAAGTGAGGATTCTTGTTAAGAGACTGAAGATGGTATGTGGACCTGCCCACATTTGATGACAGGCTTCTGGCCTCTAGTACCATAAAGGTAAGTTCATGTTGTTTTCAGCCATGATTTTTCTAGTAGCTTGTAGCAATTCAAAGCAAGTACCAAGTAATACTGAAAGCCAACAAGAGACAAGAACTACCTACCATCTCTACCTGTCCTGCTCACCATACCAGGGTCAATCATTCTAGGTCAAGTTAGGACCAAGGTGGATATAATTAGTAAAGAAAGCAATCGCTGCAGTAATTGCTGAAAATTTATCTTCACCTACAAACCAAAAACATCTGGGAGAGGGGTGTATAAAACTCATTTTCTATAATATGGTATACAATTTATTTTAAAATAGTTAAGTATAAGTCAAAATGTATGTTATATTATAGCTACAAATACCATCTGTAGATTAAGATAGTCCCAGGCATAAATAGATCCACAAACAAAAAAAATCAGGGTTTTTATCCAATTCAAGAATAAAAGTCAGGCCAGCAAGATGGCTCAGCAGGTATAAGTGCTTGCCAGGCAGGCTCAAATATCTTAGCCCCACAGTGAGAGAACTGACTCCTGAAAGCCATCTTTTACCCATCACATGAATGCTATGGAACACACACATACACACACACAGTCATACAATTTACACACAATAATATAGTAATCACACACACAGTAATACAATAACAGACACATACTCACACACACAGAGTAATACAATAACACACACAATAATACAACAATCACACACACAATAATACAATAACACATACAGAAATACAATAACACACAATAATACAACAATCATACACAGTAATACAACAAGCACACACACCGTAATACAATAACACACAAAGACACACACACATATACTCACATATTTTTAATTGATTAGCCAAGGAAGAGAAAGAGACATCCTAAACTTAAAAATGAGCTACTTTCTATTTGTCTTTAAACTTCAAAACCAAACCTGAGTGGTAGGTTCTATTTAGAGGAAACCTGATAATTGAGTATTACACATGCAAGACAATGCAGCTAGAAACATGAGATTATTCTGTGATGTGACAATAGGCAATGCATTTAAGTGGTAGGTCAGCATGTCCCATATCAGATCAAGTATAAACAGAGACTATTAAACACAGTCAAAAGATGAAGCTCAAATACCAGAGAGCAATGGGAATGACTTCCTATGAAGAAAAAAATGTAGGATGCTTTTGTGATAGAACTTACCTAGTCATAAAATGAAATAGAATGTACATTTTTATTGGTTTCCTTTCAAATATTAATGTCAAATATAATGTCAAATATTAAATCTATATAGTCATTTAAGGCACATATACCAAACTAGAGATCTGCTGTGTCTGCAAGTATACTTAAATATATCATAAACTATTGCATTAAAGCATTAAAACATTTTCCACAGCAACCTTAAGTTATACTGTGATGTTTTTGGTTCCTTGGATGCTAATACATATAGATCAAACCCATGATGCATTCAAAGCATAAAATCACCTCTAAAAACAAATAATTTAGAGAGGGTAAACAAATTCAGTACAGTACATATCTATGTTTATAGTCATTATTTTTCCTTACATTACATTTCTGTGGAAAAAAAACAAAAAACAAAAAAACCCTGGCATTCTAAAATGGCAAACGGTCATTAATTCTAATGGTGTAGAGTGAGAATTTGACTTTCCAAATTCTGATCACTGAAGATAATAAGCAGAAGAAGCTGAGGTGACCCAAGAGAAAGAGTAATAAGGCTATTCCAGGTGTAGCTGCAGTGTCACTACCCCTGGGATGGGAGGAGAACATCTATTTTTGGGCCCTCTTCTGACCAGACACTGCATAGCAAGTATTAATGGAAAGGAGGTAGGGGATAGACTGAAGGTCATCTAACTGCATGCTTTCTTCACAACAGGGCAGGGCTAAAGAGTCTGAAACATACCTGAAAGCTACAGCTGGAAAAAAAAAAAAGTAGTCCCTTGTTTAAAGCCATAAAATTCAATCCGAGAAAGTGTAATTCTCAGTCTGTTGCTCTTCCAGAATTTAGGGGAAATCGGCTGTGCTCACTGGAAAGAACTAATTGAGATGAAAGAATCAGGAGGGCTTAAGAAAAGGGTCTCAAGTGTGCTTACAAGTTCAGAACTTGAGCTTTCTAGTCACACTGGTCATGTTTTGCATGAATTAAATCCCACTGTGGATGGGATCTATCATCACAGACAGCAAACCTAAGTCTTTAAAAAAAAAAAGTACATTAGTTGAGAAGGTGAATTCTACCTCATGTGGCACCATAGAATTCACTAGAAGGTAAAAGCACTGCAAATTACATTTTAAAAAGCAATTTCAGCCATATGTTCTAACCTGAAACCACCAATTCCCTTTGAACCAATGTTCATTACAAACTCTTTTCAATATCTGCCTAAGAGCAACAAAACACCATGTCTTCAAAAGGGAATCTGTGCTACACAACAAAGCACAAGGGGTTAGGGGAGGGCCATTTACAACTGTCATTGTTAAAAAGAAATGCTGGTCAGTTTTATGCATTAAAACAGACCATGCAAAACATATTTGACTAAATAAGATAAATACCAGAGCTGATCTTCCATGACCAAGTGTACTTTGGAGATGCCGAAATGCATCTGACACACTGAAATATGAAGCCATCAAATTTTACAGCTGGAAAAGCCTCACCAGATAAATCATTCTGAACTCTCCAGAGAAGACGAGACTTCAAGAGGTTTGAAGAACGAGGACTAAGGTCACAGGACAGCTGGTACCACAACTTGGCTGTGGGGTGGATTTAATTTCATTATTCCACACTTTTGATTTCTAAACACCTACAAGCATGAATGGATCATTAAATGACCACAATCAAAGGTTGTTCCTAAAGTAGCAATTGCACAAGTAAATCAGTTTTAGCAAGGGGCAAACAGCAAGATAGAACAGGCAGAGGGTAGGCAGCGTCCAAAGGCTCACGAGAAGGTCGACACTTAATCTTGCAACCAAAAGTTACAAAACATTTCTCCTTGGTTTTCTTTTCTGTAATATGGAAGGATTCTTGCTTAGATCCCTTTGTTAGGGTAATAGCAGTGATGGATGGGACAATGTTTTGTCAGTTCCTCATCCAAGCAAAAATAAAAAATAAAAATGAAAATAAAAAATAAAAATATAATAAAAAATAAAAATAAAATAAAAAATAAAAAAATGAGTTCATCAGAAGATGAACTCATATCTACCTGCCTCTTCCAACAGAGCTTAGTCCTTCCTAGTTTCTCATGATTTTCTATGCTGACTCAGAAACTATGGGTCTACTTGAACAAACTATAGATACAGGATTTGAATGCCCTGTCTCCTCCTACTCTATCGATAGACTTCTAGAGTTGTCTTCAACATGTTCACTCTACTCTGAGTCCTATATTCAGTGTAGTGCTCTGTCCCCTATATTCTATCAGTCACTTTACAAATGTTCCTGATTTCAAGCTCCTGACCAAAGAGCAGTCAGATCATGTCCTTGGAACCTTATTCTTATCTTCTAAACTTAGTCCACATTCTCCTGGATTCCCCAGATACCCTGGTGCTTCTTCTATGGAGGAGCATCCTTGAGAGTCAAATGTTTCTTCTGGAATGTATGGGCATGGTTGATCCTTACTTAGTGTGTTATTTGGGGAGGTAATTGAAACTTTGGGAGATTGAATCCACATGCAGCTAATGGGTCACTAAAGGCATGCCCATCCTGCTTTCTCCTCTATTTTCTGTATAACAGGATAAAATCAGAATCCTCCACCACATACTGCCAGTATTGTAAGGTAGCTCCTTGGCTATCTTGGCTCCTTGTACCTGGAGGCAAGTGACCACGAACTCAATGGTCTTAAATAAATGGCTTCCTCCTTTAAAATGTTCTCTCGAGTCTTTTGTCTACACCTATGTAAACTAACACAATCACTCATTCATTCAAAAGCCAAAATGACTCCCCTTAAATAATTTCTTCAAAAACAAAAATCTTATTTGAAACATTATTATGAAAATCTTCAAAAGGCTCACAATCACCAAATAAACACTAACACCTTAAAACTGAAAAATATCTGTTTGGTGAAAAACAATATAACATTAGATAGCAAGGAAAAATAGAAACTGGAAATGCAGAGGAGAATAGGTATGTTTTACCAAGAGTGTGACATATGACTGGAATTACCAAGACTAACGACAAGTCCCCACTATAAATCTCCAACCAGACAGGTTAGATCTAACTACACATGGTTATCTACTGAGCCTGACTCTTCAGTTACAAACTCTTTCAACCCCATGTGTCCAACTTGTAGATCCAGAAATCTACTCCAGAAACAGATAAAATCTGTCCTCTATCTGTCTAGTGTAGCTCACTGCTCTGTCTGCCTTCCCAAAGTTTCTGGCTCTTCTCTAATTCTTCTTGAGGTATCCCATAGTCTCCTCGAGCAGGTTTGTACATGAAGACAGACAAACAGGAGAAGCAATCAGTGTAATCAAAGCAATCAACCCTAGCTTTTGCTGCTAGAGAAGGGGCAGATTATCCGTTATGCTTCTGCATTCTCTAGAAATTCTAAACACTAAAACATACGTATATATCACATCCGTGGTTTAAAAAAAAAAAACATTGTTATTCCAGACGAATTTGAGAATTTATCTTTCTAAATCTATAAAGAACAGAGTTGGGATTTTGATGGGGATTGCATTGAATCTGTAGATTGCTTTTGGCAAGATGGCCATTTTAACTATATTAATCCTGCCACTCCATAAGCATGGAAGATTTTTCCATTTTCTGAGGTCGTCTTCAATTTCCTTCTTCAGAGACCTGAAGTTCTTGTCATACAGATCTTTCACTTGTTTGGTTAGAGTCACACCAAGATACTTTATATTGTTTGTGGATATTGTGAAGGGTATCATTTCCCTAACTTTTTTCTCAGCCTGCTTATCATTTTGAATATAGAGATCTGTGAAGGCTACTGATTTGCTTGAGTTGATTTTATAACCAGCCACTTTGCTGAAGTTGTTAATCAGCTGTAGGAGTTCTCTGGTGGAGTTTTTGGGTCACTTAAGTAGACTATCATATCATCTGAAAATAGTGATAATTTGATTTCTTCCTTTCCAATTTGTATCCCTTTGACCTCCTTGTGTTTTATAATTCTTCTACCTAAAATTTCATGTACTATATTGAAAATATATGGAGAGAGAAGGCAGCCTTGTCTAGTCCCTGATTTTAGTGGGATTGCTTTAAGTTTCTCTTGATTTAGTTTGATGTTGGCTACTGGTTTGCTGTATATTGCTTTTACTATGTTTAGGTATGGGCCTTGAATTCTTGTTTTTTCCAAGACTTTTAGCATGAAAGAATGCTGAATTTTATCAAATGCTTTTTCAGCATCTAATGAAATGAACATGTGGTTTTTTTTCTTAGAGTTTCTCAAATTCATCTGGAATAACAAACAAACCCAAGATATCTAAAACTATTCTCAACAGTAAAAGAACTTCTGGGGGAATCAGTATCCCAGACCTCAAGCAATACTACAGAGCAATAGTGTTAAAAACTGCATGGTATTGGCACAGTGACAGGCAAGTGGACCAATGGAATAGAATTGAAGACCCAGAAATGAACCTATGGTCACTTGATCTTTGACAAAGGAGCAGAAAACATCCAGTGGAAAAAAGATATCCTTTTCAACAAATGGTGCTGGTTCAATTGGAGGTCAGCATGCAGAAGAATGCAAATTGATCCATTCTTATCTCCTCATACTAAGTTCAACTACAAATGGATCAAGGACCTCCACATAAAACCAGACACACTGAAACCAATAGAAAAGAAACTTGGGAAAACCCTTGAGGATATGGGCACAGGGGAAAAGTTCTTGAACAAAACACCAATACCTTATGCTCTAAGATCAAGAATTGACAAATGGCACCTCACAAAATTACAAAGTTTCTGTAAGGCAAAGGACACCATCAAAAGGACAAATCGGCAACCAACAAATTGGGAAAAGATCTTCACCAACCCTATATCCAACTGAGGGCTAATATCCTATATATACAAAGAACTTAAGAAGTTAGACCCCAGATCACCAAATAACCCTATTAAAAAATGGGGTACAGAGCTAAACAAAGAATTTTCACCTGAAGAAATTCAGATGGCTGATAAGCACCTTAAGAAATGTTTAACATCATTAGTCATTAGGGAAATGCAAAACAAAACAACCCTGAGATTTCACCTTACACCAGTCAGAATGGCTAAGGTTAAAAACTCAGGAGAGAGGAAGCTGTGGAAGGAGAGAAGCCCCACGGCCATATTTGCTGTCAGCAGGGACAAAAAAGGATCACTAGGTACTGTATCACCCTGAGCTTTAGATTTCTGGTGGTGCAAACTGCCAGGGGTCTGCCTGCACTCAGGAACTGAGCACCTAGGCGGCTTTTGTCTGCCAGCCCGACGGGCTCAGGGCCCATATCCTGCCCAGGGAGCTGTGGAAGGAGAGAAGCCCCGCAGCCATATTTGCTGTCTGCAGGGACACAAAAGGATCACTAGGTACTGTATCACCCTGAGCTTTAGATTTCTGGTGATGCAAACTGCCAGGGGTCTGCCTGCACTCAGGAACTGAGCACATAGGTGGTTTATCTGCAAGCCAGTCCATCACAGGACCTGTGTCCTATGTGAGAATCAACAGAGGGAGTGACCCCCACCACAACTTCTTCCCTCCATAATAGAGCAGACAGAGAACACCTGGTTGACCTTGACAACCTAAGTATAGCATTGCTTGAGGCAAGACTGAGAAGGGTTCCAAAGGCACAAAAGAAGAAGCCAGCATATCAGTAATCTGTGCCAGAAGAAACCCAGTCATCCAGTGTTGCAGGGATAATCTTAAAGATCCACAGTAGGTTGAAGCACCAGCCAGTGACAATAAGACCATCTAACTCCTGGGAGAACCAGATGACTAAAGGCAAACATAGAAATGTTACTAACAGAAACCAAGGCATTATGGCAGCATCTGAGCCCAATTCTCCAACATTAGCAAGTCCTGGATACCCCAACACACCAGAAAAACAAGATTTAGATTTAAAATCACTGGTCATGATGCTGGTACAGGAACACATGAAGGACATACTTAAAGAAATTCAGGAGAAAATGGATCAAAAATTAGAAGCCTTTATAAGGGAAACACAAAAATCATTGAAAGAAATTCAGGAGAATACAAAAGCCAATAAGGAGGAAAAGCAAAAATCACTTAATGAAATACAGGAGAACCTTGATCAACAGGCAGAAGTCATGAAAGAAGAAACACAAAAATCTCTTAAAGAATTAGAGGAAAACACAAACAAGCAAATGACAGAACTGAGAAAAAATTTCCAGGATCTAAAAACAGAAGTAGAAACAACTAAGAAAGCACAAAGGGAGACAACTTTGGAGATAGAAAACCTTGGGAAGAAATCAGGGACCATAGACGCAAATATCAACAAAAGAATACAAGAGATAGAAGAAAGAATCACAGATGCCATAGATACCATAGAAACCGTGGACTCAACAGTTAAAGAAAATGAAAAATGCAAAAAGCTTGTAACCCAAAACATCCAGGAAATCCAGGACAAAATGAGAAAGCCAAATCTAAGGATTATAGGTATTGATGAGAGTGAAGATTTACAACTTAAAGGGCCAGCAAATATCTTCAACAAAATTATGGAAGAAAACTTCCCTAATCTAAAGAGAGAGATGCCCATGAATATAAAAGAAGCCTACAGAACTCCAAACAGACTGGACCAGAACAGAAATACCTCCTGTCACATAATAATCAAAACCCCAAATGTACTAAACAAAGAATACTTAGGGCAGTAAGAGAAAAAGGGCAAGTAACATATAAAGGAAGACCTACCAGAATTACACCAGATTTCTCACCAGAGACCATGAAAGCTAGAAGATCCTGGGCGGAGCTCATGCAGACTCTAAGAGAACACAAATGCCAGCCGAGACTACTATACCCAGTGAAACTCTCAATTACTATAGATGGAGAAACCAAGATATTCTATGACAAAACCAAATTTACACAATATCTTTCTACAAACCCAGCTCTACAAAGGATAATAGGGGGAAAGCACCATTACAACGAGGGAAACTATACCCTGGAAAGAGCAGGATATTAAGCTTCTTTCATCAAATCCAAAGAAGATAACCACACATGTATAAAATTAAAATCAAAATGTTAGGAAGCAATAACCACTACTCGTTGATATCTCTTAACATCAATGGACTCAATTTCCCAATAAAAAGACATAGACTAACAGACTGGTTATGTAAACAGGACCCTACATTTTGCTGAATACAGGAAACACACCTCAATGTCAAAGACAAAAACTACCTTAGAGTAAAAGACTGGAAGACAATTCTACAAGCAAATGGTCCCAGGAAACAAGCCGGTGTTGCCATTCTAATTTCAGATAAAATTGACTTTCAACCTAATGTCATCAAAAGAGACATGGAAGGTCACAACTTGCTGGTCAAAGGAAAAATACAACAAGAAGAACTCTCAATCATGAACATCTATGCCCCAAATACAAGGGCACCCTCATTCATAAAAGAAACTTTACTAAAGCTCAAAGTACACATTGCACCTAACACAATAATTGTGGGTGACTGCAAAACTCCACTTTCACCAATGGACCGATTGGGAAAACAGAAACTTAACAGGGAGACAATGAAACTAATTGAAGATTTGAAACAATTGGAGTTAACAGACATATATAGAACATTTTATCCCAAAGCAAAAGAATATACCTTTTTCTCAGCACCTCATGGTGACTTCTCCAAAATCGATCATATAGTAGGTCACAAGACAGACCTCAACAAATATAAGAAGATTGAAATAATTCCATGCCTCCTATCAGATCACTATGGAGTAAAAGTGGTCTTTAGTAACAGTAAAATCAACAGAAAGCCCACATACACATGGAAACTGAACAATACTCTAGTCAATGATACCTTGGTCAAGGAAGAAATAAAGAAAGAAATCAAAGATTTCTTAGAATTTAATGAAAATGAAGGCACAACATACACAAATCTATGGGACACAATGAAAGCAGTGCTAAGAGGAAAACTCATAGCTTTGAGTGCCTCCGAAAAGAAATTCAAGAGAGCTTACACTAGAAGATTAACGGAACAACTGAAAACCCTGGAACAAGAAGAAGCTAATTCACCCAGGAGGAGAAGAAGACAGGAAATCATCAAACTCAGGGCTGAAATCAATCAAGTAGAAACCAAGAGAACCATACAAAGAATCAACAAGACCAAAAGCTGGTTCTTTGAAAACCCTTAGCCAGACTAACCAAAGGGCACAGAGAAAGTATCCAAATTAACAAAATTAGAAATGAAAAGGGCGATATTACAACAGAAACTGAGGAAATTCAAAAAATCATCAGATCTTACTACAAAAGCCTGTACTCAACACAACTGGAGAATCTGGAGGAAATGAACATTTTCTTAGACAGATACCAATTACCAAAATTAAACCAGGACCAAATAGACCATCTAAACAGACCCATAACCCCAAAAGAAATAGAAGGGGTCATAGATAGGCTTCCGACCAAAAAAAGCACAGGACCAGATGGTTGCAGTGCAGAATTCTATCAGACCTTCAAAGAAGACTTAACACCAATACTTTTCAAACTATTCCACCAAATAGAAACAGAAGGAACACTACCCAACTCCTTCTACAAAGGCACTATTACACTGATACCAAAACCACACAAAGATCCAACTAAGAAAGAGAATTTCAGGCCAATTTTCCTTATGAATATTGATGCAAAAATACTCAATAAAATTCTTGCCCACCGAATCCAAGAACACATCAAAATGATCATCCACCATGATCAAGTAGGCTTCATCCAAGGGATGCAGGGATGGTTCAATATAAGGAAATCCGTAAATGCTATCCACTACATAAACAAACTCAAAGAAAAAAAAAACACGATCATTTCATTAGATGCTGAAATAGCATTTGATAAAATTCAGCACCCTTTCATGCTAAAAGTCTTGGAAAGGACAGGAATTCAAGGCCCATATCTAAACATAGTAAAGGCAATATACAGCAAATCAGTAGCCAACATCAAACTTAATGGAGAGAAACTTGAGGCAATCCCACTAAAATCAGGGACTAGACAAGGCTGCCCCCTCTCTCCATATCTTTTCAATATAGTTCTTGAAGTCCTAGCTAGAGCAATTAGACAACTTAAAGAGGTCAAAGAGATACAAATTGGAAAGGAAGAAATCAAACTATCACTATTTGCAGATGATATGATAGTATACTTAAGTGACACCAAAAACTCTACTAGAGAACTCCTACAGCTGATAAACAACTTCAGCAAAGTGGCTGGCTACAAAATCAACGCAAGCAAATCAGTAGCCTTTATATATTCAAAGGATAAGCAGACTGAGAAAGAAATTAGGGAAATGACCCCCTTCACAATAGCTACAAACAGCATACGATACCTTGGGGTGACTCTAACCAAACAAGTAAAAGACCTATATGACAAGAACTTCAGATCTCTGAAGAAGGAAATCAAAGAAGATCTCAGAAAATGAAAAACCTTCCATGCTCATGGATTGGCAGGATTAATATAGTTAAAATGGCCATCTTTCCAAAGGCAATCTACTGATTCAATGCTATTCCCACAAAAATCCCAACCCAGTTCTTCATAGAGCTAGAAAGAGCAATTCTCAAATTCATCTGGAATAACAAAAAACCCAGGATAGCTAAAACTATTCTCAACAGTAAAAGAACTTCCAGGGGATTCAATATCCCAGACTTTAAACTTTACTACAGAGCAATAGTGATAAAAACTGCATGGTATTGGTACAATATCAGGCAAGCAGATCAATGGAATAGGATTGAAGACCCAGAAATGAACCAACACACCTATGGTCACTTGGTCTTCGACAAAGGAGCTGAAAGCATCCAGTGGAAAAAAGGTAGTCTTTTCAACAAATGGTGCTGGTTCAATTGGAGGTCAGCATGCAGAATAAAGCACATCGATCCATTCTTATCTCCTTGTACCAAGCTCTACTCCAAATGGATCAAGGACCTCCTCATAAAACCTGACACACTGAAACTAATCGAAAAGAAACTGGGGAAGACCCTTGAGAACATGGGCACAGGGGAAAAGTTCCTGAATAGAACACCAATAGCTTATGCTCTAAGATCAAGAATTGACAAATGGGACCTCATAAAACTACAAAGTTTCTGTAAGGCAAAGGACACCATCAAAAGGACAAAACATCAACCAACAGACTGGGAAAGGATCTTCACCAACCCTAAGTCTGACAGAGGGCTAATATCTAATATATACAAAGAACATAAGAAAGTAGAACTCAGAGAACCAAATAACCCCATTAAAAAGTGTGGTACGGAGCTAAACAAAGAATTTTCACATGAAGAACTGCGGAGAGCTTAGAAACACCTTAAGAAATATTCAACATCATTAATCATTAGGGAAATGCAAATCAAAACAACCCTGAGATTTCACCTCACACCAGTCAGAATGGCTAAGGTCAAAAACTCAGGAGACAGCAGGTGTTGGCGAGGATGTGGAGAAAGAGGAACACTCCTCCACTGCTGGTGGGATTGCAAGATGGTGCAACCACTTTGGAAATCAGTCTGGCGGTTCCTCAGAAAACTGGGCATGTCACTTCCTGTGGACCCTGTTATACCACTACTGCGCATATATCCAGAGGATTCTTCAGCATGCAACAAGGACACATGCTCAACTATGTTCATAGCAGCCCTATTTGTAGTAGCCAGAAGCTGGAAAGAACCTAGGTGTCCTTCCACGGAGGAATGGATACAAAAAATGTGGTATATTTACACAATGGAGAACTATTCAGCCATTAGAAACAATGAATTCTTGAAATTCTTAGACAAATGGATGGAGCTGGAGAACATCATACTAAGTGAGGTAACCCAGTCTCAAAATATCAATCATGGTATGCACTCACTGATAAGTGGATATTAGCCTAGAAACTTTGAATACCCAGGACATAATCCACAAATTAAATGATGTCCAAAAAGAATGGAGGAGTGGCCCCTGGTTCTGGAAAGACTCAGTGCAAGAGTATAGGGGAATTCCAGAACAGGGAAGTGGGAAGGGGTGGATGGAAGAATAGGGGGACAGAAGAGGGCTTATGGGACTTGCGGGGAGTGGGGACCCAGAAAAGGGGAAATCATTTGTAATGTAAATAAAAAATAGATAAATAAATAAAAACCTCAGGAGACAGCAGGTGTTTGCAAGGATGTGTAGAAAGAGGAACACTCCTCCACTGCTGGTGGGACTGTAAGATGGTACAACCACTATGGAAATCAGTCTGGCTGTTCCTCAGAAAACTGGGAATGAAACTTCTGGAGGACTCTGCTATACCACTCCTGAGCATATACCCAGAGGATTCCCTGGCATGCAATAAGGACACATGTTCCACTATGTTCATAGCAACACTATTTATAATAGCCAGAAGCTGGAATGAACCCAGATGTCCCTCAATGGAGGAATGGATATAGAAAATGTGGTATATTTACACAATGGAATACTACTCAGCAATTAAAAACAATGAATTCATGAAATGGTTGGAACTGGAAAATATCATCCTAAGTGAGGTAACCCAATCACAAAATAATACACATGGAATGCAAGTGGATATTAATTAACCTATAAGCTCTGAGTACTCAAGACACAATTAGCATATCAAATGATTCCCAAGAAGAAGGAAGGAGAGGGCCCTGGTTCTGGAAAGGCTTGATCCAACATTGTAGGGGAGTACCAGGACAAAGAAATGGGAGGGTGGTGATTCGGGAATGGGTGGAGAGAAGAGGGCTTATGGGGCATATGGGGAGGGGGGAACCAGGAAAGGGGAAAGTATTTGGAATGTAAACAAAGAATATAGAAAATACATTTTTTAAAAAAGAAAAAAAAGCAAAAATAAACATTGAATATAAAGTGCAATCTTACCAGCTAAAAGCTGTAAGTAAGAATCTTATCACAGAGAAAAGATGTTGGCTATAAAGATTAACTGCTTGCCTTGGCCACGTGTGTACAAAGCGGTTATGATCCAATGCCACACTTATATGTTTCACATCTATTCGAATTGCTTTTACAAAGAAGGATCAAGAGGTTCCAAATAGAAATCGACAGAGTCCATATTATAGGTATTTAATATTGTGTGACTGTGTTTGTACATGTATGTGTATATGCATTGTGCATTTATGTGTGTATGATAATGCATGTATGTACATGAATGCATGCATGTACATGTGAGTTTATGTGTGTATGTATGTGCATATATGTGCACAAGACCTGTGTGTATGTGTGTCTGTGACTATGATAAGAGTACAGCAGAAGAAACTATTTCAGTTCATTCCTAAATCATATTCCATTTCTTCCTGAAGTAGGCATTTTCATAGCTACTGAGTGGGATGTGATGGTGGATAAAGGGTTTTACTTCTCTTACAAGATTTAACACCCTGACATACGAGGAAGAGCCAACTTGAAATTTCTCAACTCTATGATGGAGATGAACATAGTCTACCAGAAACTGCTCTGCGGTGAACCATGCTCACACCTTCCCTGGCTTCTCCCCCAGTGCTGGCCAAATGGCTAACAGTGTTTTAGAACCTACGTATCAGTTGGTCAGTTCTAGGCTAGCTTTAATGTCTGATTTGTCTTTAGTTTCTGGACTATGTGTCACTATCTATATCTGTTTTGCAGATTGTAATTAAGCTGAAAAGCTTTAGATAAACATTCTAAAAGACAACACCGAACAAAAATATCATGCCATTCTTCCAAGGGTAAAGTCCTGGGGAGTCTCCTAGAATTACTCTAGGACTGGCAAAGATGAGCAACAAAGAAACTTAATGAAACTACTGAGATTTACATATGTGTTACTCCATGGTAACTCAACCTAGTCTGACTCCCAGACATAGATCCTAGAGCAGGAACTATATACAGGGGACTTGCCAGTTCTTAAGAGGCTTGCAGGTGAACAGTTAGGATTACTGGCTATTCTTACATTTAAATCAATCAACAACACCACAATAAGTTTCCACTTGCTACAACTGGGATCCCCATGACCTCACACAATATACTGAATACCTATTGTGACTTGAATATTGGTTTCTGATTGTCTCTTTTATCATTTACCCTCTCAAGGTAAGCATATAAATATACAAGACATGCCTAGAGTAACAACATTACATACAACAAGTATCTTTCTAAAGACTAAAAGGCAAAAGCCACTTTTGGTGGCTGCTTTCAAAGACTAATAACACATCAGCACTTAAAATCATTAGGAGTTACTAACTCCATGTCAGCCTAGATTTTGACCATTCCAACTGAATCTACACTTGCCATTACCTCAATCACATACATTTCTTTACTTTTTACAGATCTCCGCCAAAAAGATTCTGGTAGAAAATAAAATTGCAACAAATGACACATAGGAATAAAAGTTTACACTTATAGTGTTTACAAGAGACTAGGAACTATACAAGCATTGTTCAAATCAATACATTTAATTCTCCCATTAACCTTGAGGTAGTTGGTTTTACTCTCATTTTATACACAAGGAAATGTGTGTGTGTGTGTGTGTGTGTGTGTAGTTTCTTCACCATAGTGACTAAAATAAATTTTTCATTTTAGTATATGTGCTGCCGAAGCGAGCACAAAATAAAATTTTCATATAAAACCTTCTACTAGCTTTTAAACTTCAAAACATGAAAAAACATCTAGCACAAATTTTACAAGTTACATGGTTTAAATATAAAGTATAAAACACAGGCTCAATGTGTACAAACTCTTGTGGAGGGTATGAAGCCATTCATTTTAGTTGTTGACCTGACACAACATTGAATCTCTTGGAAAGCCCATTTCAGTGAGGACTTGTCTAGGTCAGTTTGGCCTATGCACAGACATGTCTATAAGGGATTTTCTTGATTGCTTAATGAATGTGACAGGACCCAGCCTAAAAATGAACAGCAACACCCTCCTGTTGCATTTCTGCCCAATGAATTCCACCATGCTTTCCTCACAATGATGGGCTGTAATATCTTAAACTGACTCCTGATAAACCCTTTGTCCTACAAGTTGCTGTTGAGAAGAATGTTACCAGAAGAATGGGAAAAACAACTAATTGAGAAAATTCCAACCAGGGTGGGAATATTTCCATGATAAGTGTGACCACAGAACTGATTTTTAGGAGGAATATAAAAGAGGGTAGGACTATAGGCTAGAGAAATAATGGAAGGCAAGCAGAGGCTAAGAAGCCATTCTGGTAGAAGTCTGACTGGCCAGGGTATTGATAGAAAGGTGAACCCTGAAGGCCAGGTCATGAGGTATCTTAGGGAGAAAATTACCTCTATTGGGAATTGGGCTATAAGCCATTTATTTTATATTCTGGGAAAGTATCTGACTATGTTATGTCTGAGTTCTAAAAGTAATGAACTAATTCGTTTGGAAGATGAAACTTTAAGACAGCATAGCATCAAAGTTGTGGTAGAGCTGTTCTCTGTCTTTAGTCATATTAACAGTAAGAATTATGAATAGAAAGCAAAGAACTAGGACATATAAGTATACATCTTATTGATAAAATGATGAGGGGGCACCATTAAAACTGCAGATGAGTCTGGTGAGAAAAAAAATGAACTGTGGGACCATGAAAAGTAGTCTGTATTCTGGCCAAGGTAGGTTTAAACCTAAGACCCAGCAGGTATGCCTGCAAAAGACAAAAGCCCTGTTTGCCATGCTTCCATTCTCTGGGTTCCTGATAGGAGGCCTCAGCTCTCCATAATTATGTGACTATCAGCCACATAGGGCAATGCCCCAAGCCCCTGGTATTCTGTCTAGACTCCACCCCCACAGTTACCTGGAAACAGGCTGGTATACTCCTCCCTACAGTTACCTGGCAACAGCCAGGTAGGCCTACCCTACTATAGAAGGGGCTGCTTGCCCCCTCTCCTCCTTCCCTTACTCTCTTGCCTCTCTTACTCTCTTCTCTTGCCCTCTCACTCCCACTTTCTCTGTATTCCCTTCCCCATGTGGCCAGGGCCAGCCTCTACTTTTTACTCATCACAACTTTCTACCAACAATAAATGCTTTAAATCATGGACTGCCTCTTCTCATCTAGATCTGCCCTGCTGGAGCAATGGAGAGGGTCTCCCTCTAAAGAGCAGCATCTAATCTCATGCAGGAAGCCTCTCTTTGCTTCCAGACACTGGCTCTGCCAAGCCAAGCCACCCACCCATTCAAACCAAGGACTCTTGTTCTGTGGGACCCGGCAAGACCTCTCCTCCCACCCTTTTCCCATCAGCCCCAGGCTAGAGCCAGCCCATGTCCCCACACATACTCTGTGCTCAGCTCTTCCAGGACATCCAGTGTCCAAGACTGAGAACCTATTGTTCCATGGCCCCAGCAAGGCCTGGGGACCAAGGAGTGCAGCCTTGCTGCTTCCCCAAGGACCTCAGACAGCACTTCCCCACTCCAGGAGAGGGGTCCTGTGGCTTCTCATGAATGTGGGTCACAATTTTAAGCCATAATAAATTATGGTGTTAAAGGGATTATTGTTACCACAAAGAAGCTTTGTACTTTGCACTAGAACAGAAGGTAAGATGCTGTTCAGGGCAAGGCTTTATCTACTGAAGGCATAAAAATCACATATTTACTGAAAAGAAGATGGCCTAATGCTGGAAACCTAAGGGTGCCTTGCTGCAATATGGCTGGCACAGACAGTGTTTTCATGCATCAGTCATATGAGCACTTGGATATTATGGTAGCCATGGTCCAAAGAAGTGAGGCATCAGCTATATCTCAACATGTCATCATCGTTTATAAGCTGATGATGCTTTAAGGATACAGGATCCAAGACTGACAGAAACATTGAGAGTTGTGTTAAGGTTTCAATGCCAGTAAGACTACTAAGAATCAGAGACAGATTTGCAGAGATACTCTAAGCAGCCAATGTGGAAAGCTCTGAAGATGAACTCTAATTGGCTATGGTTACCGGAGATGCTAGGAACTTGGAACACAAATCCAGGAAAGTTAGAGGCACCAAGCAGAGCCAGACCAAGAGAAAAGTTCTATGTACTGACTAGTTAAGGGCAGTAAGAGCAAGGCTATCCAAGGTTGTAATGCTTCCAGTCATGCTACAGTATGTCCTAGATGCAAACATGAAGTACAGGAATTGTTTGGCCTGCTGGGTTTTGATCTCTCTTTGGCTCTATTTTTCCTTGCTATGTACCCGGAAAATGGAATAGTTGCTCTGTACCATTGGAACTAGTGGAGAGCAGCACAGAGCCTAGAGCACATGCCAGAAGTAATATTGTAAGTATTGATCACAGGGAAGTAAGAGGAGCATATCAGCATATTTGCTTCTTAAATAGTATTTAATCCTCACTGTCTATAACTTTGGATATAATACAAAAATGCTCAAGTAATAAATTCCGATATCGCCTACCATATATCTAGACACCATTGTATAGAATGCACATTACACTAAAACAGGGCTCTTTCTAAGACAAGGGAATATATCTTCTTTTCTTCTTTCAAAATCTTTTAAAGGTTACAGCTAAGAGCTTGTATTGAACTCAGATGGTACACTGGACATTGAACTTCTGAATTGTGTGGGAACTTTGAAGACTATGGTGACCTTTAAAGTTACACTGGATGCATTTCATAGATGACTCTATGAGGACCAAGGCTACAGTATTATGGTTTTGGATGTGAAATGTTCTCCACAGGGCTCCTGTGCTTGGATACCTGACCTCAGCCTGATGATACTATTTTGAGAGGTAATGTAAACTTAAGGAGGAGGAGCCTTGCAAGAGGAAGTAGATTCCTAAGGGGTGGGCCCTGAGAATTACAGATGGCCTCTCTCCTTCCAACCTAGACACTCTCCCATAGTCTATACTACATGCTACTGCTGCCATAATGTGCTGGCCTCTGAAACTGTTAGCTAAAATAAATCCTCCCTCACATAAGTTGCTCTATTAGGCATCGTGTAATAGTCATGGAAAAGCAATTAATAAATAAATGTCAATGGCTACATGGGGACGCACTCCAAACTTTCTTTCAGCATCTTTAAAATTAAAATTTAAAGAATTAATTTGCTGAATCTGGGAACTCTACATTAGAAACTATATTTTAATCTCTTACTGATTGATATTTAGACTCTTTAACCTAAGAGCCAGACTGTAGCTGATTTTTCACATCTCCATCAGAACTAAAAGAGGAAAAATTTATCAATGAAGTCTTCCATAAAAACCAAAATCATAAAAATACGATGGGACATAAATTGGCTTCTTTTCTTTTTTTTTCCTACTAGGCAGCCTATAGCAGTTATGAAGGATCCAGATGTGGACACATCAGTTCTGCCAGCTGTCACATTTTCTGTCTAAATCAGTGTA
Source organism: Apodemus sylvaticus (assembly GCF_947179515.1). NCBI lineage: Eukaryota > Metazoa > Chordata > Mammalia > Rodentia > Muridae > Apodemus > Apodemus sylvaticus. The sequence continues at coordinate 108,823,903 of NC_067479.1, forward strand.
AGTCCTACCTAGGAGTCTCTAAGCCACTTGATTCACGTGAATTTAGGGTTAGATCTACAAGAAGGCAATATTCTTTTATCATGACTGTAACACAGAGCTTGTTAAAGAGCAGCATGACTATTCCATCTCCAGGAGAGATCAAACAACACAACAAACAGAAAACACTTTCCCCAGTGTGCTCCTTGCCAATTATTTTCAGTAAAGTTAATCAAAAGGCATGTTTTCATGGTAGAAGAATCTGTTGAGCTGAACACTATGAGAAGAGATGGGAAATAGGAATAAAGGGAGAAAGCAATTTTTAAATCTATGAGACATGGAAAATTTCTTTCAGGGACACACACACACACACACACATACACACACTACTTTAAACTCCCACTCTGTGTTGTAGATTCTCTCCATGAAGTGTACTGCCAACAAGCAGACAGCTACTCCCAGCTCAAGCACAGTACATCTTCAATCGCCATTTATCAAAACATGTTGATTTTTTCTGCTTATTATAAATATTAATAAATTAGAATCTTTAAGCTGTCTGGAAAGAAGTAAGAAATAACTACCATGAGTGTGCTAGCAATGATATATTTACATACATTACAGAAGAGCCATTAACAGTAATTAATGGTGCTTTTACATCTCAGAATGCATTTCAATTGCCTGTCGATTTGTTTTGGAGGTGTCTGCAATCATAAAATAAATCTCATTCTAAATGGCAACTTAGTAATTTTTAATAATTTTAAACTCTAATGCACTATTTAATGTCTTAGTGTTAACACACTGCTTTATAAAGATAGTTTTTAAATTTAAAATTTTTATTGAACTTTATTAAGTTTAATGAGAGTGCATTGCTTATGTACTGCCTTATTTTTAAGTATTTATATAAAGGTCAGAACAGCTAATTTTTAAAGTCCTAATTTTAGAGAACACAATTCGGTTAATGACTCTGTAGTCAAAATGTAATTCCTCCACTTTTTCTAAACAACCGATATTTAATGCCACGTGTGTCTTCACAGGAGCTGCTGATGTAAAAGGTTAAGGAAGCTGTATTGCCATGGGACCATACAGGCAGAAATGGAGAACAGTTTACCCATTACCATTTCCTTCCTTCCTTGACTTGGTCTGAATTTGATTAGAACTACAGTACACAGAGCCTGGCAGACTCAACAGAGAGTATTTACATCCACCAAACTCCACAGGAAGTTCAAATGAGACAATATATCTCCCTTAAGTCAGCATATTCCATGATATTCCACTGGCAACTCAGGATCCATTTCGCTAGAGGAAATGAAGAGTAAAATAGAAACTGCTTTAGCTGTAAGAGAGCCACGCACATTTAGAAGAGAAATTTGAGTCAAAATACCAAACCCAGCATCTAACCTTTGCATGCATTGTAGAAAGTGAAAACCAGATAGGGAGACATGAGTGAACAAGTTGTGTGGGTATTACTGAGGCCTGTTATCTTCTGGATGTAGAGGACCCTTAATCGCTGTTGCTTGTGGTTCACAGTCCAACTCTCGATGAGGCCGTAGAACATGCACACAAAACAAAAAGGGCTTTCTCAGTGCTGGCTTCAGTATGGCCGGAGAGAATATAAGGCAAAAATTCTCAATATTACACAGAACATAAAGACATTATAGGATCTTACAGATTTAAGAAAAGTATAAAATAATGATGCCAAGCATACTTGGTGTGTTTACAAATATGCTTGCTGCTTGCTGGATATAACAGAGTGTAGACATGGTGTTTGTGTGATGTGACAAAGTAGACTTTTCCCCAGCATCATGATCAGAGTGAGACACTCTGAGCTTCCTTTTTAATTAAATGAAAGTCTAACAGAAATCCAGTGGTCACAGATTTTGTCATTTTTACGGGTTCCTAAAGGCTTTCCTATCAACGAAGCATGCCCTCTTCTCGCATGACTGCTTCATTATTTTCCAAACAAGGAGGGTAAGAGCGTGAAAGAAAAAAAGATTGGTGCAACTGTGCAATCAGATGCACACATCCTGACCTCACAGCTAGAGAGGCAGAACAAACCTGTGCTTCCAGAAAAACAGCTGTCCTAAAAATTCAAACCTTCTTACCATCAGCAGGGAAGTCTAGTGTCAACAGTCAGGAAATTGTCCAGCCACATGCTACTTTGCAATCTCAACACCGAGTTTTAATTTTCAGCACCCTTTCCTTCCAAAGAACAGGATTCCTACCGATGCCTGTATTAGCTCATCTACCCCAGGGAGACGGAAATAGTGTGGCCACATGGCTTTAAAATTAAAATTAATGTTCATTTCTACAGAGAAGACTCCTAAGGCGGCCATGCCCAGCAGGGGAGCACTATTTTAGACCTATGTGACCTCAGCATATGCAGGGAGTTGTAGGACGTGGTGATTATTGCTAATATGAACAGGAGCCAGAATTGACCAAGTGGCCATTACACGATGAACTCGCATGCACTCAGCTTAATGTATCATCTCAGTAAATCCTGACTGTCATTTTGAGGGACTATTAACAACACGACTTTCCAAATTTTGAAAACAACAAAAAGCTCCGTGGCCCTCTTGCCCACAGCTTTTGAGACCAGCATCTCTTTTCCATCTGTGTAGCCACTGAATATCAGTCTACAACAGCTCCCATTGTTATCAGATCACCTCTGAGAACTCAGCCTTATGAAGCCTCAGCCCCTTCATATGTAACATGGATTTCAGGTCTAGTTACACAAAAGTCATCTGTGTGAAAAATAGTCTTCTAAAGGCAAGAATAGAGCAGTTGATTATACGATACCAAATGGTCATCCCTGAAAACTTATATACACAAGTCTATGGACTGAGAAAGTTGTATTTATATATTTATGAATATATAAAGATTATGAATATATATTTATGAACATGTAAATATATAACAAAATTTATATTAATAATACATTGTATTATATATAAATGTATAAAATACACTTTTGTTATATTATACATTTATACATGATTTATACATATAAATTTCTATTGATATATATATGTATACACACACACACACACACACACACACACACATACACATATATATATATTGGAAAAAGAGGCCATGAATGTGAATGAGGGTGGTTGCAGGGAGGAAAGAGGAGAATTTTATAATTATATTATAATCTGAAAAGAAAGTAAAGACATTTTAAAAGTCATCTAACATGTGAAAACAGGCAATTCAGCTTGCTGTCTTCCTCTGCTGTAAAATTCTCCATCTTGAAGGGCCTGACTTTCTGTCTAAGGGCTTATTTTACAACTCTGAGCAGTGAAAATGTTCTACATGGGATGTTACAGGCCAAAGGGATATTCCCTCTTCCATGTCAGATGCAAGCATCTATCAAATTGCACATGCCTGCATGCCTGTCAGATGCTCTCTGGACTGATTTTAATTTTGCACTAGGTTCTCCTTCCATTAATGAACTCCAGCAAATCTTGACGCTTATCTATAGCGCATTTGCACAACACCCAGAATTTGTCTTCTTGCAAACGGCTTTCAAATAGAATTGTTTTAAGAGCTGAGATGATACCCATGAAATGTTCAACACAGGAGCTGTATGAGCTATAATCCAATAGTTAACATCCATCTCATAAGAGCTATCTATGATTTTCTCGATAATCCATCAACACAAATACCCTACTTAAACATATCATATTAGCAATAGTTACCTACTCATATTCAAGTAGTGAACTGAGAGGAATCATCTCAGCTGCTCCAAGAACAGTTACAGAATTTTAGACTGTAACTGACATCTGAGACTTCTGTAAATCCTGACCCCGAGAGTAAATATTTCACAAATCCCACAGCCATCACAGACACTCTGTAAGACTCCCTGTGCACAGAAGGTAGTGCTCTAGTGGGGCTGCTGGAGCCAATCCCTCATCACCTCTGGTAAACAGGATTCATTAGAGTGATAAGTGACAGTTGTTTCATTTCTAAGTGAGTGCTCTGCACTTAACATTATGTTTTGTCAGGGAAGTGGTAGCAGTTAATTACAGATAAACTAAATACCAACTTTGCTTTCACTGGAAGGTTACAGATCATTCATCTTTCGGTCACAGAAGTGAAAATGCACCTACCCAGATACATGCATTTTCAGAGAACATGCTACTTACTACCGGTCAGTAGTTATGGAGTCTTTAGATCAGTGGATCCCAACCTTCCTAATGCTGCAACCTTTAATACAGTTCCTCCTCGTGTGGTGACTGACAATCATAATATTATTTTCAATGCTCCTCCAAATTTGTAATTATGCTCTGTTATAATTTGTGATGTAAATGTCTTATAGAGAGGATATCTAAGGATATCAAAGGTGTTATAACCCACAGGGTGAGAACCTCTGCTCTGGATGCCCAAGAAATGTCTCCATTTCCAATTTTGAGGCTCTTGGTACATTTCCTTTTAAAATCCTATATCAGTGATCCCAAAACAACCTATTACAACATAAGAAGCAATGAATCTTAAAAGATAAAATGTAGACTCATTATGATAACTCTTAGACGATAAAAATTTTCTTTTTATGTTTAAAACGCAAGACCAGTGATACAAAGCAGGTGTTCCCCATTTCCATGGGAACATTCCTGTAAAGTCCCCTTCTCTTAGAAACACAGAAGTCTCAACTAGACTCTGTATGACAACCCAGTCTGAGACCCACTTCTTTATGCACTGAACTTAGGCTTATAAGAGCTAACTAACCTTTCCACCATCACTTGAGAGTCCACAATCCATCGATACTTCATAGCTCCTAGGGAGACACTTTTCTCAAACTTCCCCAGTCATTTCCATCTACTTTTGCTGTCATGATAGTCATTTGATCTCCTGCGTTTCCACCACTTTGATTCACTGGAAGGTGGTGATCAGTTTTTAATGTACTTAATCACATGCAACTCCAACTGGTTTCATAATGAAGTGTCTTACTTAATGACAGAATGACAATCCCTGAAGAACAAGGACAACTCCTCACTGGATAATTAACAATCATTGAGGACAATGGCTATAAATACATCACTTAAGCAGAGCTCAAGCATTCACAGATGGTTTTAGGATGTTCAATATCAAGACATGTAGCATTCTCACCTAGATCTCAGTGTGAGGGTTTAGCTAACTGGGAAAGATGAAGACAGGACTAGATGGAGGTCAAGTCAAGCCTATGGCACAGGTAGAACAAGCAAACAGATCCAGCAACAACCTAGCTTAGGCCCAGGGATCAGGATGGCAGGGGAGGAAAAGGCCAAAAGGTGAAGGGGCAGAGACAAGAGACCCAGAGCAACTGCTAAGTCAGCTCATGGTGATGAGGGAAGCAAGACAACACTAAATATTATAGATCAGTAGTGGAAAGAAACAAAGCCCCTAAGGTACAAGTACTCCCAGTATCTGGGAAGACAACTGGACACTGACCAGAGACGAGGAAGAAAATGAAGGACTCACTATTTAGACTTTTATCTTGAAATTAATTTTAAACATGTCCACATGCTGACTATTAAAACCCTGCATGGCCCCAGTTATCACCTCCCCCAGTCTTTCCATTTCTGCTCACCGGCATGCTCCTCATTTCAACTTTATCTGCTGCCATCTTTCCAGTGCTCCAGTGAAAAATAATTTGCCCCAGGGCATATTTCTCAAGAGCCGGGGTGTTTTTCTCTCTTATCTCCATAGCACAGTTACAACTTTACTAAATGTGACACGGTTACAATAGCTTATCCTCTCTGTCACTTTGCTTCTCAATTTTGCCACTCTAACGACGCCCCTATGTCATCCCTCGTCACAATAAAAATCTAGTATCTAATCCAGCCTCCAACAGTCTTCATGTCCCTTTACCCTCCTTTAACCTCAACCTTTTTCATTGACTTTTTCTTAAAAGTGACCTATCTCCCTCCCATAAATTTTAGCACTGAACTACTTTTCTTTTCTCTGAGGTACTTGAGGACTTTTCCAGTTTCTTCTTATTTTTCTTATGATTGGCTTTGTTGTGTTATTTTGTTTGTTTCCTTATATGACAACATTTTTTTTTGTCTTTCAAGGTAACATCAGAACATCAACAAGGGATAATTCACATTTTACATATCATGTGTTTAAGCCAAATTTGGCTCATGATACTGATACGTTTTCTGATAAGCTGGTTGGATTCATGAAGGACAACTTGGAACTCCTCATTGCTCAAGAGACAGTGATGTTTGTGGGCAGTTTGGAGCATCACTTGTGAAGCATAGTTTATTTTTAAGATAGTATATCCTGTAGTCTGCACTAGCTTTGAAACCCTGGTGTGGCCAAGGCTGATCTTGAGCTCTGATTCTCCTGGCAACACCTCCCCCCCAACCCCCATACACACACACAACCACTACTCTCTAAATGCTGGTATTACAGTCATGCACTATCACAGGGATTTAGGTCGTGGGAGCTGAGGGTCTTTTTAATTCTTTATCACATTCACTGATTAGGTTATGAGAGGAGCATACATTGCCTTGCTTATGCACGTATGGGTGAGAGGGCAATACTTGTACTTGTAAGAATTGATTTTCTGTAATATATATCCTAGGGAGTGGAATCAGAGAGTCAGGCATGACAGCCTTGACCCACAGAGCCAGCTCTCCAGGCCTGGGTTGCTTTTTGAGATAGGTCTTGCTCTAGTCCAGGCTGGCTCCAAAGCCACGCCTTAGCCTCCCTGCTGCTGAGATTACAGCCTTGGGCTGCTTCTCTCACCTTCTGCCATGCATTTGAGCTAAGATTCACAGACTCACCCTCTGTATTCTTCATCTAAGACTCTCTTGTCATCGTGTGCTCTCCTCAGCAACTGTCATCCAGGGAAGCTGGACTTCCCTGATGTCCATTAGCTCAGGACTTCTCCATTGCATAGTTACCATCATTCCTTCCCCAGTTAAGAAGACTTAATATACTGACTGTGTATCAGGGAACAAACTGAGTTCATTATGTTTTAGCTGTATGCTACCTACTGCATATGTAGAAGGAAGCTTACAGTAGTGTTCTGTTTGTTTTAAGCAATGGCACACGTTAAGCCTCACATAATTGCTCACTCCTGTTGTCAAAGCCACTCTGAGTTATAAGCTTCCATTGTGCATGGCTGTGGTTTCTGAGACACTGTTGAACCTACTTCTCTAGGCCTCCTCAGAGAAACAGACAGAGATTAACCAATAAGCGTGGCCCTCTGGAGAGTGGTATAGCAACTCAGATGACTCAAACTGAGAGGCATTTTAAAGCCACAGGGCATCAGGGAAATGATTCTGACTCAGAGTGTAAAATACTTGCTGTGAAAGCATCGTTGGCACCCATGCAAAAGGCTGGAAGTTGTGGTAAAAAATAAGGGAGAGAGAGATCCTATGTCAGCCTCTGACCTAATTGTTCTCAAGCATGGGTGTGCACACCCGCACACACAATGATACATCAAAAGCACACACACACACACACACACACACACACATAGATCAATTGGCCCAGCCCCAACATTTGTACAATTAAGAAAAAGTCCTCAGGGCGAAAACATGACTTTTCCCAAGGTCACATAGTAAAACAATCCTTATCACCCTTTTATAAGATGCACTTAGTCTGTCATGAGCATCTTGCTTTAACTCCAAACACAATTTGGAGAAATTATTTTTTTTTACTCATATATGCTTGTGAATATATATTCTCTCCTGTGCTAGGTACTTGTATAAAATGCATTTCTCACTGAATATCATCTTAAAAGAAATATTTAAATAATGCTATTCAAACCAATTCCCCCAAACAGCAAGCATCAGCAGGCCCCACCCCACTCCCCGACCACTAGTGCATCAAACACTTTAGCCTATAAACAAATAAAGGCAGAAATATACTTTCTGATTTAACGAACCCCAGGAGAGATATAGCCTGGGTATGGTAGCCGGTGATCTGCAGACCTCCTCATAAAAGAATGATAATAAACACTTGGTCTCTGAGTGAGGGTCTGGCTGCTTCTGAACTACGGATGTATGGCATCAGAACAGATGGGTACATGGATGGCTTCACACACAGAGAAACATATAAGCACCTTGAGTACATACACTGCTTTAAAATGCTTAAAAACTTACAATTTCTACAGTTTCAGACCTACTCATTGTCAGACAATTTGCTAATTATAACCAATAATAAGAATATTGTAATTTTTGATATTCATGACAATATATACAAGATCCAGAATAGAGGTCACGTAGTACAAGTTGGTATGACGTCCCCAAATTACCAAATAGAACCAGAATCAGTTTACTTTCCTCAAGGTTGTGTGCTTTATGGCTGGAGGTAGATAAATTAGTTCCCACACAAAGTTTGTCACATATGCATACATATACACATAAACATACACTAGTAATTTCCTATGGAAAAATGCTTGTGCAAACATGGGTGCCAGCACACGCATGTTTTATTAGCACTGTTGTTAAAGTCTGTTTCCTAAAAAACCATGTAATTTTTGATAGCTCATGCAACATTCACGCATCTAAATCATAAGAATCTCCTTTTTAAAAAGTTACTTGTACAGAAGAACATGGGTTGAGTTCTAGGCTTGAGTGGGAGAGCAGGTTAGCACCAAGAGCTCCCCTATGAGACTCCATCACCTCTAACATCCACCGCATGTGGCATATTTAGCTCAGGCCCTGGCACTTTACACAAATAGGTTGTCGAGTAAAATGCAAACAGCTCTCTTTTGACAAAGTGATAGTGCTGTGGTGCTGCCTTGATGGCTTGATACACTGCAAAGCTCGCCAAGTGACCAATGAAAGCAGGGCCTTGAAAATACTATGGTAGGGAATGACTGCCTAAACCCTTCCTGACATCCTAGGGGCAACAAAAGGATGGCATTCTGCAAATTAATTAAAGAGAAAATCTGAGCTATTGAGGTTATCTCTTCCTCAACTTGACTCTGTAAAATGAACTTTGAAGTTACTGGCACAAAATTGAGATGTGACCTCACAAATTTCTTCCAATGAGATGTACAATCTTGTTTAACGAACTGCTCTGAGTCCAAATGATGCCAGGCAAGGGTACAGTAATTATCCATGCTAAAGATGTCTTCTACACTGGTGTTGAAACCTTTTTGATTTGTTTGATCACGCAGCTTTTTGTGTGCACACACTGCTTTCTGAAGCTGTCGGCATCAGTGTCATGTTCGGATAAAGCTGGAGAGTTTAAAAGGCTGTGTGCTCGCTCCGGCTTTATTTAGTGCGAATAAACATTTCTAGAAGATTTCCTATTCGTTCTGCTGCATAAACATGGCTGTGTTACTCTTGTCTCTTGCTAAGAACCCTCACAATGAGACCAAACAGGAAAAGATTTCTAATAGTTGATTAATAAGAAATAGTTTCCTTTTGAAAACATTATACTTTGACTACAGAGGGCAAATTCATTATCTGTGAATTGAAAGGAGCCAAGAGTTTCTACAGTATCGGAATCTTGATTTGGCTTCAGTCTGACAGTTAACTCTGGGCTGTAAATGATTAAATAAAAGTCCAAGCTCTCCCAAGCCTGGATAAGATAAAACTCAAAGCTGAGAAACATCAAATGAAATGAGAAAAATTCACAGGACTTTCAGACTCAAAAGGAGCCAGAGAAGTCTGGGGTGCATTCTGAAGAGTGTGATTTTACATGAAGCTTCCTTTAACTACTGATGTTTGTCAGAGACTGACTCAACTTTCCAAATAGTCTCCAGAGAAGAACATTTTGAGAATAAGGAGACTGCCGTTTTCTCTAAGCTACAACATGCCAGATATGGCCAAACAAAAATGGTCCTATTCTTGCCCCTGAGAGATGCATATGAGGGTATGTGTTTCCTCTCCTTGAGTATGGTGTACCCAATGAGTGCTGCTGTGTTACATAATGCAGATTTTCATGAACACACTGCTCTTCCAATCTCCTTGGGAATGCTAGGGCAAGTCCCTTAACAGAGGTCATGTAAGCCTCACTGTGCCCCTATTGTAAGAAACTCATGGCTTTGTATTTACTCTCTTAACAAACTACTTAAAACTCACACTGTTGTGGGCAGACAGACTAGCTCAACATAATTCACCTAAGTCATCTAACATGGAGTCACACGAACTAGAGCCAGCTTTGCATTATGCAGCATCATATTACAATCCCTGACCCATTTCTTAGTTAGATGCAGTATCAACAACAATAATAATTAGATTTCAGCTATTCTGTTTTAGAGTGTTCTAGTGATAGAACACGTGAAGAAGGTTATTCTTATACATTCTGTATGTGCATATTGGCATGAAACCAAACAGGGAGTTCATAATGTAACAGGAACTGTAACTTGAGGAACCTAGAACCCTGAGGAAATGGGCGCTATACATATGTAACTATAATCCTGATTTTTCTCACTGTTAATTAGGTTGATTAGTTCTTGAATTTCATGTGTAGGAAATCACTTAAATTTTCTCCTCCAATTCCAGCCCCTTCCAATCAGATTCTGTCTTGGATGTTCTTGACATTAGTGAAGGTGCAATAGGTAGCACGATTTTTAGTGCTGCAAAGTGTTTCCTCCTGAATATTCCCTACAACTATTCCTTCTAGTGTTGATAGATATCACAGTCATTTCCAGTTTAGGAATTTTATGTTTCAAGATGTTAGAAACATTTTTATATATTCTTTAATGGCTAAGTGAAACCACTATTTTAGTTATAGTCATCACTGTAGAATTGATGTATTGCAGGGCTAGACATATGTATAATAAAGCATTGTCTCAGATTTTGATGATGCATGAACCTACTCACCAGGGTTATGGCATAGTATCAGGTAAATACTGGGGAATAATCATGCCACATAAAGCTGTTTTTATTTTGTCCTTCTATATTGACCTTTCCTGCCTAAGCATGCAATGTTACTGTCTTCAGTAATGTCCACTGTCACCAACATGACATTGTTTTTGGAAAAATCCTATCAGGCAAAGTCACCCTCTAAAACGACATTGCAATAAATATGCAGAAATGTCACTTTTTTCATTAGCCAAAAGGTTTTGTATAGCTTAAGGATATGTGGAGTAAGCTGACTATAAAAATAGAAAGTTGACAGTGGGGATGTGTGTGAGTGTCAAAATAATATTAGTCTTTTCTGAGTGCGTTGCAGAAGAATGACACGGCATCCACCAGCATGAGTTTTATGGATCTGCCTCTTTGCCAGATGCCACCTTTTATAAACTGCTTTATAAAAACATGACAGTCTAAAAGCAGTCCTGTGTTTATTACTTGATAAACTTTGGTGATAAACTAAGGATTGGCTGGAAATTAAAGCCTTACAGCCTATTCATTAAGCATTTAGGACTAGTGAATAAGAAAAAAAAAACTTGCAAACTATTAAATCCCAAATGTATGCATATCAAGGCAGCAGCAGCATGCACTACTGCCCACTGAACTAAATGCATTATAGCTAGAGCTAAAGGATGTAGATTGTGTCACTACAAATGTGAGGGGAATCTAGGAAGTTAAAACAATCAAAGATGTGCTCAAAACAGACAGACTCTCTTTTCAGAATGTTTACCATCTCAGCTTAGCACAGGCTACATAGGACAATCTACATTTCTGATAAATAGTCTTGTGAAAGGCCTGTAAGGACACCGTGGTACATATGCCCCGTTTTCATTAGTGACAGAATATAGGAGGCAATGTTTCTTGAAATGTAGCATACATTGCTTTTAAAACATCAACTGTTTTGTACCAATTCATATTCATCTTATCCTTATAAGAATATGTGAATAACCACAAGACAAAACCTAATAAAAGGCTTTTGAAAATCAATCTGTGTGAAAATCAATCAATCAAAATGCCTCTGTAAATAAACTCCCCTGAACATTCAACATTCTTTGAAAAGTCCTTTGTAATCTTTGTAATTGGTAAGTGTTCATAGAAGCAAATGGCAAAGCAGCTCTTTACCAAATGAGATAGGCTTCCTCTGCTCATCTGGGTCCTCTGTTCCTCAGTAACCACTCCTTGAGCACCTGGAGTTCTTCAGTCCTCATCTACTGTGAAGCTGGCAACATACAGGTGGTACTAGGTAGACTTGCACAAGAATACTGCTCAGAAATGTAGTGACACAGTGATCCCCCTACTTACCCATCAGTATACCAAAGTCACAACTTAAGAGGCCATCACATTTTCATAGGCACTGAACATTAGGGCTGTGAGTTACTGGCCCACGATCCACTATGGCATTTATGAAAAGTTCAAAATACTGTGGAACAGTACAGCAATAAAATGGCTTTTCTGAACATGAAATCACTCAGAATTGTTTTTGAGAGTCCTGATACAAAGCAAAGTGGTACTGACTTTTCCTTTGCAAATCATACAAAAGAATGGGAAAAAAATAAAGTCAAACAACTTCAGATTATTTTCTTTTTTGCATCCAACCAAAAAAAAAAAAAAAACCCACACAAACCCAAAAACAAACAAACAAGCAAAAAGCCAGCATTGAATCAAGAGTGTAATTAAAGTAAGTTTGAAATGATGGGAAAAATTGGGGTGGGGGTCAAAACTTCTTTCAGAGAACAAAATAAGACATCAAAGCAAATAGAGAAGCAAGCCCTGACAAACATTTCAAAGTTTCCAGCCCTCCAAGTTTTCACACAAAACATGAACCTTATCAGAAAGGTCATGACTTCTATCGCTGTCTTTCTGGCCATTTGGTGGCAAGTGGAGTGCATTAGACTACTGTCAGGACTGTGTGAGCCTTGACTCTTGTACTCGCGAATCTACACTTCAGAAGATCTTTGTAAGCTTCTGATTGCTTCTCAGATCGATTATCATAAATTTAATGAGTTAAAACTGCATAGTCACTCTACTCCTATTGCTCAGGTCAGGAACCTGCAGTTTCATGGGCTGAAGCTAGAGATGTCCTTCCATCTGATTAATGCTGGGGGTTCCAGTCGCAGTTGCCTTGAGATTATGACCTTCTTTTTTGGAAGAAGCTCTGTACACAGGATGTTAGAGGGATGGTGTTGAGACAAGAGGGTTTTCTAATGGTGAAGCTCTTTAATACACAGATTGCTCCAAAGGAAGGTGAACAATTCCATCCAGCAGAATAGTTCTTTACATTCAGGAAGTACCCTTAAAAGATTTCAGGAAGTACATAAACCTGACCAGATTCACTGGGCTTCTCCCTCTCCTAGTATAAGGAAGCAGTGAGGGAAGAAAATTAGTTAAGGAAGAACCTCCTCAAGCTGGCTAGATATGACAGAGACAAGCTGAGGTGCCTGAAGAGGCTCAGACCAATGCCAAATGGCTTCCTCGAAAGGACATCCTCCAAAGAGTTGGGCTGTCTTCCAGTTGTGCAGTATGTTAGAGTTGAATTTGAACTGGTTCTGTTCTAATCAGAAATTCTGTGCCGACATTCCTGTACATAACGCCAACATAGCTCATTGTTACATTGAGTTGAACTTTGGTAATGTTCTTACTTCAGTCCATTGCTGATTCCCTCTCTTAGGTAAGTAGACATTTGTTCAGGTCTCACCAGGAATATTGCCATTAAAGAGGCTCAAAGGGGAGAATCCCCTTCCATGTCTTCTAGTTGTCTGTTTTGAAGCCACATTCCCAGAGTTAAAGATTTCTGTCCTTTGCTTACGTTTTCCCTGGCTTCTTTCCAACTGACTCCTACCTACAGCTTCACACGATCCCTGTCATTATACAAGCCTACCAAAGCACTAGCAATCATCTCTGGGCCTCAGAATCCTTGCCAAACGGCAGACACGTGCCTTCTGTTATATATACTCCAGCCACAACTTCCAGGTATTTGGGTGAGAGCATCTTTGGCATTCACTACTCAGCCTTTCAGGACCTCTCTCTCTTCTAGGCCTAATCCTTTCATGAGCACATGTATGCACTACTGGTTAACAACTAGTCTGACAGAAAACACAGTAAAGCATAAACATTTGAAGGATGAGCCTATAAGTTCAGGTCACTATGTAACCCTTGCATTTTGCAAAAACTGAGAACACATTTCTTTCGAGGTAGAGGTAGTGAAGCTGGGCAGAGTTGGGCAGAGATGCTGGAGCATTCTGTCAGTGGAATCAGAGGACTCTATCACTTACTAGAATGGGCACACCTGGGCTTGCTAGAAGATACAAGAATGTGCCTTGTAAACACTTAAACTGCAAGTGGGTCAGGTGTGATAGCTGCAAGGGTATAAGGCAAGGGGCTGAATGACGAGAGGGATTGCCAAGAAACTATTGGAAGGAGACACTCGTGTTGACTAGAAACGGTGCTGGTATTGTGTCAAGTTGAGTAGCTGGCACTGGCCTTCTCAGGCTACAAAAGGTTCCCGACTCTACTGAAGACTTCCCATTTCATTAGTGACATAGGAAATGGGTAACTGAACAGAGGAATAGCTGAGGCTTCACTAGCAAAACTTCTTCAGTGGCACAGTGTGACAGTCACACTTCAATGTCTCCCACATGTGGTCTTGCAAAGGCAATGTTTGAATACGTCATCCAACCACCCGTTAATTCATCTGAAATAAATTTTGATATTCCAGAGAAATTTATCCAAATGTTTTCACATATTATGTTATAACCATTTCCTGGTGATTTTATGTTGTTCACACGCAGAGATAAAATTTAATGTTAGGATTCCTTTTATCTTAATTTTATTTATTTTTTGTGTAAAACTCTAGAAGAAAGTATGCTCAAAGAAAGAACAAGGCAGGTGAGTGTGTGACTCTGTGATCAAGGTGACACTGATGTGACAAGGTTGCAGTTAAGAAAATATTTTCAAGACAGAATCTCAAAATGAGAATTAAGTGCCTCAAGTAACCCAAAGAATAAATAACAAATTACCAAAAGAAATGGCTAAGTGGAGAGGAATAATTATTATTTTAAGTAGAGAATTAACCACTCTAAAACCATTTCCACTAGTTTTTATTATTATCATTATTATTATTACTATTATTAGACTAGGTCTCACTTTGTAACAAGCCCAGGCTTGCCTGGCACTCACACACTATGGAACCTAGGCTGGGCAGGACCTCACTTACTATGTGTCCCAGGCTAGCCAGGATGTTATCAGTTCCCCTTCCCAAGTCTATCAAGTAATAGGACACAGGCATTCCCTCCACTGCCAGAAATTTTAATTGAAATATTAACACTTGTCTAGGCACTATATCCATGAGAAATGACACAACCTGCACAGTACAGCTGAACTGATTGGAAATCATCTTTCTGGTACCACTTTCAGCCAGTCACATAAATCTTAAGAAAATAATAAAATTATTGACCTAAAATACCCTATCAAACTTTTAAAAAGATTTTTATAAAACATGTGGTATAATTTATTTAAAATTACAGCTAACTTAAAAAAGAAAGATAGATAATTATAATTAGGATGATATAAATTTGGAATGGAGGGACATATTAATATTTTAATCTTCCTGATAATTCTTTTAAATTACTCGATATTTTTATACTAGCAAATATTGCCTGAAGGACTCAATTGAAACCCACATAATAATAGTCACCATTTAACAAATGTATTAAATAAAACATTTTCAATTGCATAGTAAATCTAATGAGATGACCAGAATAAAAGGAGATCTATGAAGTTTAGTGAGCATGAGGCAAATAAAAAAATGGTCTCTGAACTTCTTGTCTGTGATCAAGGCCTCCAAGCATGTGCACCTTTCTCTTTTCAGCAGGGTGGCGCTTTCTCAGCATGGTCACTGTGAACCATTGCCTAAGAAGGGGCAGCCCACACCTTATTTATTTATTTAGCAACCTGAAGGGTTATCCTACATTGGAGGTGAGGAGGATGGTGTTGAGAGATTGAAATCCCTGCACAAGATCACAGAAGTGGCAGAGCAGTCCTCAAACCTGCAGAGATCTATAGGAAAGCCCCCCCCCCCATAGTTAGCAATATGCTCAGCTAGATGCTAGCTATTTATTTATTTATCTATCAATTTTTTCAACTCATTTATCCATGTTTATTTATTTATTTATTTATTTATTTATTTACTTACTTACTTTCTTATAAATTGGGTGGTTGAACCCAAGACACAAAATAGGCAAGTACTTTACCAGTAATCCACATTCTGAGACAAATCTAAAATAAAAATTCTAAAGGACTAAAAGGCTTCTGTCTTGGCTGATTTAAGCTGCTATAACAAAATATCTCTGACTGGGTAACTAGATATAAACAAGAGAAATGTATATATCAGTTCTGGAGGTTGGAAAGTAAAAAGTCATGATATAAACAGATGCTGTGTCTGGGGAAGTCTTGATCTGGGCAAGGCTCTTGGTGTAGCCTTCTTTCCCTTTTGGGAGGCAAAACAGCACCTTTGAACATCTTTGTAAGGCAGCTGATTCTTATTCATGATGACAGAGCCTCTCCTCAGTTAGCCCTATCTCAAAAAGCTCTGTCATGACTGCTTTCATGTTGAATATCAGGTTCATAAAGTGAACTTTGTAAGGACAAAAACATACAACATTATCTAATATATATTACTACTCTTCAACCTAGATTTCAGATCAGAACTACTGTGTGTGTGCTGTGTATGTGTGTGTGTGTGTGTGTGTGTGTCTCTGTGTGTGTGTCTCTCTGTGTGTGTCTCTGTGTGTGTGTCTGTGTCTTTTTCTGTGTGTGTGTCTGTGTGTGGTGTGTCTGTGTGTGGTGTGTCTGTGTCTGTGTGTGTGTGTGTGTGTGTGTGTACTCATTCATGCAGGGAATGCATATACACTGTAGAGGAGAAGAATGACAGCAGGCGTCTTCCTCAATTACTTTCTACATTGAATGTTTGTGTTTATACCACTCAGCTAAATAGAGTTTTTAATTTTTATTTTACTTGAGTCTTTTGCCTGCACACATATATGTATACCATGTACATGTCTGGTGCCCTGGAGACCTGACACAGGTATTAGAACCCCTGGAATTAGGCTTGCAGTTGGGTATAAGTTACAATGTTGGTGCTAGGAACAGAACCCAGGTCCTCAGGGAGAGCATCTGCTGTCCTTACCCACTGAGCAATCTCTCCAGGTCCTTCACCTTATATTTTGAGCTCGACAGAACCTAGTCCTGACCAAGTCATTTGGACTGACTGGCTACTGACTCCCAGGAATCTTCTCCCCTCTGTTTCCTCAGCACTGAGATTACAGGTATGTGCCAAAGCATCTGGTTTTCTACATGGATTCTAAGATCCCAAATCAGGCCCTCATGCTTACACGTGTGTTATTTTTTGGTTTATCCAGCTCTCCAGGCCTGAAAATCATGTTTAGAATTTTTGGTGGAGTTTGTTTCTTGCAGCTTTTTGAGATGCTGTCCTACTATGTATCCTAAAGTGGTTTCAGAGTTTCAATCTGCCCACACTTTCATCCCACATGCGAGGACCCCAGGTAGTCACTCCACATGCAGATTCTCCCAAGTTGTTTTTACTGTTTTCTTTGTAAAGATTTTATTGGTTCCAGCACAGCAATGATTAGATTGCCCACCCATAGTGAGGAAATCTTGGTGTTTGTGTTTCAAGAGACCTAGGAGAGCATCTCTATGGAAATGTATTTATCAACCACAGTACATCACAGACATGTATGATGCACGGAACTCCTACAAGGTTAAGATACTTTCACACATGCTGCCACGTGTGGCATCTTATTAACAAAGGTCATGGAGAAAGGCTGGTAATTTTGTCAAATTAAGGTTTAAGCTAACAGGCACAAAGGAACAATTAACTTCCTGACCTTGTAGGCCAATTCAAACATTATATCACCTAATCCTTTTATTTTATTCATAATAAAAGTATAAGGACAGACGCAGTGGCTTTTCTAAGATGGCACAATTGGTAAATAAGAGCAACAGGCCAGACATTGGCCCCTGTGTCCAGATGTGATGCTGGTGTCCACTCAGTCCTCTTCTGACCTCCTCCCTTGCAAGACAGCAGGTTTACTGGTACACACAGGTTGCTGTTGGTGGTGAGACTAATAAAAAAAGATCACATGGTCATAACACCACAGCCCCAGCAATTTCCACTGGCATTTATATGGGAGTGGCAAGTGCTATCTTTGTCCCACTGATCAAGGCTACATAAAGAAACAACTACTGGCTATGATACAAGGTAGCCCACATCCAGACCATTCAGGTCAAGGAAGAATACAATGAATCACTCCAGTATTCTCTGTATGCATGAATTGAAACATGTTATTAAAGGGGTAAAGTAAAAGCCTGGAAACAAAGATCTATTAAAGCAATTCAAGATTCACCATAATGTAATTGAATTTTTTGATGGAAGAGCTTGCCCTCATCCTTATTGATACCTCCAACTCCAGTTAAGATCAGTCCTAAGTGTGTAAAACATGACATATCCTCAAAGTAAGCAGTGAAGTCTTCCTGTCTTCTCACAAGCAACCTCAAGGCAACTCTTAAGACACCAGTCACCATGGCTGCTCTAGGTTTGGGAAATAGTCACTTGATTGTTTCTAAAGTATGCACTTGATTGCATATGAAATATGAACTCCCTTGGATTTACAGGACAGCAGGCATCTGCCTGCCTGCTTGCAACTTCCCACTGCTTACATTCTGCATATTGCAGGAATACCTGGAGCATGGGAATTCAGGAGCCATAAGATCATCTTTGGTCTGCTTGGAGTGCTTCTTTAGAACAGAACCCGTTAACTTGTTAACTTGTTAGGGAGACTTCCACAAAGCAGTGTCCCAACAGAGCATAGAAAAAGGAGTTCCTCTGGGTCATTTGACCTGTCTTATGTCATACTTCAGAGTGGAATGGAAGCTAGACCATCCTGGGCTGTCCAGATGGAACAGTGTGGCCTGGGCTCCCATGCGGCAGTAATCACTTACACACAAAGGATTAGCTCATAGCCACAGTCTCCTTCCTGCGTCAGCTTACCAACACTAACTATCATGACAGAAATGGCAACAGTCCACTTCTACCACTCTAGAAAACCCTCCATGCCTCCTCCTACAGATGGTTAACCTTGTTAACCTTGAAACAAACAGATACTAAATGCCTGCAGTAAACTACTGCTGCCTGAGGCTCTGAGCCTGGGGCCAGCATGCTGTCTGTTTTAAAGAAGATTAGCAACAAAGGTGGTAAAATTCTCCCCCTGGCTAATGAGAAGAGCTCAAGGAAGTAGTACAAAGAACCCCAGAACTTGCCAGAAAAGCTAGTATCCACAGCATTACAGACGTTCTCTGGGACATAGAAATTTTGTTTATGAAATCACACCACACCAACAGCAACAGTGATGCTGATAATTCAATGCAATTTCTATTAGACCAAGCCAGCACCTAAACACGGAGATTTATAAACTACACACTCAGTTAGACCTCAGTGAGCTTGGGAATCACATGAAAGGAGAGGAGATTGCCCATTCTTCTCTAAGGACAGTATAAGATATGATCTCTAAAAGTGTGATCCCAGAGCCAGTTTCTATACAAATACCCAGTTTCTCTGGATATTGGCGCCACTAGATAGTTTGAGGTAATTGATGTGTCCACATCAACAGACAGAGCTGCTCAGGTGAACAGGGACAGTGCTGGGCTGTACCTCCACCCCCTTCTTGAAGGTGAGCTGGTAGGCACCTTTAGACATAGATGACAGGAAAACCATATGTGTATCTACTACTTGGGTTAAGTAGATGACCTGGAGAGTAGTCATTATTTTATACCTTGGTCATTTGCTTCTTTTATGATAGTCACTTTGAGAACCACAGAGATGGCTCACCAGGTAAGGGCATTCTGCCAAACCTGATGCTTTGGGGTTCCAATAAAACATATGCTTTCATCTGTGAGAACCATAGGGTAATGGGAAAGAACCAGCTCCTAATGATTGTCCTTCACACACACACACACACACAAATTCATACACACACACACACATACACACGGAGGCATGCTCTCTCTCTAGAGAGGAAGATAGATAGATAGATAGATAGATAGATAGATAGATAGATAGATAGACAGATACAGATATAAATATATAGATAAAGGTTGTGTGTGTGTGTTTGTGTGTGTGTGTGTGTGTGTGTGTGTAACTTGTTTTTCAAGGAAAGTTAAAAGAAAGATAACATCACTTAAACTCTCTTCATTGTACTTGACTGGAAACAGTCTTATTTAATAAGCACAGTTGCTGTGCCAGTAAACTGATTTAAGTCTCTCCCCTTTTACCTTGAATGCAAATCATTCCTGAAGTCATTCCATGCCCATGGACATTCGGATATTTATGAACTGGCTTCATAAAAGGTCATATAGAGGTGAGTGGATTATTTGTACTCCCTAATTTTCATTCTCAGTGCTTATTGAAGGACAGGCTGATATTTCATCGGAAGAAAAAGGGACAGAACTATATTTTTCTAATATAAAAAAAATGCAGAGGAGTAGAAGAAGAAATCCCCACTTACTCTAAGAATGTAGAAAAGGGAAGGCATGCAGCATATTTCACAATTACATTTTATTGCATTCTATTAAGTGGCCAGAGGGTTTTTACAAAGCAAAGAAGATCTCAAATTAAATTACTATTATTAAACCCCTTAAGCCTCATAGTGAGTTTATGTTACTGGAAACTTTTGATAAATTAAATAACATATAGTATGTAAGTATTCAGATAAAATCTGATATATTTAAAATGGCTTTCTTACATATCTATAACCACAAAGTAACACTCAAAATGTCTTACATTTTTCCCACAGTGAGAATATTTTATTTAAATTCATTCTTGTAGAAATCTCATTAATGAGATCTGCATAGCAATAATCTAGCACATAGAAATGCCTTGAGATGTTTTTTCCCTCAAATTTCTTCTCTAAAGTAATTCTGTTGCTAAAAATGTATTTTTATTTTGAATCTAATAGAGGTTTTGGTGAATAAAATAATAATGTGAATATGAGGCTAAATCTTCAATAGTAAAAGAAAATTTAAATATAAAATACCCTGGCAACAAGGAGATTAACAATACAGAGTTGAACTGTTCTGGACTCTTCAGAAGAAAATTGGATCAGTGTCCAGCACTCCCTGAGCAGGGCATTCATTGCAGTAGAAGAGATGGGGTAGGTTTTCCTTTCCCAGATAACCATGTTATACTTTCATTGAATGTACTTACATTGTGGACTGTGTAATAGCTCTTGAAATGTTTCCAAATGTATGTAATTATCAGCCACATGAGAGCACAGTTGTACTTAGATTTTTCTATTAATGGGGAATCACATGCAGATATGATCTGAGGGCACTTCCCATCACTAATACAATACAGATAAGAACCTGACCCTGAGCTAACAATAAATTCAGTCAAGTTCACACCATACACATGCCAGCCATATCTCACAGTAAAAGATGGTTATTATTTAAAAGATACATAATTTTCTTTAATAGAACTCTCATCCCTGCCCAGAATTATTGGTATTCGTGACCACTGACAAAAGGACAGAGTGTGCTTCTATATCATCACATATACCTGCCTTTATGGAAAATAATATAGTGGTTTGTTTTGGTTGTCAACTGGACACAGCCTTGAATCAGCTGGAAAGATGGAACATTAACTGAAGAACTGCCTTAGATTAAATTGGCCTACAATCATGGTCTTTGGGTAGCCTGTGATGATGTCTATAGGGTGATGTCTTCATTGTTAATTGCCCACTGTGGGCAGTACTATTCGTAGGCCTTGGCTGTAAAGGAAAGCTCTCAGTGTGCACAAGAGAGGCAGCCAGTATACAGCATTCCTACATGCTTCCTGCCTCAAACTTCCTGTCCAGATTCCTCTCAGAATAGAACCATAACCAGGAAGTGTGAGCCACGTGAGCCCTGTCCTCTCTGACTTGCTTTTAGTGTTGGCATTTTTCACAGAAATGGAGATGAAAATCGAACAAACAGCAATATGAGGTGTGTTCCTGAAAGAATAATTTGACAAGGCTGTGTTTTTTTTTAATTACAGGCATATTTAAATAATAGAAAAAAGAAAAGAATAGAAAAGAAAAGAAAGAAAAACTTTTTAGAATTGTGAGACTTAATTCAGTAAATTCTGGCAATGCAGACTGCATAACTAAAAGGAGACAAGGGGTAAGCCATGACAGACAGAGACTGTAGCAGACAGAATAGACAAAGGGCTCTGCTATGTAGGTGCTTCCCAGAAACCCCTGCAGTATTTCCTATATTTCTTCTTTGAGTCTTTTATCTTGCTAAACTTTACCACTCTACAAGGCAAGTCTTGCTTTCTATTTACTCTTCTTTACAGCCTTCTGTCTCCACGGCAGGCAAAGTGTTTCACAAAGCTGGTTAGGATGTTTGTTCACTGCTGAGTCCCAGCCATGGATGATGGACGGTCCCCACCTTATTTGCCAATATACTACCAGGATCTAGTCCAAGGGTCAGCCACCTTTATCGGCAAGCTGTCACACAATAAATGTTTTAGGTTTTGTAAGTCATACAATCTCTATTTCAGCTATTTAACTCTGACACAAGAGGGGATAGAACACCAGTGGGCAATATTTAAACAAATAGGTATGTTTGTATTTCAGCAAAACTTAATTTTTAAACATAGGAAAGGGCCAGTGGATGAAAAGGCACACAGTTTTCCTGAATGAGTAGGGAGTCTCTGGTAAAGGTGAACCATCACTGAGACTAAATTTCATTGGAGAATACTCAATGTGCACTTAAAATGTGGAGAAACCCTAACACCACATAGAAGCTATTTGGTTTTGCTTCAGTAGAGAGAATATTTGCACAGCAACCAGTACTCAGCTCCTACAGAGATGGGGGCCCTTCACCTACAGGTTTCTTTATAATTAGATACTGGGTTTTATTCTTTAGCTCAAGGAGGTTACAGTTAAATAACATGGAATTCTATAGTGTATTCAATGTTAAGACCACCTGCTGTGTGTTAGCTGACCAGCCAGTTACATTGTACTAAGGTCTCAGTGGTATTTAGATCTCAGAGGAAATTCAACCAAAATTCTTATGGTTTCAGTGAAAAGAATGTACAAAAAGAGATTATTTACAGAGGATCAGGGAGAATGCAACAGGAAGTCAATCAGAAGCCACAGCTAGAAGGCATGGCATCCCCAGGATGCTCTCCAGTGCGGGGAGAGCAGTAAGGGCTGGTGTGTACAGTAGTAGCCACTGAAGGAGTCACTGTTGCAGCAGGAGGGAGGTGCTGTGGAGAGGAGAGAATCTCCTACTTCTCTGCTCTGATTCTCAGATTTCCTTTCTAGACACCACATTCCTCAACCCAACATCCAAGAAAGCATGGGCATTGCAATCCATAGGAGAGAAATGAAAAGAAACTGGATGTGAAAAAAGGCAGTAAGGGGCAAATACAGGAAGGCTGGTGACGGTGGCATACTAGGCAGCTAGGGACATTTGCTGTCAAGCTTTATGACCTGAGTTCAATCCTCAGGACCCATATGGTAGAAGAAGCTAATTAACTCCAATCAGTTTCTATACACCTTGCATGGGACATGTATTCATATGTACACAGACACAGACACACACACACACACACACACACACGCACACACACACAGTGAGAGTGAGAGAGAGAAAGAGACAGAGAGAGAGAGAGAGAGAGAGAGAGAGAGAGAGAGAGAGAGAGATTACATGCTGAAAATCTTTAAACAATTGACCACTTAACATGAGGAAGAAACCAATCTGGCTTTGTAAGTACAAAAATAAAATATTCAGGTAGGAGTCCTAGAGCAGATCACAGAAAGCCCCAGCAATCACTGGGTCACATCACTTTGTGTTACACACACACTCCTGGACTTACACTAAACCAAAGCTGTGTTGTAATTTATGCCAGGGTGTTTTACAGGGGCAATTTCCCACATCCAGGTAACAGTATTTATTTATTTATTTATTTATTTATTTATTTATTTATTTATTTGTTTGTTTGTTTGTTTATGGAGCTAGTAATACCCCTAGAATCAGAAATAGAAGACAGCACCTTTAACTTTCAAATTATAATTTAACACTTGCCAAATAACCATTGTGAAATCAGTTAATTCAGAACATCAGTGCACAGTGGAAAAAATCCATCTGTTATCTGCTTGCTGTAATTCTTTTATCTCGCCAACTTTAAAAACAGCCCAGGAAAATTACTGTCTCTTAGTATAAAGTTTTTTGAATTTCATATGCATTTAATTTTGCAAATGCCAACTCAAGGACAAGAATCATGACAAATAGTTGTTTCTTCCAAATTAGAATACACTGTTCAATGAGCAGTATTGGCATTCTGTGCGTCTACTTACAAACAAGTTTCATACACTCTCTTGCTTTTAATTTTGCAAATCATTTCAATATTTAATGACTGTCTCTCTGTCTCTCTGACACTGTCTCTCTGTCTCTCTCTGTCTCTCTGTCTCTCTGTCTCTGTCTCTCTGTCTCTCTGTCTGTCTGTCTGTGTCTCTCTCTCTGTGTGTGTGTGTATGTGTGTATGGGTGTTCCCATTGTTCTCTAGCTGGGAATTCTAGCCATTATTTTGTAAATAGCCAAAGCAGCCTCCTGCAAACTCCATCACAACTAAAGGGTTCCAACATGGCCATCTATCTATGGGCAAAAAGTAAAACAGTGGACATTGATTTCTGCTCATCCTAACAGGGCTATTAACCTGTGGTCATGATACTGGCCTCGCTGTTAGCATCAGCTCTATGTTGCCATGTCACAATCACAAAGTTAGGAAATGATTTGGATGCAGAGGAAGTAGGTGGGTAGCTTGCTGCAGAAGGCAAAGACTGTTGGTAGCAATTTGCATCTCTGTCTTTACTCAAAAGAGTGAGTGAAGAGCAACAGTTGTTTTAAAAGACCTGCTCACAGGCTCTTCTTTATGGCCAAGTATGGTCCTACCTCTTGAGCATTGTTGAGACACAACTTAAGTAACCCAGAAGACAGGATAGACTAGAGCTTTAGAATCACTTGTGAACAATGGTTGTCTTTAAAACTATGCTATACGATAAGCAAATGTAGCTATTATCAACAAGGCACAGAAGGAAAAGACATAAAATCCTTTTGACAAAAAAATCTTAAAATCTACTGTCCAAATAATTACTTCCGTCTGAATGCTATATGCTAACATATAAAGTACCTGTTTTGTTGCTAGAGTGGAGGCAGTTATCCGGAATGGCTTTAGAATAGAGAAAATATTTCTGTTTTCAGGTCTTCTTGATAATTTTCTTGGTGTTTTACAAACAAGCAGGCTCCTAGTTTTCTCAGCAATTCTAAGCACATCGTTCAGACTGACAGAGCAAGTATTCCACACAATTGGTTCCCTTGGGGTCAAGACAGCGATGCTCAATCAGGATTCAACCGGGTCATAAACCCTTCATGGTTCTCTCTCAAGTGGGTGGTGATGGCTCCCTAGGGCCTCTCATCATTTGCTGCGACAGTCAAGCACTTGTCATGAGAGACAAACACTCTTGTCTGTCTTAGAGACTCATCCAGTTGACTCGTAGAGCAACCAGTGAGGAGACACAGTGCTGTAAAGAAGTCCAAAGAGAAAAATGAGACACGCGTGCCTACCCAGGCATGACTGCTCACTGCATACTACATTTCTACATGTGTATTTTCAGCTCCTCTGTGAAACTCAGTAACTCTTTATTCACCATGATTGCAAACATCCAAATCCTCCTGAGATGGTATATATTTTTCAATAGTTCAAAAACGCCAAATCCACTGCTGGGAATTTGTCCTAAGGACATAATTGGACAAGTGCCTAAAAGATATATATACAAGATTTGGTTGCTGCAGTGTTCTTTACAGAAGCGAAAGATGGGAAGCACATCGATACCAATCTTGGTTTAGTTGTCCACAGAGCTGGATTGCCAATCTAACTTATACCTGTTATAATGAAGTCTTGCCACCTATAGCCAAGAGTCAACTACTTATGTCTTTACCCTAAAGAAACACCATGGTTCAGACTGCTTTAGTAAACAGAGACAATGCTGCAAGTGTTTGACGCTGAAGATCTGACACCCACTCTCATTCACATTGCTCAGTCATCTGAATGACAGCCAGACTTCCACTTTAAAATTCCTTTGCCTTCCTATTCATATTAGGATCCTCTGGATTTCTCAGCATGGATCAGAAGGATCTATAAGATCCTAAGCAACTCACACAAAGTCATGGCTCCCCTTGTCTACCTACTGCTCAAGCTACCCTGAAGCCACACATAATAAATTCCATTTCTCTAGGCCTTTCCAGGTATTGTTCATTCATCCTGTCTAGAACTGTCTGCCTTATAGACTGGCCAGAGTAACTGGCAGCTACTGACAGACAGGAATTTTCACTTCCCGATTTCTCTTTATTTCCATAGACAGATACAGGCAAAAGTCAACACGTGTGATCTTAAACAGCAAGTTCCATGGTTCCTGGTATTTTACACATTGTACTGGAAACATCTGAATTCACATCTATCTACCCCATCGTCATGTCAATCACCTTGGGATAAGGGGCAGAGACTCATCCGTGTGTTAGGTGGTAAAGAATCACAACACAAACCTTTCCCATCCACTTCCCACAATGATTGACTCTCCTGGGGTGGTAGACAGGTATGTCATCTTCTACATTCCTGATTCATTAATACAGAAATATCCCTTTAAGATAGTGTAGTGTACAACCCTCACATTTAAATTCAAAGTGATCTGAATATATTTGTCTCTTTTTATACTGTAAGCATAAACATGGGTAAGGAAATGTACAGCAGAGCTACTGCCCCTGAATTCTATTATTACTGTTTATTAACTGTGACTACATGTTAGGTACATTATATGTGCTTACTCAGTTAGCATCCACACATGCTGCGAAGCATGCCCTGTTGTCATTTCATTGTAGAGATGAGTGGACAGTCTCAGAGATGTTCAGAGGATCATCTTGAACCTCGAGGCTACTGAATGCCCTATCAGAATTTGAACTGAGACAGCCTAGTTACCACATGCATATGCTTTAGACACAAGGGATGTTGCCTATGCTAGCTAGATGACCAAACACTGGGCCTAGGTAGGTGACTAGGGTTGGGCTATAGGATCTGCAATGAAGGGCAATTTAGGTAAATGGTATCATCAGAGAAAGAAACTGATTGATAAAAAAGCTTAGTGGTAAGAGAGACAGCAAGCTAAAACAGAAACTGATAAAACCAGGCTGAACTGGTGCATTATTCTCCTCAGAAGGAGATGTGAACACGAACTGGTTTGAAAGCCATAGTATTCAATCTCATGAACAGAAAAGGCTTGGATAGATGTCTATGTATACTTCTTGTTCTGCCTTCTAAAAGATTTCCAGCTTAAACAGACAGACAGACAGATACCAGGAACCCCCACGGAAGATATTAATTACATTTCTAACATAATACTTCACTGATCCAACAACATCCATCCCTCTAAGCGATATTTGAATCTCCAGGACAACCAAGAATGTGCTCTCCGCAAATGATGACGACATAAATAAAGTCAGGGAAGCTGAAATCCTATCTCAGCCAACTCAGAAGAATATTTTTACCCTTCTTTATCTGAGAACCTGGCATGGTCGACAGTATGTCTACTCCTAGACATCATTGAACAAAAGACTTCAGAAACCTTAGGAACAATTTATTTAAGGAAAACTCCATTTCCAGGATCCTAGGACTGTGTTCCAAGGTAATAAAATATAAATGAGAGCAAAGAACAAGCTAATAAAGCGAACTGAAGGCTGCATTTCAATAACAAGGTTTAGGAGCCATTTACTGGCCGTGCAGATCTTACTCTCATGACTTATAACATCGGCTGAATTACTTAACAGAAATGAAAGCTCATATTGCTTCTGTTATCCGATATAGATGCTTTTTGGAGCTGAACAATGTGACATTTGCTTCAGAGCACTTGTATCTAATCAATACATAATGCTAAATGTGATTTAAAATCAATTTAATTGTCCTCTTACTTTCCTATGAGTCAAGAGGGAGAAAGAAAGGTATCATCTGAGATATAAACCATTCAGCTCTTTCCCAAAGAAACCATACATCCCATGTTTCTAATGGAGTTCAAAAAGAAGATACACTTAGTTTATCCTAGAAACGTTGATAAAGTCATATTGTTGAAACAGCTAGTACAGTCTCTTCTAATAAAAAACAGCTCTCTTAGTTCTAAACAATTTGAATGTTAAAGCTTCTTTACTTGTAGAACTTCTTCAAATTATAGAAAATTTAAAAAGAAAGAAAGGTAACAGACCTGTAATACATATAATAACTCTATTTCCTCTAGTATTTTAAAATTCTAGATAGATACCCTCCTACATATATTTCCTATGATCATGACTCTATACAATTTACAGCAATTACACATACACACTGGACTAGTCTGGGCTGTATATATGGTGATTTAGAACCAGAAGTTCCCTTAACATCCATCTAATTACTAATTACTGTACATCCCTCCAAACATTAATTATAGAGTGCCAACTCTCTTCAAGGCTGTATCATTTTTTTCAAAGAAAAATAAGGTTGAAAGATTTTAAAAGGAACAAAATCAGGATTCAAAATACCTAGTAACAAAGGTTTAAGAAACCAAAGTCTATGAAAGAATATATGTTTTAAGACAGAAAGTAAGCTGTGTTTAAATTTCAAACTTCACTTTAAGTCTCGATTAAAAAATTGTACTTTGGACTAGCAGGTAAAGGTACTGAATTTGATACCTGTGACTCATAAGGCACAAAGGAGAAAACCAAATCCAAGTCGTACTGTGACTTTAACACACATGCCCTGGCAGATACATACATACAGACACACACACATACATGCCACACACACATACATGCATGCACAAACAAATAAATAAATGTAGCTTTTAATTTAATTATGCCAGTGACTGTAGTGTCTGCATTTACTTTTCTTTACCAACAGGCAAGGGATTGTGTGAATATACTAAGAAATTTTAAAATTATTTTTCTAACAAGAACTGAAACTAACCATAAGCAATATGGCCACACAAAACTTGTTTCTAAAAATATGGATTTGATTGACAGAATTATTAGATAGAGTAACATCATATTTAATGATGATCAAAACTAGTAATCAAAATGCATTATACCATAATTGTTTTGTTTTGTAATCTTAGGCAATGTGGCCAGGCATGGTTGCAATCATCTGGATCCACAGATGCTTGCGAAGCTAAGGTAGGACATCCAGGCAAGCCGGGAATTTGCAATGACCTTGGCAATTAATAAGAATTTCATCTCGAAGACTACATATACACACATACATACACAAACAAACAAACACACACACGCACACACACACAGGCACATACACATGCATAGAAATAGACATACACACACATAAAAACAGACATACCCATACACATAGAGGCATACAAATATATACATAGAGACACATGTATACACATAGAAATAGAGACAGATACACATAGACAAAACTACATATGTACATAGACATACACACTTTCATCTATTATTTAATAAATAATAGATGTATGACATTTTGAGTTTATAGTCTTTTTATAGTTGGATATAAGAAGAAAATAACACAGTGAGGGTATTCTCATGAGATAATCTCTGTTTAGCAAAGAAACAGAGTGTAGGTCACAAGAAAACATTGTTATAGTTTAAATACTTGAAAATAAATACTAGCAAAAATATTTGAAATGTCTTCAGAAGTTGTCACAACATATAAAACCTTGAACTGTACCAAAACTTTAGACAGACTTTCAGGTAAAATACAAATGCAACAGACAGTAGAATGTACACTCCAGGCTCAGAGTTTGATAAGTTCTCACTTGTCTTTTGGCAAACAAAACTAGAGACCCCCAACATAATTCCCTGGGCCCAAGAAGTATCTGGAATATATACCATCCAATAGCATCCCACCACTGTCCCAATAAGTATCTATAATAAACACAGTCCAATAGCATCACCATTCTCCTGGGAACTATCTAGGATACACACTGTCCAATAGCATAACCACTGTCCTAAGAAGTGTCTGGAATACACACTGTCCAATAGCATCACCACTGTCTACATGTCATCATTCTGCCCTTGACAAGCTCTTCCAGATCACAACCCCAAAACACTAAATGCACCTTGAATTCCAAAGACTCACCATAGTCAAAAAGAACACAAGATATCTCATTAACTCTTTATATTAGCTACATATTAAGTATGTTAGATGTAATAAATTGAATACATTTAATTTAATTCCATCTTTTACTTTTTTTCATGTGTTGTCTAGAAAAATTAAATTCTATGTGACTTGTGTTCTATTCCTACTTAATAGTTCTGGTATAGGATTTTTTTAAGGGTAGTGTTCTTAGAATTATAGATAACAGTCCTAAGTATGTCAAATTGCTAATTATATTTTTCTCAATGAAACACTCCTTTTGACCTAGTATGTAATTGGACAGATTATGAAGAAGATGCATGCATTCTCTCATACTGATTTTTTTTTTCAGATAACAGCTGCTGTTGGCCTTGACAAACAGGAGTCTGGTTTTACATATATCACCAAGTTTCATCAATTATGAAAGAAAGAAACTCTCCCTGAGTTTTCCCCACATGCTTGACATTGGTGGCAAGTTGTGCTTCAGTGTATATGCTGAGAATCAGAACCAAGCCAGCTTGCTTTCCAGCTGACTGCTTGTCACTACTCCTGCAATATGGCAAACACAGAGAGCTTGTGTTTGGAGAATTTAGAAGCAAATGAACCAGTCCAGGCCTGGACAACGCCCTGGCCCAAAGGAACCTTCAGACAAGTCTTTCTTCTCCTTGCAGTTACAAAGTAGACATGTGGTTAGTCTCGAAAACTGGTTAAATAGTCAAACTTTTAGAGGGTTTTGGGGATGATGAGATGGCTCTGCAGATAAAAGTGCTTGCTGCATAAGTCCAATGACAGGCTCAGTACCAAACCAATGGAAAAGCAGGAGACAGTCATGTTCCCAAAGTTATCCTTCGACTTCCAAATACACATTGTAGCAGGAATATGCTTAGAAACATCACAACATGCACACACATTTATGATGCAGAAGAAAAGGAAGAAGAGGAGGAAAAGCAGAATTCGCTTGAACATAGTTTAGTTTTCTAAGTAATTTCAAGATCTCATTTGTTATATTTTATGTACAAGGAGCAACACAGCTGTGAAAACTAAATAAATCTTTGCTACCCAATATGTGTTCCCCAAGTTAAACATACTTAGTAAAATTAAATAGAGTTAGCAAAAATTAGAAGCTCACTCCCTCAGTCTCAGTGATCATGGTGCACGGAGAGTCCAGCACTGCAGACAGCTGTGATGAAGATCACTGGAGCACAGAATGACAGGCAGTCAGACAGCAACCCAGAAAGTGGGAAGAGAAGCCCATGGCGGCATGGAGAAAGGCGTGTGACTAAAGGGAAGATAGAGATGAATTCATAGGAAATCATGGTTGCGTTGTGTCAAACCAAACACAGGTGTATCTTCAGTGGCCCTTGGATAAATTCATCTGTCAGACTTAAGAGGTGTAACTAGAAAGCAAAATAATGAACACCTTTCTCTCTCTCTCTCTCCCCTCTCCCTCTCCTCTCTCTCTCTCTCTCTCTCTCTCTCTCTCTCTCTCTCTCTCTCTCCCCTCTCCCTCTCCTCTCTCTCTCTCCTCTCCTCTCTCTCTCTCTCTCTCTCTCTCTCTCTCTCTCTCTCTCTCTCTCACACACACACACACACACATATGCAGGCATATGTGTGTGTGCACATGCCCACACATGTATGCACACATATACAAGTGCACATCTGATATTTGCCCTGGTCAACACAAAATGGAATAAAAATAATTCCCTGTAAATTATAGGTTTTCTTTTTACAACAGAGTTTTGTGCTCCACAACATTTATCTTTGGCCTAAATTCACAAATGAGACAATGAGTCTCTCCTTAACATGACAAAGAATGGTGCTTCATATTGGCAAATAGCAGTTTATGATAGTGTGGGGAAATCACAATGCCTGCACTGTCTACTGGTTTTCTCTCACTGAAGAATTGAAGCCATGCTCAGGATCCGAACAGACTAATAGCTCAAACTCTTTTTCTAGAAATTGAAAGACTAGGCTTTGTGGCATCACTACTTCCTGGCTATGTCTATCAGAGGTTCCTCATTTTCAAAGCTTACATGAGATGATGTTGAATCATTTGGGTGCATGCGATTTCTACCTGAAGGAATAATTAAAGCAACCATCATCCTTTTCTCCCCAGTCCATAAAGGGGTATTTATTTACTGATTGTTGGAGGGTATCTGGCACCTTGTAACCCTGTGTGGAATGACACTTGTGGATCTCTTCCTGCCTCAGCACTCCTAGTGCCGAGATGACAAGCAGGTGCCTCCAAACCAGCTCAGTAGTACTTTCTCTGTTCCTCTTTGCTATTTACAAGTGCTATGCACATTTTGATCCTATATATACAAACAAGTGTAACTCAAGAAAAGAACCTCCAAACTATGGCAAAAACACCACCAACTTCCCTTAGTTCCCACGGGTTACTTCCATAGATGATAAATTATTAATAGTCACTGTATATATTCTCTGAAAATGATGATCTCTGACAAGCCCAGGCTATGATATTGAGAGAGAATATTGAAATGTAAGAGACACATTACAGGCTTCCTTCAGGACAGCATGACATTGATCTCCAAGATCTCAGAGATGGAAAAGAAAAGGTCATAAAGGTTTATGATGTTAAAAGGCCTCGAACACAAAACAGCTTGTATTCCTGGACATGGTACAAAGACTTGGGACATTGCAAAGGCCCCCACAGTCAAGCCCACAGTATGTAATCACATAGTATTGTCAAGCCCAGGCAATTCCACCAGTCTGTTATGAAATAAAATCAAAAACCCAATTTCTCATTTGCAAAACAAGTTTTCAAAAATAGTTTTTCCCCTGATTTATGTAGAGCCCTAGAGAGAAGTGTCATTTCTAAGATACACTGGGAGGCAGATGAAATGTATTTTTCAGAGAAGTTTTTAAAAAGAAAAGCATAGATGTATGCTGAGCTAATGAGATTAATCACAGTAAACTCCTAGAATCCCAACATATTCCATTGCAATAGTATAGTACAGTTGTTCTATCAACCAATGTTATCCAAATTCTTGCCTAATAGTACATGTCAGAAGCCATTAATGTGTGATTTTATCCATGAAACTATGCATCCGAAACTCGGTCTCTATAAATTATTTAAAATATTTAGAGACTACAATATCTTAAATACCCAAATATGTGCAGACTTTTTTCTCTCATGACAAGAAATAGCTTCATCACTTGCTAGTTTTTGAAAATGAGTTGGAAAAACATGGCAATCACATATAGGGTTTCAGTTTCTAGATCTCTCAATGGTCCTGAAGACATTCATAGCACATGATATTTTCTGAATGATACAGTGTCTCTGAACAGTTCCAGTAAGCAAGGGAATATAGGATACATATCAGAGGCTTGTGATGACAGTGGAGAATTGACAAGCACATACGACAGACCCATTACATGAAACATGAGCTATGCATCCAGCCTCATCTCATCCTTAGAGAGAGCCAGAAGCAGGGGAAGAGTCAGCAGGACCTGCCCTAAACATCAGCACACGACTAAGAAAAAAGGAGGCATGCTCAGTGTTTCCTTTTCTCTGACAGAGATAATACTTCCTTTCCCAGTGTGGTATAAAGCAGGAGACTGAGGAAGGGCAGAAGCTACCGCCTGGTTCATAAAAACAAACAAACAAAAATGAAACTGAACTCCTGTTCTCTGTGAACCCATATTTATATTTCCTATTAATGGTATATATATTTATGAATATGTACACTTGGCTTTATATATACACACACACATACATGCACACATGGTTCCATGATATAAGCACATGTATAAAAATATATATAAATGTATGCATTCAAATATGAAAAGAAAAATATTTTGCTCTTTGATTTTCATATTTTTCTTTGGATTTAAATGAACCTTTTTCCTACTTCCCTTCCTTCTTTTCTTCCTTCCTTCCTTCCTTCCTTCCTTCTTTCCTTCCTTCCTTTCTTCCTTCTTTTGATCCCTTCCTCCTCTGCCTTCCTCCTCCTCTTTGTTCTTTTCAAATTTGGAGATCAGCATTCAAAATCAAACCTCATTTTGATTTCATTTTCTTTCACTACTGTATTCCTGATCCATATAAAAAACATAGGGAACTGCCTAAATGGAATTACTTGCATTTCCAGTTCTCATCTAACATAACATGGAAAATACCACCTTCCCACACAGCAGGAACCTGTGGGAATTGTACCTTCACAAGCATTCCCTCCTCACAAGCCTTTGTTGACATCAGCTCTCAACACCTCTGAATGGTGTCAGAGGGACCTGAGCCAATCTGTATCTAAACCTGCT
The DNA here is from genome assembly GCF_947179515.1 of Apodemus sylvaticus. Lineage (NCBI taxonomy): Eukaryota > Metazoa > Chordata > Mammalia > Rodentia > Muridae > Apodemus > Apodemus sylvaticus. The sequence continues at coordinate 108,858,202 of NC_067479.1, forward strand.
CCTTCCTCTCATTTACCCTCTTGAATCTGATTCTTTTCTTCTGCAAGAATCCCATCTGCTATGAGGAAATATTTGCAGCCAACATGACAAGAATGGAATCCCAGCTTCTAACAGCTGTGAATCAAAACTCCTATGACTGAAATTAACTACACTGTGCTTCCCAACAGATGTGAGTGCAGAATCTCGCGAGAATGAACACTCTTGTTTCCAGAACCTTGTGGAAACTAGGCAGAGAGGAACTGCAGAGGAGGCCATTCTCTGGCAATGCTGTTACTCATGTTCAGTCTTATTGTCCCCTGAAGCTTCCAAATGCAAAGGAATATAAGTTCACAATCTTCCCTGTTCCAGAAAGGAGATTCTGAAAGCTGCCAATCACTCACCAGAAACTGACTAAACAGATGGGTTTTGACATGACTGGTTTGATTTTAAATGCAAACATGTCAGTTTATGTTCTGGGACAGGTTCTTCATTCTCCAAATCTTTTGGTGGATATGTAGTTTTTATTTAAAAGTCTTGTTCCCTGAGTTCAGTTGTTCTTGCCTCTCAGTTAAGGCAATAGAGCTTATTACACAGACATGTGTTTACTACATCTAAACAAAATGTTCTTAAATAAACTTAAAACATCACTAAAGGCCCTCCAAAAAGCCCACATGCAAAGAGACATTTGCAATTGAAGTTGAAGGAGAATCTGTGTGTTTCTATGAATATGAAGGCAGAAGGGCATAGGTGAGCTTCCTTTAGGACTCTGTACAATGACTGAGCACACATTATCTTTCTACAATCAGCATCAGCAAATCAGTATCCCATCACCACTGCTCTATACTCTCAATCTTATGCCCAACTTCTTTCATGCTTGTCAATCGCAGGCGAAAGGCTATTCCTTGCTCTTAAGAGACCAAGGACGAGGAAGATGTGAACTTCAAACACTAGATTATCTAGCTAGAAAGATGAAGTGTATACAAAGGAAATCCCTCAAGAATACTTTAGGCAAAATATCAAAATAGGCACAACAATGGACTGTCGATAATTACTTAATTATCGAGAGAGAATATTTGCTTTTAGTCCTCAAGGACTTGTATTGTTTTGAGCTAGTTATATCCACATACCAACTTAGTTTGTATGACATGTATTAAGGTTTGTTTTCTTTTGTAACAATACAATAATTTTTAAAAAAAAACATTTTAAGGTATTGTGTTGAGTTTGATTACAGATTAATTAAAATCTGTTCAACTTCAATGCTGTGTTTTAATCCCCAAGACACATGAACTCTGTTGAAGCCAGTCTACAGAGAGACAAAAGCTATGATCTAGGGATAATTCATTGGATGGAAAAAACTTCATTCATAAATTACAGCTATCTATAAAACTCTTTGGTGCATTCTAAATTCTGTGTATCCACACACCGGAAGTAACTGCTCTTTAGTGATCAACCCTCTTTTCAGTTAGCTTCTTCCCAGGTGGATGGTGCTCAATTCTGAGAAAGATTCCACTGTTCAGTTTGTCTTATAAGGAACATCAATCTTTCCCTAACTCTAGAGTTAGGTTGACTCATGCTTTTATTAAAATGGGCTAGACAAAATGGCATTTCCTCCTGTCTTTGTATTTTAGAGAGCAGCAGGCAAAGGCTGTGTAGAAGGCTACTGAGGAGATGCTTAACAACTGGCTGGGTCAATCTCTGACATACAGCATGGCTACATTTAAAGAACAGAAAGAGCTCTTTGTATAGGATAGCAGACAGCTGATCTCTCAACAGGATTTGAAAGGCATTGAAAAGATGAGCTAATCCCTTCATCAGGCTGAGAGAACACCATCTGAGAGTCTTACCTTGGGTTTGTAAATCCTTGATGTTTGGACGGTGAAAGCTAATTTTTCTTCTCTGTGTTGAAAATCAAACCTAGGTTTCACACAAGCTCTATACCCAGATGATTAAAAAATAAATATCCTTGGAAAATATACATGGCATGGGATTGTAAGCATATCTAAGTACAGATGCTCCCTGATTTATGAGAAAGCTATGTACCACATAAATCCATTGGAAGTTGAAAGTATTGCAGATGGAAGTGCTGAGAACACATAGCCTATTAAACATTACAGGTCATTAACAATACAGTCAGCTGTACAGTATCAGTTCTTTCTGGAAGCTAAACTTACTCCCTATGTCTGGCATCACTGGATAGTGTACTCATACGGTAGATCCCCAATCTGGAAAAAAATCAAAATTCAAAGTTGAGGGTATAATTTCTCTTTAGTGCATATAGCATTTATAGTCCTAAAGCCTAAACCAAATCAATTTAGGATGCAAATGGACTGTGCAGCCTTGTAGGCTGTTCCTAACAGATTGGACATCCTCATCACAGCCACATCAAGATGAGTGATATAAGGTCATTAACTAACAGCTTGTCAACTCCCATCAAGTGGAACCTGAAGACTTAAAGCCAATGTGGACAATAGTAAAAATTTGAGATTTACAAAGTTTTAGTTTCTAATGGTGAGTCAACACTTTAACTAACTCTCAGAGGAAGTAACAAAAAAAAAAAAACACCATCTGGTGGCATTGGAAATTGATAATTAGACAAATTCCATTTTAATCAAAGACATTACAAGAAGTGGGGAGAGAAATGGGAATGTGTACACTTTTATTAGCTTGTTAAGTAAGAGAGATTTAAAAGATCCCTTGGGCAGCCCAAGACATTCAGCAGAAGCATCCTTTTCATTTCTGTTTATATTCTTTTATGTTGCACCGTGAGTTTTCACCAGAGAAGAGCTGCTTGGCCTTCCTACAAGCTGTGAATTGTGCTCTCCTGACTTCTCCCATGAAAAACCAGTAATGGTCTCTAAAAGAGAACATGAGCTAGTGGAGGTGTGTTTACCACGACAACCAAGAGGCACCCCTATATATGTGCTCTCTCCTCTTTGTCCTTACTCCTTATTCAGGGACCTGAACCACAGAAAAGCCACTGTGAAATATAGCAAGAGAACAAACTAGTATCTCTCACTAGCATTTGTGGATTAACACCTAATACTTCAGAAAATGAACTCAGTTGTCTAACCTTCCCAAAACAAAGCACAACTGAATACTGTGCTTAAGAACGTGGCTTATGTGTACACCAACAGCTTCCTCTATCTAGAGCCTAGAAACTGAAAGTGGAGGGAAGGACAGAGATGGAATAGGGAGTGTGAGATGAGCCTCTAGCTCAGCCTGAAAAACAAAAAGGGTAAAACAAAAGAGAAAAAGAGTTACATAGGGGGAAAAAAAGGGTTATAGAGGAAATGGTCCTGGTATCATCCTACATGACCAAACCTAGCAGAAAAAAAGAGAGACGGGAGAGACAGAGACAGAGAGAGACAGAGATAGAAAGGGAGAGAGAGAGAGAGAGAGAGAGAGAGAGAGAGAGAGAGAGAAATAGTGTATGTGTGTATACTAAAAATGACCTCCAGTGTTACCAGGAATGCTGGCTCACTTCTTGTGAGACAGTGTGTCTCATGGGTCTGGAGGTCACCCATTAAGCCAGCCTTACTGGCCAATGAGTCCAGGGATCTTGCTTTCTCCACCTGTACTGCAATGACAAGTTTGTGCCATGCACACAGCTTTGACAAATGGGTTGCAGTCCTGAAAATCAGGTGCCAGCTGAGACACATCATAGCCTACTCTGTTGTCTTCTGGTGTTTTCTTTTCAAGACTGAGTGAATTTCATCTTCATACCCTAAGTCATCATGCAGTCTGATGAAAACAGGAGAAAGAAAGCTGCATCACCCTACAATGATCATGGGCAGCACAGAAACCGCCAGTCCGAGGTCGAATGGAGAACAGCAATGTGGGGATATATAACAGTGCCACTGAGCTCACAGAGAAGAAGTGAGAAACCAGAACCTGTCTCCTGCATATCAATCAGGGCGGACAGTGATAATAGGGACCAGATTTGATGTTGTTCCATACCTAGAACACATATTGCCCTGGGGAAAAATTAAGTGGAATTCATAAAACAATAAAAATTCCTTTCCACTAACCTGACAGCGTGGGTTTCTAAAATAAGAATTTAAATCCCAGCAAGTGAATATATTTTATATATTTGACTTTGTGTAGTTAATCATGCCTTCTATATGGTCTGTCAAAATGCAGCGCAATATACTGGGGTGGGGGGGAAAGCAGCAGAATGGCCCATTCTGAATACTTCACTATTGACAATGCATAGGAAACTGGTACTAATATTTGTGAGGAGACTTTTACCTTCTATCCTCTAGTGAATTCTGAAGTTTCTGTAACTCTGTAAGAATAGGAGACCAAAGGCAGTGGTGGGTAGACAGAGTAGGGAGAGAATATATGTATCTACCAGAATGGCTAAGATTAAAATCTCAGGAGACAGTAGGTTTTGGCCAGGATGTGGAGAAAAAAACACTCCTCCACTGCTGGTGGGGTTGCAAGCTGGTACAACCACTCTGGAAATTAGTCTGATGGTTCCTCAGAAGACTGGGCACATCACTTCCGGAGGACCCTGCTATACCATTCCTGGGCATATACCCAGAGGATTCCCCAGCATGTAATATGCATACATGCTTCACTATGTTCATAGCAGCACTATTTATAATAGCCAGAAGCTGGAAAGCACCCAGATGTCCCTCAACGGAGGAATGGATACCAAAAAAATGTGGTATATATATACAATGGAATACTATTCAGCCATTAGAAACAATGAATTCATGAGATTCTTAGACAAATGGATGGAGCTGGAGAACATCATACTAAGTGAGGTAACCCAGTCTCAAAAGATCAATCATGGTATGCACTCACTGATAAGCGGATATTAGCCTAGAAACTTGGAATACTCAAAACATAATCCACATATCAAATGATGTCCAAGAAGAGTGGAGGAGTGGCCCCTGGTTCTGGAAAGGTTCAGTGCAGCAGTGTAAGGCAAAACCAGAACAGGGAAGTTTGAAGGGGTGGATGGGGGAACAGGCAGAGGGAAGAAGTCTTATGGGACTTTCAGGGAGTGGGGAGCCAGGAAAGGGGAAATCATCTGAAATGTAAATAAAAATATATCGAATAAAAATAAATAAATAAATAAATAAATAAATAAATAAATAAATCTTTATTTAAAAAAAGTAAACTTCTTAGAACAGTCAACTTCTCTAGCCGGCTGCCCTAGCGTGAAGGGTGGGTATCAGGCAGTCAGAGGGGAGGTGCTTCTAGGCAGCTTACACTTATCAATCCCGCCACATTATTCAGTGTCATCTGCAGCATTGGAGAAAGAAAGCTTTTCACCCACTGTCTCTGATAAGTCACTAATGCTGCTCTACATTTCCCAATACTCTCTTGTCATGATTTCTGTAGCTAAACTCATACTGTCTCTTTTCTCTAGGATAATCTAAGCTGTAATGTGGAATATGTTGGCCTACGGTAAAATAGCCAGCTTATCCATCTATAGTCTAAGTCTTCATGGATAGGATCATTCCTAACAATAAACTTTCATTCTCTGTTTCAGCTTTTCTTGGTGAAAGGTCTGAACTCCACTAAGTTTAGACAGAAAGTGACTTCTAATAACAGTGGACATCTAGAATACCATTGAGTGAGCTTTCAGTGGCTTGTGTTTATAAAATCCTGTATCACTTTCTCTTGTAACCTGTCATCTCATGTGACATAATTTAATGCGACAGCTCCAATTTTTAAGGATGCCATTTTGCACTTTGCTTTCAGACTCCATAACTACAGCTTCCTAACAGGAGCCAGCCAACTTCAATGAAGCAGACGGGGAACTGTTAACAGGTTGCCAACTTTAAATTACTGTTGAGTGGCATAGCAGATCCCCAGAATAAGTCCTTTAATAACTAATTAATCATTTCAAAAATATCCTGGTTTTCTGCCTTTACTTAAGAAGGCAATTTTACCAGGAACTCCTAAAACTTCTCTATTTCTTTTCCTATAGTAACATTTCTACAGTGTGTGTGTGTGTGTGTGTGTGTGTATGTGTGTGTGTATTTTGCCAAGAGCTTAGCAAGCATACCAAATGAGATGTGTTCAATAAAGATAGCACTACTAACAACTCCTCAGTGAACTGTAGGCACCTAATGCCTGCAACACTTCTACTTCACATCTATTTTCTCTCTGTGTCATCTGGAAGTTCTTACCTTGTGTGGGAACAGATTGAGGAGCACACCCATGGCAGCACAGCAGAAAATAAATTCCACAAGTCCGTATCTTTGGCAATGTATATGCACCCTAAAAATTATTTCAGGTTAAGCTATTTCTTGAGGGTGTAAAAGGCAACCGTCATGAGTTAGGAAAAGTGAGGAAAAACTACAGAAATAGCAGGAGGTTTGATTTTTTAGAAAGTCCTTCAGACTTGTGAAAAGAAAACATGTTGACTTTTGTGGCTTGTCAGAGAAGTTTCAGAAGGGGAAAAAGCCTAGACTCATAAGTATCTTTAAAAGTATTTTGCTAAATGAAAAATAAACCCACTTAAAGCTATATTTTAATTCTCCCATGAAGTAGATATCAAATCATACCACCACCCAGTTCAAAGTTCTGTTTTAGTGTTTTAACCATAAAATGTGAAATCCACAGAGACTGGCATCATATTTACTTCAATTACTATCTGAAAAGTATCTTTATACAAATACCAGACTTTATTTGACAACACATCATTAGCTAATATTCCTTGGCTTAAATACCATAAGATGCTCTAGAGTAAATTTTATCAACATAGTATGCCATACTCCAGTTCAGGAACATTCTTTACTCCACTCCCATAAAATAAATATTTTAAATAACTTCACTCACTCAGAAAGGTCACCCAAACTCCTTAAAGCATCTAGAAGTTATCAATGAATGTTCCTGAATTATTGATAGGTATACTTCTGGACTGTGGACTCCTTCCTGTAAAGATAGACACTGAGGCAGGAACCCAGAAGTTCAAGGGCAGCGTTGGCTACACTGACAAAGGTTAGCCTGAGCTATATATGCTCGAATCTCAAAGGAAACAAACAAACAAAAAACAACTAGTTGACTTCCCAGATAACAGAAACATCAATGCATACGTCTGTCTACTGTTTGGAAACTGTCATCCTGTACCTCAGATCCCAACGCAGACATTCTCCCCACTCAGTCTCCTGAACTTGGTGATTCCAAGCTCACACGGTCAAGCCTAGTCTCTGCCTCTCTCCGGATGACTCTTCCCCACTGATCTCAAAATCTTGTTTTAATGGTAAATGTTCTTACCTGACAGTGTGAGGGTGGTCACTTCTGAGTATTTATGTTATATTTATTTAGAGAATTAAAGTTAGTCTGTAAGTTTTGCTGTCTGCAAAGCTTGATGACTCCTCTTCCTCTGTTTTTCTGTCAAGGCAATTCTGAGGCCATTGGGTTTGACACAAAGGAGATAGTCATGCCTAGGGAAGCTGGGCCCATTCCCACTTAATCTTACATCTGTGTTCAGAACAACAGTCATTCCTCAGAGAGTGCCTCAGAAAACGTCCATGAGGCGCTATACTTGTTCCTAACCTCTGTGGCCTTTACTTACTGTAGAAACCTAGCACCACCTCCAGCTCAGCCAGGCTGCTCTGATGCTCGTCCTGTTTGCATGGATCTCAAGCCAAAGGCACAGTTTCATCACAAATATAGAAATAATGAAAAAGGTACTAATCACCGTAGCTTTTACCAACAAGACACTAAATGGCAAAGGATCCAAACATTTTTCTGCAACAAGACAGAAAAATGAGATATCAAAAGGGGAATTGATAGTTACAACAGCATAGTGCAGAAACTAGATATAGATGAAAACTCTAACATTGATGGTGCCTTATATGTGAGACAGAAAAATCAAAGCTCACAATGGTGCTAAATAAAAAGTGATCAAAGTTTAGTATTTTGATGTAGTCTGTTTTGTAAAAATTGCTTCTTTAATTTTTTTTTTTAAATTTTTCTGGCCAGAGACAGGGCTTCGGAATATGAATGCTTGAGTTCATGAGGACTTGAATTCTAATTCCGAGAAGCCATGCAAATCCTGTTGCAATAACAGTGGCAGGCACCTTTAAGCCCAATGCCCCTGTGGTGAGCTGGGATGTGAGACAGAGAAATCCTCAGAAGGTCAAAGTCCTAGCATATACAGCAACAAACAACCAAAGAGCAAGCTTGAATCAATTAAGGTAGAAAGAAAGTACTGATACCCAGAATTGTCCTAACACACACACACACACACACACACACACACACACACACACACACACACATACACACACACACACACACACAGATTCACTGAGGTACACAAGTAGCAGGTTTGAAGGGGCAGATTTTTCAATAGATTTTCTTTCCCCTTTATTTACAAAGAAGCACATTTCCTATGGATATATGCATACTTAATGCCTTCTATTGGCATATCATCTTGAACTAGAACATCAGAAGTCAAAATATATTAGCTCCTGATTAGTAAAAAATAGAGTTGCAACTATGTTTTTAATGATATTCTTCATTTTTTTCATGCAAAGATTCCCAATCTGCCTCCCAATTGAACTGTCCTGGTCATGAAACATTACCTTCTCAGTATGTGGCATGCCCATCAGCAAGAAAGTAGCAAGACATGCAGACTAACTTTATTTATTACATTTGCATTGCCTACAAAGCCATTTACTTAATGGATGAGTCTCATTAGCAGTCCAACCACAATATAAGGAATACAATGATGTGTTTCATGGGTTCATTAAAATAATATTTCAAAGGAGTCATTAGAAAAAAAAGAAGCAGAGGATTCAACAGACAGTAAGTTGTCTGCGAATAAATGAGATGGAACCAACATGTTTTCTAGTAAGTTAGAAACATGTTTACAAATATATTACAGCCATTAAAACAGGAAGCAGCAACTTAGCAAGTGCTGGGGGGACGATTACTCATGCAATTTACCAAAACAAAACTGTAATACTTTCACACCAATGTTACTGTAGATGCAAATGGCTGTAGAAACAGGAAAAGGGGTATTAAGAAGGAATTTTGTTTTACATAGCCCCAAGATGATGCTTCCATTTGAAGTCAAAATTTAAAACACTGAATTCTTATATATGGTTGTGTCGTTTACTGGCATGCCCATCTTTTCAGTTACAGGAACAAGTTACAGTAAAATAGCAAAATTAAGTCGTCCCAAAGCCTGAGAATGAAAAGTGCCAGACAACAGCCACTAACCAATACCCGAACAGTGTCTGTTTATGCCTTGCAGCAGAGACATGATATCTGTAATGTCTTTCTACACCTGAAAGTTGAATGACACCTGTCCAACAATGATGCATAATTAAGTGGACAACAGCTGTTACTTAAACAAAAGGAACTTTTAGGATGTAACTACTCCTTCATTTCTTAAAAATCTAATATTTCTACCTTTGAGCAAAACAAGAAACAGCAATGTGCATCACCCTTCCAACACTGCCAGAAGTGTTTCACATGTCACCTTGGGAATAGTTTCTAAGGTCACAGAGTATATTAAAAACAAGGATTCTTTTTTTCCACACAGAACATACAAAGTCCCAATTTAAAGAATAGAAAGCTGAGTATCTACCATGTAAATCTTTGGAAGGGCTTAGTTTTCTAGTTTTGAGAAAGCTACTTAGAACCATGTCTGTAGGCTCACAAAATAGACCTGGGCCAGACATCAGGCTTGGTCACATGTTCACAGACGAAGATCCTGATGCCGGGTCATCTTACAATGAGTGTTCATGCACTGAGCTTTCTGCCTCAGCCTGAGCTACATGGATCATCTATGTGACTTTGCTTTAGCCACTGTCACACTAGCAAACATAATCTTGAAGAGGCCTGACAAGCACTGGCTACCTTGGTTTGGCTTCTCCTCTCTATATCAGCATGGGAGCATGCCTGACCCAGATTGCTCGAGGACAAGAAATATTTGGAAGACAGCGAAGTCAGTCCAGCCAAGGACAATAGTCTAGATCATCTTTGATCCTCTCCAGCCAGTCAAGCCACAGACATGTGAATGAATTTAGCTAACATCAAAAGAGTCATCTACATGACCGCAAAAAAAACTAATGAAGTATGAGCAGGAGCATGTTTGCAGTGTGCATTATTTGATATCCAACAGATTCACACATTAACATTGTACTCTGTAAAGAGACTTATCCTCTACAAATAGAGGAGCAAGTTGTATAAAAATCAAAACAGCACTTTGTTTTACTAAAACCACTAATAAAGCATTATCTGTGTGCCACTTTTTAATGAGAAAATATAAATAAGACTTGTACAAGAGGTATCATAACCCAGGAAAGTCCTTGCCTACCATGAACAAGGCCAGAGGTTCTATTGACAGCACCATATAAAACAGATATGGAGCTGAATGCTTTTACCCTGGTAAGCAGAAGGATCAGAAACTGAACCACACAGCAAGTTTAAAGGGTATTGGAGTCACTTTTTCATTTAAGAAAACAAAAACAGACACACATATACATAATGTCTCAAGTTGTAAATGTTAGATACTAACTAAATGGAAGCAATTCCGAGACTGTTGAATTCAACCTCTGACATGATAATTTTCCACACCTTTCCTAGGTGTTTAGAATGATGCAGAATAAAGATAAATCACGGTGAGCAGATGAAGACAGAAATGGTGGCTCACTTACCAGTATTTTTCATGTGAACAAGTAGAGAAAGTTTGGGTCTCCAAATGAGTTTTAGAAAATATGCCGGTGTTTCTAATAGATAACAAAAACCTGACCAATTCCATAGCTAAAGGGTTTAATAACTATTTTGAAAATATATAGGCTATAAGGAACAGTAATTTGAAGACAATTATCACAACTGTAACAATTACTGGGGTACCAAACTCTAAATTATAAATGCATCCCAGAATAAGCTATAATAAACCAAAGCCTTCAACAAAGATAGCTTCCTTCCTCCCTCTGTCTTTTCATCTTTCCTTTCCTTGCTCCCTCCCCTCCTCCCTTCCTTCCTTCCTTCTTTCTTTCCTTACTACCCAGTCTGGCTCCAAACTAACTATCCCCATGCTCAGCGTGCTTTGATTACAGGCATAAACTACCACACCCATTAAATGCAGCTTCTTATGACAAAGCAAAACACAGTTCAAAATCAACATTTCTTTTAATGTTTTATTGTATCTTTGATAATGTCTTCCAAAGAATTAATACTGGAAAAGAATGTTAGATAGACAATTTGGCTGTTATGTGTAACAAACTGTAAACCATATCCTTGTCATGCTAATATCTAATGGGAGTCACTCCTTCCGGGGACATCTACTCCCTGCCCCTCCCAAGCGTAAGACTCTGGCAAAGTTGACCTCCATTCTCTCAAGTACTTGGGGTTTCTTAATTGCTTCTCTTACCTGAAAGAAAGAGGTAAAGGTAAAGTTTGACAACTATCAATCAGACAGGACAGAAATGGAAGTGATGTGGGATCCACTCAGCAAGAAGGATGAAAGACAGTAGCTATATTCCATGAAAATGAAACATTGTTTCAATGCATAATCCTACATCACTAACAGAGTGGAAAGGATCAAAGACTACAGTCTTATTTCAAATGCCAGCTGAGACAGGGTGGCTGGAGATCTGCTGACACTGAGCTAGGGTCAGGGCAGGCTGACCTCCATCATGAATGCGCATGACTAGAAAAAAACAACATGTCTCAGATACTAAGCCTCAGGCACTAGAGGTCTGGCTTTCATTTCTCACTATGTAGCTGATACTGACCTGGAAGTCAGTGGGTAGTCCAGGTTGGCCTAGGACTTAGAATCCTCCAGCCTCAGCTTCCTAAGTGCTAGAATTAGATATACACAGTGCTATGCCAAGCTGTAGTTTTATAGTACATTCTAAAGGAAACAGAAATTGAAAAATCTCTCTAGTTTTAAATGATGCCAAAACCTGTAAACTGCAGGGCTGGATAAAGAAAACACAAACTAAAGCCTTCATATTTTCCAGAGAACAGGATCATTGCTCGTAGTCTAGCTAAAAAAAATAGAATATATTATAATATATTATAATAAACCAAATACTGTAATAAACACAGCTACCTTCCTTTCTCCCTCCCTCCCCCTCCTTTTTCCCTCCCTTATTTCCTTCCTTCCTTCCCTCCTTTCTTCTATCAACAGTGGCTTGTTGTGTAGTTCAGTTGCCTTCAGACAGGCTATCTTCCTACTTCAGTCTAGCAGTGGGCTCTCTGGTTAAAACATGGCTAGAACTCCTGGCATCCTGCAACCTATTTTTGTCCCTGGCTTGAAAACTGTCAGTGTGAAGGGTAGATAACCCCTGTCATTCTTCTCTGCAGTATTCATAGCCTTGTACATTAGCCTTCTTCTTAGGCTAGAAGATGAGAACATGGAAAGGTAACAGAGTGCTCATGGCAGGTCCCAGTTTATGCAAAGCTCACTGTAGAGCCTCTCTCACTAGTTGGACTTGCAGAAGCAAGTGCTCTCAAGTCCCAAACTCACAAGCAAATGACTTTAACCAGTAACCAATAGGAGCCTAAAAGACCTTTTCCCATCCATGCTACTTAGTGGCCACCTCATGCCACCTGTGGAAATGTGGAGGAAAGCCTGATAGTGTGGGTTTGTTTTTAAAGGTGGGCACTCATAAAGGTTTCCACAGTGCAGGCCAGGCAAACCTCAAATTGATAGCTATCTTCTGACTGCAAGCCCCTGAGTGCTTTCAAGCCCTGAATTTGACTCAAATTGTAAGGTAAAAATGTGCCTCCCTTTATACCAGTAACTGTGGGTTGTTACATAGCAATAGTTAATTAACACAAGGGACCTTCCCCCAAATGTCAACAATACTATGCACATTGCTCAGCTCAGCTGACTTTTATTTTTTCCTAATAAGACTTAGTGAAGGAAGTAATTCATAGAATGACATTATAATACAAGGTCTTTATGGAATAGGAGACCAATATTTTGAGTTATGAAGTCACCTTGTATGATGATGATGATGAAGGAGCAAAATCACCTATCAGTTTCAAAGCTATAATAAGATGTTACATGATCATAAATAAAGTAATGGATGGTCTAAATGAGGTACACTATAATAAATGAAGAACAACACAGTGTAAGAAGGGGCAGAAGGACTCATATGGGCCATTTGCAATACTCTTCACCCTGGGACACTTGAAAATACAGTCCAGAGTCCCAGACACTGCTCAGTGCTGCTGGTGGTACTCCAGTTACCACACAGTTCATTTGCTCTCTTATGCTATACTTCAAAAAAACAAACTTAAAAAAAAAAGATGGAGAGTAAAATAAAAATATAGTCTACTCAGTCTAATAGTGAAATTTGGCAGAGATGTTACCAATGATCTTTGTCATTTCCTATTCATATCTTGTCCCAGAGATTTCCTCCACCAATGATTTCTCTCTCCAAGCCCTCTGACCCCTCACCCTTGCTCTGCCCATAGTGTAAACCCACTCCCATTCCCCTTCCCAGCCTCTCTCCTACCCAGTTCTTCTTTCCACCCACTTCTGATGTCTATTTTATTTACTCTTTGGAGTGAGATTCATGCACCCTCCCTTGGGCCCTCCTTCTTTGGGTCTGTGGATTGTAGCATGGTTATTCTGTACTTTATGGCTAATGTCCATGTATAAGTGAGTACATATACCATGTGTGTCTTCCTGAGTCTGGGTAGTGATATTTTCTAGTTCCATCCATTTATTTGCAAATTTCATTATGTCCCTGTTTTTAATAGCTGAGTAGTATTCCATTATATAAATGAAACACATTTTCTTTATCCACTCTTAGGCTGAAGGACATCTGGATTCTTTTCATTTTCTGACTGTTACAAATAAAGCTGCTATGATCATAATTGAGCAAGTATAGTTGTGTGATGATGGAGCATCTTTTTGGTATATACCCAGGAGTGGTGTAGCTGCATATTGAGGGAGAACTACTCCCAATTTTCTGAGAAACTGCCAGATTGATTTCCAAAGGGTTGTGCTAGTTTGCACTCCCACCATCTACAGAGGAGTGTTGTCATTTCTCTACATCCTTGCTAGCATGTGTTGTCACTGAGTTTTTGATCTTAGCCACTCTGACTGGTGTCAGGGTCGCTTTGATTTGCATTTCCCTGATGACTAAGGATGTTGAATATTTCTTTAAGTGTTTCTCAGCCATTACAGATTCCTCTGCTGAGAATTCTGTTTAACTCTGTTTTTTTTTTTTAAAATTGGGCTATTTGGGTTGTTGGTGTTTAATTATATCTAACTTACAAAACCAATAAAATTGTATATACACTGCTACACAACGGATTCTCTTTATTTTCTAAGCCTAAACATGACCAATGAGTATAGCTATAAAAATTTTGTTCTAAAGCCCTGACATTACAGCAGTGGTTCTCAAACCATGGGTCTCAACTCCTTTCTAGGGGTTGAACAACTCTTTCACAGAGGTCACCTAAGAGGTGATTTACATTACAAAGGTATTTACATTACAATTCATAACAGTAGCAAAATTACAGTTATAAAGTAGCAATGAAAATCAAGTTTTATGGTTGGGGTTCACCATAACAAGAGGAGCTCACAGCATTGGGAAGGTTAAGAATCACTGCTTTAAGGAGACCTGGTAAATTTGGCAATCCTCACTGTTCTGGTAACATCCTTTACAACTGTCAGGTTCCTTCTTACCCTGTGATGTAACTGCCTCTTTGGGGGATTGTCTTATCTGCTGTCATAATCGCTATCTGAGGTATGCAATTATGACTCTCATTTTTGTATTTCTGGCACTTTAGAGTATTCTGTCTACAGAAGGTGCCTGATACATGCTATTTAAAGAGAAAATAAAAGAAACCTGTTACCTGATGGTGTATAAGAAGCTGGGAAGGAATCCTTTAACAATAAACTTAGATAATGTAGGCAAAAATATGCTAAAAGCTTTTAAACACTAAATCCTTTAGCTCAAAGCCTGAGGCAGGGGTCTTCAAAGATAAAAGATTTATACGGAACAATTGGAAACTAAAAATTTTACAACCTAACACATGTTAAAAATTGGAAGAAATATCATAGGTCTCCAATCTACCCAGCTGTTAAAATTTTTCATATATTGCTTCAAGCAGTGTGTGCATTTTATTACTTTAACATAAAGAACAGTGGGTTAGTTTTTTTTTTTTTCTAAAAACATTTATTCTGAGAAACCTACTCTCCCAGTTTCTTTAGGTGCTAAAACTTAAGGTGTGTCCTTGGGCATTAGCTCCTTCTGGTCATAGTGGTCCTACAACTCAGCAGGAGCTATTCTGTCCTGTGTTTACACCTCTCTTGTCAATCAGGACTAGATAACACAACAGGTGGCTCACCAGACAGTCTTAGTTTATAATGAACCACTTTGGTTTGTTCATAATGTTTGAAAAGTGTAATGAGATAAACTGGAAAACATTCTTCCGAAGGAACTTCAAGGCAACTGATTTTTATTTATGGGAATGTGTGTGAAGTGTGTTTATGTATATATGTGTGCATGTATGTGTGGCACATGTGTGTTCAGGTACATGTGCACCTGTGTGTATGTACATACAGGCCTGAGGGTAGTCCAGGAGTCTTTCTGGATCTCTCGACCTTACACTGAGGGTTTCTCTGTTGAAGGTGGAGTTCTCCAACAAGACTGGTCTGCTTGACTAAATTGTCACAGGATTTCCTGTCTCTGCCTTCTTTCCATTGAAAGCTACCATGCCCACCCATAACTTACCCAGCTTCTGAGATCTGAACTCTGCCCTTCACACCTGTGCAACAACCACTTATACCCATTAGAGCAGTCTCCCTGACTGATTTAATTCTTGAATCTCTATTATGGACCCATCTTTTTGGAGACTTTATGGAACATTTAAATGATGAAGAAAATTCAAAACTATCTACTAGGAAATTAACTTCTCTCTCTCTTCTCCACCCACCCTGTCCAATTGCTCCCAAACTTGAGGATAAATGTGCTCTTCTGATCATAAGAGAAGGTCTTTCTGTAAGTACTTCAAGGGTTAAATGATGATGAACCATCCCAAGAATACTATGAGGTCTGTACTTGGTGGAATAGACCATCTGCACTCTGCTGCATGCTGCAAAGACTGAAGATTTAAAATGGCCTAAAGGAGTTTTCCTTTTCTCCAGAGCACAGTGGTCCTGACCTCAGAGGAGGTATACTGCATCTCCTCCTGCTGGCCAGTCTAAGTCTGAATTACTCTCTTTGTTCAATCAATTTAGACAACAAATTAGGCATGAATACTGTTTGGCATAGTAGTGCTAATCAAACAAAGAAGCAAACCCTTTTTGTTTTGCAAACATATGACATTTTTCAAACCTAAGAGCTCTAATATGAAAAAGGAGTTACAAATTAATACTAAAATCAACTCCAGATATTGCAAATGAGCAAAAAAAAAAAAAAAAAAAAAAAGTAGGCAATTCATACAAAAATGTTCAAGTGGCTGAAAAGAAATAAAAATAAAAGGACCATCTTAGGAGAGAAATAATTCAAATTAATTTGAGACATCAGATTCACAATTAAAGTCATGGATTTTTTTAAATAATTATACTAAGAAACGTGCAAAGAAGACATTCATAATACAATGTGGTTTTCTGCTGGAGAAAACTGTGGTAATATGCAACAAAAGTCTTGATAAACTTGTACATGCATCCTGTCTGGCTTACCTACTAAATCCCCATGGAAACATTCAAAGATGTCCTGCCATTTACATGCTAAGGTCATTCTACCATGATAAAATGTAAAGATACCACGGTAGAGAACTGCCAAAATTCAAAAGGCATGCGATACAATGAAATGTGCCATGAATACTGCCATTTTAATGCCATGGGCCATACAATTAAGTAGAGAAAATGAGGTACCAAATATGTTTAAATACAAATCCTCTTATACATTTAAAATGTTTAAGTTCATATCAAAAGTATTCTGTATGCTAAAATGATGTAACTCACTATTCATGAAGGGCAGATGTGTTAATGCTTTATTTCCTTTCTTCTACATGTTTCATACCTACACATGTGTGGTCTAGCGGGTGAAGGAAAATGTGGAAAATAGACATAGGACTGGCAGACATGAAGTTCATACAGTCTTGGTATATAAAATTTCCTGGTACAATTATTCTGAAGTCTCAAACCCAATCGAACCCTCAAGAACATTTCGCTCTGTGAGCATTAGTTAGGATATCACTGCTCTAAGGGAATAAAGAAACAGATTATTAGAATTAAAATCCAAGACCAGCAAAGTCACTCACCAAATTTAATTCTAACAAAAGAACCACTGTATAGATCAGACATCAAATCCATTTAGCATGATCAAGGTTAGTCTACTGCTGAGACAATAGAGAAGATAGAGTTTCATATGAAAGCCAGCTGACTCAGTGTGGTTTCTCTTGGTACACATGCATTTATGCATTTCCTCAATTAACCAGGTACATCTATTTGTACATACATGTTGCCTGAATTGATGAACAGTACTGAACATATGCCATTATCTATAAAAATCCACAATGCTGTTTGTTCTTGGCATCATTTGGTACTTTATTAGTGAATGTAAAATGACTCAACCTTGATGGCATGGGTATAACAAGGTGGCCCCATGTGGCCCTCTGCAACTTTCACTTCTGTAGTTCTGTGATTATTATACCTTATACTGCCCCACTAAACTTAGGACAAGTATAAATCAGTTTTCTGTAGCCTCAATAAGAGACTTGTAAGAAATTTAAAAATGTTTTAAACCAATAACACAAGCGAACAAAATAATAATTAATTTATCAATGTATCTCTCTTCTGCAGAAGTCGAAACACAGAAGCAATGGCTGTTCTCAAAGAATTGTCTTAGGGTGTCTATTCCTTTGTCATACAGCACTGGGACAAAACAGTCACACCGACTGCCCAACATCCAGTTGGACTTCTCAATTTAAAAGCTTCCCATCTTCTTCTATAAATTCTTTGCTGTCATGAACTTGGGAGATGATCACTGTCATCAATAGGAAGATGGTTTAGTAGCACAGATGGCTGTCCTTTTATAGGCCAACTTAATGACTTGTTCTTATCTAATTTGTCATCTGTTATTTAGTTGTCATTATGAACTTTTTGAGTTTTATATTCATCAATTTTGCATGTTGACTAAACAGATGGCTTCAGTTTTTCTTTAAAAAAAAAGCAAAGCAAGAAAATAACATTAAATGATTAAATGATAAAAATGTAAGTACACACATACTTAAATATACCTATGTGAGATAAAAACTTGAGAGACTAAATTAGAATCCTAAGTGAGATGGATTCCAGACTCAATGGACATGCAAAGACACAATCAGGGGCAGCTGCCTGCAAATGAACAAATTGGTCCAAATATGGAAATACTGTGTTTCCTTTCATTTATCACAACCAATTTTTAAAAATCTATCTTGACAAATAGAGATGACAAATGCCAGCTGATACACACCCCCTACCAGGACAGTCCTTATGATATAGACACAGTTGTAGTTCCTCTCTCTGACATTGATAATCCTTTTTAGAAAGTAGGTAATAGACAGGTGCTCCCATATTTTTAATTTTTCTTCTCCCTCATCCTTCTCATGGCTTGCATTGATCCATGAATTATTTGCTAATTAACATCCAAACATATGATAAATAAAGGCAAATGAGAATAGTTGACAGCAATGAGGTCAAAGTTCAGAAGATAAAACATGCCACTGTGACACAGAAAAGTGCTGGGGCTCACATTCTATCAGAGACGGCAACTGGAAGTTATAAGAAATTAAAGATATTATGAAGTAATAAGCTAATATTAAATGAACGATTGTTTAGGAATGTGACCTGTTTAGTTTGCCAACAATTAAGGGATTTGCTTTATCAGTCCCTTACAACACTGAAATGTAGCAAGACAGAACCATAGTAAACTCCTGTCCTCTATGCAAAGCACACCTTCCAGTGTGGCAATGCATAAAATTAAAGTAACTCCTTTAACTAACTCAACTTCATTCTCTTCATTGTAACCAACCTGAGGACGTGATCCTGTAAGTTCCTCAAAGAAGAACCCAATGTAGAATTGAGTTTACCAGAAAGTACAATCCCTTGCACTTTTTTTGTGTTTGATTATAATGGAAAATTGTAAAATTAGTACAGCTAAATGTCATGCCATTCTACCCCAGCCATGAGTAGGTACATTCCATTAAGATAATGGCACCCTAAAGCATTCTGTGACTGTCTCTCAATAGAAGGCCTACAAAAGCTTTGATAAAGTAGGAGGCAAACTGTCAAACTGAACCTTGGTGCCAGATACCTGTATAGATCTAAAGACTATTAATGAGACCTGAAATGAGAATTTGAGCCCCCAAGAATTCTTTCAAGTCTTTACCACACAGAAATGTTTTACACAAAGAATATGCTAAGGGTGTGCCTTCTTAAAAACTGGACCCTGTGCTTGCATGTAACAGACTGATAACACAGAACTGAAGAATCCTATACCAGTGATGCATGTAAGTAAGGCAGAAACTGTACAGAAGGAAACTACATCACTCAGTCTGATTCAGGTCCAAGCTGGTTTTCTTCCTTTGTGATCTTTTGCTCTATGGTAAGTTCTGATCTGACCAAAATAGTCACAGTGCATTCTTAAATGATTAAACAATTTGAAGCTGCTTCAAAGGACCTGGTCTCCCACAAACAAGCACTAGCCAAGACCACATTTATAGAGTTCTGTACAATAAATGAAATTCTGTGGACAAGGATCTTACATGCTATCTGCCCATGAAGATTGGCCAGGGAGCTTATCACAATATGGAATTGCATATTAGATGCTTCACTTAGTCACACTGCTCCACGTAGTATATGTTTTCACACACTAACAGGTTTAATATATTTCCAAATAGAAGTTGTAAGGCTGTGAGGTATGACACACAAATGACGTTGATAAAGGTAACCCCACAGTCATTACAGCTGTACTCTGGGAAGAGCATCTTGCTCTGGGAACAGCATCTTTTGAGGATAACTTGGTGTTCTGTATTTTTCAGTCTCAGTGGTTCAGATGGGAGAAATGACTTCTCAAATTTCTCAGCTGATGAAAGGCTCTCAAAATCTGGTCCAGGTAGAACAGCACCCACTTTACTTCAAAGCATGTTAGAAATTAAAATTATACAACCCCAATCTAGATCTCTTAAATGTCAGACTCTGGAGATGATGTTCACTAGTCTGAGTCTCCAGAAGCTATCTGGATATTTTGATAATATCGTTTGAGAGACAGCGCATTGTACTGTAGGATTCTTCAGGATGAAGATGGTTCACTTGGCTTGTATTCCTTCACTGTGCTGATCAGTATCCTTGGCATTCAAGACACTTAATGCTTATAAGTTCAGATATTCTGAAGACAGAATTCACAACACATGCCTCACTTTCTGTACAATGGTCTCTCACACACTCATACACGCAGGGGTTCTAAGAGTCCAGTGTATGGCTGAGCCCATCAACACTGAACCTCCAAAGCTCTTACTTCCTACACATGGATACTCACTCATGTGACTGCAGTAGGGTTTGTACTCTTTGAGAATTCATGGAAATATTTTGTAAAGTTTGAAGGAGGAGGGGGGGTAAATTGAATTATGATGTTGGAGATTTTGAAAATGCATCAGACGAGATAATTACAAAGTTTCTGTAAGGCAAAGGACACTGTCAAAAGGACAAAATGGCAACCAACAAACTGGGAAAAGATCTTCACCAACCCTACATCTGATAGAGGGCTAATATCCAATATATATACAAAAAACTCAAGAAGTTAGACCCCAGGGAACCAAATAACCCTATTAAAAATGGGGTGCAGATCTAAACAAAGAATTTTCACCTGAAGAAATTCGGATGGCTGAGAAGCACCTTAAGAAATGCTCATCATCATTAGTCATTAGGGAAATTCAAATCAAAACAACCCTAAGATTTCACCTCATACCAGTCAGAATGGCTAAGTTTAAAAACTCAGGAGACAACAGGTGTTGGTGAGGATGTGGAGAAAGAAGAACACTCCTCCACTGCTGGTGGAATTGCAAGAAGGTACAACCACTCTGGAAATCAGTCTGGAGGTTCCTCAGAAAACTGAACGTGACACAACCGGAGGACCCTGCTATACCACTCCTGGGCATATACCCAGAGGATTCCCCAGCATGTAATAAGGACACATGCTCCACTATGTTCATAGCAGCCTTATTTATAATAGCCAGAAGCTAGAAAGAACCCAGATGTCCCTCAATGGAGGAATAGATATAGAAAATGTGGTATATTTACACAATGGAATACTACTCAGCAATTAAAAACAATGAATTCATGAAATTTGTAGGCAAATGGTTGGAACTGGAAAATATCATCCTAAGTGAGGTAACCCAATCACAAAAGAATATACATGGAATGCAATCACTAATAAGTGGATATTAACTAGCCCAGAAGCTCTGAATACCCAAGATACAAGTAACATATCAAATGACTCCCATGAAGAAGTAAGGAGAGGGCCCTGATCCTGGAAAGGCCTGATCCAGCATTGTAGAGAAGTACCAGGACAGAGAAAAAGGAGGAAGGTGATTGAAGAATGGGTATAGAGAAGGCTTATGGGACATATGGGGATGGGGGAACTGGGAAAGGGGAAATTGTTTTGAATATAAACAAAGACTTTAGAAATTAAAAAATAATATTAATATAGCCATACAAATAAATTAAAAAAATGCATCAAAATTTGATAAGGCCATAAAAATAGTATTCGTGATTGAATAGTACTAAGATTAGAACACAGGAAAGAAGTAGGAGGAATGGCACAGTGCTTACTGCTCTCATAGAAGCCCCAGGCTCACAGTAGACAGGTCACAATTTTCTGTGACTGTTCCAGAAGGCTGGATGTCTTCTTTTGACCAAGGAATTTCCCTTCTAGAGTTATATGCTAAAGAATGCATTCCATAACCAGGCATTACTGTGTTCTGTGATCCTTTGATACAACAAAACCAAGAAAGCACTTCTGTCTTAGTGAGGAGGTATAGAGGAAAAAGAAAAAGAAAGTGGCTTTATTCTGTTCACACACTTGGTATCAACATTTGAGATATGCACTACACCATTACAATTAAAATAGCGACAAAGCTAGTGGAAGATTCATGACACTATTAAGATCATGGTATCCTAATGTAAGGTACAGCTTCACTTCAGGAACAATGCAGAGAAATATCCATTGCCAAGTAAAGAAAGGGAAGAGAATAAAATGCAAGTACAAATCAAGAGGTTCCAACTCCCTGGCATTTGTGCCTTGTTCTTCCGACCTGAGCCTTTGTGGCATGTTAACCAGAATTCTGTGCTCTGGGCTATAAGCTGACTCTACCCTGTGCCAACTGCAGGACCCTGGGGAAATTATTCACCTGCTTTGTGTCTAAGTCCTCTGCAAAATAGAGAACTCATGTTAGCTAACTCAGAATTGATGAAAGATATAAGTTAAATAGCATACTCAATACATGTTAGGCTTCTTTTATTCCATCTAGAGGTGTCTCCAAAGACAAAGGAGCATTTATCAATTCATGTAACATGTTTGCAGTCTATCTGTCTAAGCAATGAGACAGAAAACAAAAGATAAACAGATCAGTAAGTCGGGAACAGTGTCCCATTGGGGCTTATTCAGCATTGGGGACACAGCAGGTTTCTAAAAGTGCATGCAGGTTGGTTGCATTTTATCACAGTACTGAGGAAATTCTCCCAAAAGCCATGGTTGAGAATGATACAGTAGAGACTGTGGCATTACACAGACTTGAGTAGACTAGATGACTTTATGATCACTGAATAACAAAACTACAAAAAGTAAATTTCCCAAATGTGTTGTTGCTTTGACTATTGAAATGCCTTTCATAATTCTCTGGTCCCCTTTCTCCTTCACCATAGCAACCCATGCATATCACGTGTCTTTCGCCATAGAGGCAGAAGCTGAAAGTTCAAATGCTGATCACAGGGTGTTTTCTTAGTGACATGAAATTTCAAGTCTATTCTCACAGAGCCTGCAAAGACCACCCTCAGCAAAGAATCCAAAATAATTTTTTTTTTACCTACACAGACAGGGCTCTGTTAGATGCCAGTGAAACCTGATGCTAGTGCAAAATTAAAAATGAGGCAATTAGCAGAAGAAGAGATGAAAATCCACCATGTAAACACTGGACATCCAAAACCTTTTTGCTCCAAGGAAATAACAGTTGCTTGCAATGGATTAAGAAACAAACAAACAAAACAAGCATGCAAGGTTTTGAATATGTTCTACAACCTTCCATTTAGGGCTTATTACATTGGACTTTGTAGTCTTCAGGTTCCTGCCTCTACCCTACCCAAGTAAACAAAATACTAAGTAATGGAAGTGCTAGAGATTTCACTGGAGTGCTCTAAGAAATAATCCTGAAAGGCCATTGTTAGAA
The DNA here is from genome assembly GCF_947179515.1 of Apodemus sylvaticus. Taxonomy (NCBI): domain Eukaryota; kingdom Metazoa; phylum Chordata; class Mammalia; order Rodentia; family Muridae; genus Apodemus; species Apodemus sylvaticus. The sequence goes on from NC_067479.1 coordinate 108,881,560, forward strand.
GGTGTAAACTGTCTACAGTTCTATCAGAAAAATGCCATTTGAAAAGGTCAAAAAAGAAAGAAGAGGGAGGTTGAGGAGGAGAAGGAGATGGAGGACATGTTCAGGAAGGCAGTGAGGACAACACGGAAGAGAGCTGAGGTACAGATCTGCTGAGTTAAGAACAACATTGGGGTACAAGAGAAAGATCTGATTGTTTGGCCCTGGTATACTTAGATTTGAATGCTTTCAGTGACCTGTAGAGAATAAGATTCTCTCTAAGATTCACACTGAGCACCCACATGAGGGCAACATTAGCTATCACACAGAATAATAGCTAAATTTCAACGGCCATGCCCTAGGTGGATGGCAGCATAGTCACTGGTCTCTTTGCCTCTTTATCTTAAAGAATTCTCAACTTGGAAATCATCACATGGCTCTCCTATTAGCAGCTCTCTTCTCAGTCAGTCTGCTGTATCACAGAACCTCTTTTTCCCCATTGGCACCAGCAAACAATATCTAATTGAGCACTGCCTCAATTTCATATTCAGAATCAGTGTCCAAAATCATGCTATCCTCACAAGAAAACTTAGTTGTGCCTATCTCATGATAATTGTTTTCTGTCTCAGCCAGATATGAGTCCAAATTATCACAAGAGCTTTTTTTTTTTACAGGAGGACATTTTTTATTAGATGTATTCTTTTTTATTTATTTATTCAATATATTCTTTATTTCCATTTCAAATGATTTCCCCTTTTCTGGCTCCCCACTCCCCAAAAGTCCCATAAGCCCTTTTCCCTTCCCCTGTTCCCTCATCCACCCCTTCCCACTTCCCTGTTCTGGTATTCCCCTACACTGCTGCACTGAGTCTTTCCAGAACCAGGGGCCACTCCTCCATTCTTCTTGGACATCATTTAATATGTGGATTATGTCTTGGGCATTCAAAGTTTCTACACTACACTGGTCTGTCAGGCTTATCCTGTTGGAACACTTTTGAAATGTACCCCAATAATGGTACCTAATTTCCTACTATTCAGTTATAACTTCATCCATTCATCCCATAAACAGTTTCTAGAGACCCGTTGGTTATAAATCACATGCTATATATTGGAGATGCAAAATGAGTAAATCAGGTCTTAAGAGTGCAGCATGGAGAAGATGGAGACTGTAGCACACTGGTCCCAAACAGAGATAAAAATATGTAGGCTGACTTTGCAGGACAGATAGGACTCAGTCTCATAGACAGTGCTTCTCTGTAGTGGCAGCTCAAGCAATGAGATGTCAGCAATATGGAGAAAAGGCTCTTTTGCTCTTCTAAGATATGAAACAAAACATAAAGATCTGTTTGTACATTTACTCATTGGCTTTGTATCATGCGCAAACATGCAAGAGTGAGTACAACTTCTAGGAGCCACTTGACTCTTCCTGTCACACGGGTCCCAGGGTCAGTCTTGGCAGCTAATGCCTTTACCCTATGAGTCATCTTATTGGCCCTCAAAAAATTCTATATTTTATACCTAAAAACATTCTTCCTTCTGTGGACAAAGTGAAATGTATTTGTCGCAGCAGTATGTAACTGAGGGATTATCCTAGATGCAGACTTTGAAAATAAAAGTTACATTAACTCATTAGCTCATTATATGTAGTCACAACAGTTTAAAAGTCCATCCCAAGTAACTTTTAAAATAGATATTAAAATCACATGCACGTAGAGAGATACACACACAAACACAAATGGTAGCTGACTGAAACATACTAATAATTATTAGAGAAATGCCATTTACTGTTGCATTCTAATATATTCCTTCTCCCACAAATAATTCATATCCATTTGTTTATTCCAAACAAGGGTGCATTACTGTCACAGACAAATTCTGGCATCAGAATTTAGAAGACCATCTCTGTCAGACAAAATATCTACTGTTCATTTGTAGACTTCCAAAGATTTAACACTGTTTAGATTCTTCACATTTATTTTTAAAGCTTGGTTGCCAATAAAGTCAATCATTACATTAGAATTTTAAAATGATCTGACTCTGAATGTGCAATGACTTCATTTAAGTCTCATTCCATTTAGATATAGAACATTTTTGTCCTTTCATGAAAATATGTAACAACAAATTACAGTTGTTTATCTGCTTATTCCACACAGCAGGCAATGTTTGTAGATGCTAAAGCCTCTTTAATGAACTCATGATATTGAGGGGCAACTTGGCCTCCAATGAAGGCTCCAAACATTGGTGGTTGAAACAAAACCCATGCCTAACTGCAGGAAGATAGTCTTCATTTACCAAGGAGTAGCTATTGCTTCCTACTCACTTTTCATTTTAGAAAATAGGGCCCTGCAAACCTCACATGTCTGTCACCTTTCTCTATGGGGAGAAGAGATACTTCTGTTACCATGCCCCATGTTCTGCCTTTTCCATATTATATGTCTCACCTGATTCTATAGCAGCCCACTCAGAAAAGCTCTGGAAGACTACATCAACTAGCTGAAAGCCACCCCATTATCAAAGGGCTGAAGGAATGCGTTATCCCGCTTTCTCCTTTATAGGATGCTAGCACTCCCCTGCTTGTGATGGTATATATACAGAAAGTAGCACAGTATAGATGTATGCATGGCAAGCTGAGCTCTGCGGACACTGGAAGAGGAGGGAGGGTTTTTCCGTGTTAGTCCATTATCACCTATCCTCATCAGCGAAGCGCTAATCTGGAAAAATGAACTCACCATTCCCCTAACAATACTGAATGCTAGCAGACGCTGGCCATTTCAATTTCATTCTCAGAGGATCAGGGTTGTTAATGTTTTATCATCAGTTCTTTTCAATTAGGTCAGGTCATAGCACTTCCTGGCTGCTCATCACCCAGACTAATGGCTTCAATTTTCTAGGGTGTGTTACTCAATCAGGAGCCCATTTCCTGATATTCCCTAAGTAGCTCATATTCCCCACTGTCCTTTCAGATTGTCTTATGAAAAGAATTCAAGGAGTATTTCATTTCAGTGTACTATTTGAGAAATATATCAGTTTTACAAGAAGGAATTTTGTTCTTATTTAAGTAATCCTTGGAACTCCTCAGCAAACTTTTATCCTTAAAAAAAATAACACAAGAAATAGGAAAACCCAAATCAAATACTAATGAGTCCTCCCACATTCTATTCTTATTGTTAACTTTATTTCTTATTGTTGTGCTTGATGTATGTGTGGGTATACACATGTCAAAGGACAAATACGGAAGCCAGTTCTCTCTCCCTTCCGGTGGTTTCTAGAGATGAAGTTTACTGTCAGACTCATGCAGTAAGTGCCTTTATACTCTGAGCCAAAGTACTAGGCCCATCCCCTAGAATATATTTATATCAAAAATGTACTCTGTGTTTTTTTTTTGTTTTTTTTTGTTTTTGTTGTTGTTGTTGTTGTTGTTTTTTATGCAGTCAACTGGCGGAGTATTTGTAGAGCAAGCAGGGAGTCCTGACTTTGGCACCCTATGAACGTGTAATCTGAGCTGGTGGAACATTTCTTTTTTTTTCATTTTTTTTATTCGATATAATTTTTTATTTACATTTCAAATGATTTCCCCTTTTCTAGCCCCCCACTCCCCGAAAGTCCCGTAAGCCCCCTTCACTTCCCCTGTCCTCCCACCCACCCCTTCTCACTTCCCTGTTCTGGTTTTGCAGAATACTGCTTCACTGAGTCTTTCCAGAACAAGGGGCCACTCCTCCTTTCTTCTTGTACCTCATTTGATGTGTGGATTATGTTTTGGGTATTCCAGTTTTCTAGGTTAATATCCACTTATTAGTGAGTGCATACCATGATTCACCTTTTGAGTCTGGGTTACCTCACTTAGTATGATATTCTCTAGCTCCATCCATTTGCCTAAGAATTTCATGAATTCATTGTTTCTAATGGCTGAATAGTACTCCATTGTGTAAATATACCACATTTTTTTGTATCCACTCTTCTGTTGAGGGATACCTGGGTTCTTTCCAGCATTTGGCAATTATAAATAGGGCTGCTATGAACATAGTAGAGCATGTATTCTTGTTACATGGTGGGGAATCCTCTGGGTATATGCCCAGGAGTGGTATAGCAGGATCTTCTGGAAGTGAGATACCCAGTTTTCAGAGGAACCGCCAGACTGATTTCCAGAGTGGTTGTATCAATTTGCAACCCCACCAGCAGTGGAGGAGTGTTCCTCTTTCTCCACACCCTCTCCAACACCTGCTGTCTCCTGAATTTTTAATCTTAGCCATTCTGACTGGTGTAAGATGAAATCTCAGGGTTGTTTTGATTTGCATTTCCCTAATGACTAATGAAGTTGAGCATTTTTTAAGATGTTTCTCCGCCATCCGAAGTTCTTCAGGTGAGAATTCTTTGTTTAACTCTGTACCCCATTTTTTAATAGGGTTGTTTAGTTTTCTGGAGTCTAACTTCTTGAGTTCTACACTTGATAAGTTTGTGAACACACTGGCCTAAATTTATTGTATACAAATCACAGTGATGAATTTGCATTCATTATTTCATTTCAGTGTGCATTGTCTTAAAAATCAACAACAACAACAACAACAACAACAAAAAACAACAACAAAAAAAAACAGCCAATCACAAGGTCCGGAGAGGACTTGGTGGGTAAAAATATCAAGTCTGAAACTTTGAGGTTAATCCCAAAGATGTGCACAGTAGAAAGTGAGAACCACAGAACTAATCCATGCAAATTGTTCTCTGTATGTCACCCATGTTCATATACCAATAAAAAATAAATGTTTTTTATTACATTTATAGTTTTTATTATATATATATATATATATATATATATATATATGAGTACTTTGTCTGCATGCATATCTGTGTGATACATGCATACATGCATGCCTAGTACCACTGCAGGTTAGAAGCCAGTGTGAACTTTACCTGGAGTTATGGATGCTTGTGAGCCATCACAAGGAAACTAGGAGATGAACCCAGGTCCTCTGCAAGAGCAATTAACACTCTCCACCTCTGGGACATCTGTCTCACCCCAAATAAATGTAATTTGAAAGATTAAACCATGTTTTAAATAACTTAAGTAGATTTTAGAGATAGAGAAAAATCTACAGAATCTACAATTGGGCCTTTTGACAAACATACACACACACATGAAATCAAGACTCACAGGAACAAGGACAGAACCTGAAGAAACTTTCCTGGGTACATGTTCTGCCCTAGCCACCACTTCTCTAGCAGAGACTGGATTTCTGCCATCATGAATTCATGTAATTTTTTCTGCTTCTGAAATTAATGTAAATATAACAGCAGAGGCCATAGAGTTTTGTGTTGTCTTTATTTCACCTACTTACTATATACACTCATGACAGGAGTTACATTTTGGGATTGGGGAATAGCATTTTATTGCCCAAATGAATATTCAAGCCCAACTATTCTCATGTTGATTGAGTTCTTTATTAGAAGAGTGACTCTGAGCATCTGGGTAGAGAGCTTTTGTGAGTATAAGCCTCCATTTGCCTTGGCAAAAATCAAAGAGGAGACCTGCTCAATCATAAGGGGTATATTTAATTATCTAAAAATAATCCTTAGGAAGTGTTAGACAGAATGTTCTCAGTCACCACAGAGTCTATAATGTTCTCTCTTAGGATGATATTGAGCTGTATTGAATTTCTAATTTATTTTTCATCATTTTGTTCTTTCCTGATAATGATACTCAGGATCTTAATGAGCTTATTTGTAATTTGAATACATATACATACATCTAAAATTTTAATGTCAGGCACTATCAATAGTCTAAGCTTTGTCCTTTTCCATAAAATTGGCAATTTGACATCTACCACTAAGCTGCTAAAGTTTAGGAATGTATTCATCCAAACAAATGCTCTCTGTCCAACACACATACTTACGGTACTGTCCTTGAGTTTGTAACCTGCCTTTATATTTCCATTCTCTGAATCCTTTGATGAGCAAAATACTTTACTTTTAAGCAAGTCCAGTTTATCCATTTTTCCTTATAGAGTTAATGCTATTCATTACTTCAAGAAAGCTTTGTTCTTTAAGACTAGCTCCTACATTTTGCTTGAAACTTTACAATAGCATTGCTACCTAATCTATGACCCCCTTGACTTAACAATAATTTAGTTTTTCATTCCCGTTTCTTCCTTTCTTTTTAAATTGGAAGATTCCAATCACTACAGCTCCAAGTTCACTGACATCTTCTGATGTCAATTGCTCACATATATAATGAGCACTGTTCCAGTTCTCAGGTTATTAGCACATTACCTTGATTCTTTTAGATTTGTTCTTATTTTATAAAAATAAATTTTCTGGAACATTTTCTTTATTTTAGTGGCACATTCTCCTATGTTGTACATGACAATGGTCTCAAGAAAGGTGGTAATCTGTTCCAGATGACCAGATCATCAGAAGCCACTCTCTAGTAGGCATTGTAGACTCCAAATCTGCACATTCACAGCTCAGTATATAGGGCCAATATCATAGAAGGATCCCTCAAGATGCCACTTCTGGGATTGTCTAGAACAGTTTTCTCCTCTACCATTCAATCCTCAAGCTGCAGCTCTGTCCCTTCTGAATGTTTCAAGTTAGTGGCCTCTCTGCTGCCTTCTGTGAGCACCCCTAGCCTCTCCTGGATATCATAAACATCCTGATTATTTCCCTCCAGGGATCATAGCTTCATTGTCCTATTGCCCAAAGCACTCTGCTTTTTCTAGCTCTATAGTGTGTCACTGTGGTGTGACTATTCATTCTCATTTTACCACAGCAAAGGCATTCAGTGTTCACAATAAGCTGATTAAAAGTTAGAGGACCAATTACATATGTTTATTTCAGTTGTCAATCTTAGAGACAATGCTACTCACAAGAAAGCCTAATCAACATGACCAACATGAAAAATTCAAAATCGTTTTATAGAATAGCTCTCAAGCCACAGAGTTAAAGCCAAGATTACCCATGAGGGCAATGAAGTTTATTTGTATTTTTTGTAAGTTTGTATTGTATCTATATTATCCTAACATATTAAGGTTTTCTGTAACAACAAATGATTCGCCACTCACTGATGACCCAGAGCTTGGGACCTTCATTCTCTCTATATAGGTCTTACTTTTGCTTACATAATTTGTAAGAAGAAGCAATGTTAGAAAACCTTATGTCATCTGTATTAACTTTATGGATGTAAGCTTGAATTAACAACATTTTTGGCCAAGATTCAAAATGACTTCATGTTTTCTGAAGCCAAATTCATTTAGAACTTGAGCTCAGGCAAAGAAATCAGGACTAAGAGCTGACATAAAAACATATTTCCTCTCTGCAATTCTTCAGGAACTATTTAACTGTATTGAATGCTTACCTGCTTCTACTTTAGACATCTTCCTGCTATCAGGGCCTTCACTAACACTTCACAAAACATGCCAAAACCAACACCCCAAGATCTAGCCTCCCTATGAGCTTAAATAACAACTTAGATAGATGTCCATTCTGTACTCAATGATTTCAAATGTATCAGGATATAAAAATTTGTTATCTCCCATGACCTACTATAAATTTTTTATTATTATTATTTTATAACAGTTGCAATAAAACTTAAATGCTTAGATCTACTAAAATGAGAATTTTTGATAAACCCAGAGTTAGACATCATCTTTCATTTCCTCTTTGAACTTTTCTCTCAATCTTAAACTTATTCAATATACAGAGCAGGAAGCACCCAGGTATTCTGTCCTTGTGAAGTACTGTACATGCCCTGTTAGGGACATATTTAATACTGAAGTCTATGAAAAGTGTGGTAAAAAAGGGTCAACACTGTTGGACTAGGTCCGATCTTTGAGGTCTATGGCAGCTGTTTAATAAAGATGTGAACAGCTGATGATATTAATAATTCTAATTTTAGACATTATTTAATCAGCATTTCCTATGAGAAGCAAAGTAAGGAATATTCACAGGCTTGGTGTCACTTAGCTGCAGGATCACTCTGGAATATTTGTCTCTGGGTCCTCACATAGATGAGACAACCTGGAAACACGGATGGAGGACCTTCACAGAGCATCCCTGCCGAGCTCCAGCTCTGCCCTTGCCTCTGACATTAGATGCCTTTATTTCTTAGAATCTACTTCCTGTACAGAGATCACTGTCTGTAATATTTCCCAAAGTTTAACACTCCAGGATTTGTAACAAAATAATATTTGAATTCACTTATGAAAGCAACAAAAATATATTTACTTCATCATAAAATATCTGTTAACCAGGCATGATGGTGTGTGCTCTAGTAATCTTAACTCTTAGGAGGCCAGGACAGATAGATTACAAGTTCAAACCTAGCCCAGAACCAGAAAGAGATTCTGTGAGAATGAATAGTCCTACCGACCGACAGACAGACAGACAGATATTATGTTGCAGTCTAATAGCAGATATCCAAGGAAATGCGTATGAGATCCAAGTGGACCAAATGAACCACTGTGTGTCAGAGTGGGATTCCTCAAAGGGCAGTAGTTTTTCCTTTTGCTTTCTGACATCAATAAAAGCCAAAAGTTCTATTTCACAAACACTATCATTCTTTTCTATAATTTCAGACCCAGAATATAGTAAAACTACAGCATTAGTCCCAAACAGCATATATAAGTCACATACTAACAACTGACTTTATGATCTTTCACAAAGATACTAGCAGGTTGATAGAACAAGTGAGTGGCAAATTTGTCAGCCTAGTTGAGCATTTAGCCTCCCCCTTCTTATCAGTGTAGTGCTCACTGAACAGGTAAGTGCTCACATGTACTTACCTAGTAACAACCTTACTTTCATAGCAGAAGCTTTAAAATTATATAAAAATTGCTGAGTTCATGGTAGTCATAAAGCCTGTATCTTAATACTATAGTCTCCTTGAGCTTAGCATCTATTACATCAGTCTTGACATTGTGAGAAAACTTTGAGGTGGCATGCATGCTTCCTCTAGCCTTATCAAGATGCTCTCTAAGCATGCACTAGAACCAATGCCAAGGCCTTTACTATGATAATACCATATCCAAACCCCAAGGCTCTGAGCTTGTCCAATACTTCATCTCCTTCTCTGAAATGTCACATAAAGAAATGCAATCGTACTCAACATGAAAGACATAGCCCCAACCCATTCAACACCACTATGTTTTAGCTCCCTATCAACATGTATGAACACACATCAGTGGAAGGTAAATCCAGGACTGTGGCATGCCTATGGCTTATCTATTTAGCTGTAAAGTTAGCAGGGTGGATCCATTTGCTTTTTTCTACCTAATTTTTATGTCTCTTTTCCTCCCATACCTGATACATGATATGGCCATGTTTGATGATTCTCCATCATTAGTCGAGAAAATGTTTCACAAGTACAAATTGAGCCTAATCTGCTTCACTGAACAAACACCCAGAAGCTCTTGGCTTCCTGGTGGCAAAAATATATGAAATAAGTAACATCTGCTTCCATATGCATTAACCTCTTTGTAACAAGCTGTGTCTTTTATCTTCCATTCTGAATTTACTTTAGGATTTCTTTTAGTTTTCCTTATCTAGAGCTCTGACTCTCACACAGACCCTTTAAAAACTGTGTTTGGAGTCTGATATGATCAGCGCACTTCCCCTGAAATTAAAGTTTCTTTTGATATTGAGTTCAGTACATTCAGAGTGGAAATCAAAGGATTAGTCTGGTTATAAAGATTTAAGTCAACAGAAAAGAATTTAATCCACTGGTGTTGAGTTTCATAATCAAACAGTGAAGAACTTGTTTATATGCTAAAAAATCTACCAAACCAAAAATTCAAAATATCTCCAAAGCTCCATCTACCTCATTTACTCAACAGATAAATAAATACTTTAATGTGCCAGGCACAGAAAAAGGTGATGGAGTCATTGATATAGACTGCTTAGAACCTACACTTTCATTCAGTAGCTTCCAGTCCAGTAGACACTGTCCTCGGTTTAGGCCTATAATCACCTGATTGCACTTATAACAGTCACAGAATGACTACTGAGCTGACCAGATCTAGCTGTGTATGGGGAGATGGAAGAACATTTAGTAATGGAAGGTTGGTGGGAACATGCAGCCCTGAAGTCAAGACCCAACGAATGATAAGGGCTTGGTGAGACAGACCTCAGATAATCAGCATCGGATGAAAAAGAAGCCTACCACATTTAAGAAATATGGGGCAACAGAGAAAGCAAGACAAGGTGCTATGGAAACAGACAAAGAATATGTGCAGGTTTGCCTTCACGGGAGATCAGAGCTACTCTTCTTAAGGATTTAGAACTTCATGTAGAAAACAGAGGGGCCATGGATAATTTCTAAATCAGAAGGTGCATGTGGTCAGATTGAGTGCATGTGCAGATTTTCTTGGCTAATGGAAGGACTAAGCTTTTCTGGATGATAAGTGGGATCTCAGTGCTTAATGCCCACTGGTTACTAGGAAAAGTACCCCAGATACCAGCAGACTAAGGAAGTCAGTACACCAGTCTACACTACAGTTTAACTGAACAGTCATTTCTAAACTCCTCCTGCTTCACCTCCTCATGCAAGCAGTTCTGAGTGCCATGGACGAAGAGATTAGAGACAGTAAGCCATGAAGCAGGAAGGCTGCTGAGGGCTGGTGTTTAGACAACTAATCCTCGTGATCACGAAGCTGGAGGGATATAGTCTATGTGTTCAGTTCATTCTCATACTTATCATTTTTGAAAAATCAATGACTTTTCTAATGAGATTGATGTAATGCAAGAATGTGCCTAATTGTGTGTGTGTGTGTGTGTGTCCATATGTGTGTGTGTGTGTGTGTGTGTTGATGTGAATGGAGCCAGTATGATAGGCAAACACTTAACCACTTAGCCACAGCTTCAGTCTTTTGAATTATTCAGTTAATATAAAATAAGAATCAGATTTCAGCATGTTTGATATTTAAGCAGAGGAATTCAACCACCAAACACAGCAATCAATCCAAAGTCCTTTGGAAACTTAACAAAAGGAGAACTGAGTTTAATTATAAATGTTTCTTACCAAATTGCTTTTTAAAAGTGGATTGAAAATGTGTGCCAAGATTTACCCTTTAAGTTTGTTACCTTGAACAATTTCCTGTTTCTGCAACAATATTTTATCATTTGGTCCAACACTAGATTAATTTCTACCTATGCTAATCCAATTTTAGGGCTTTTTTTCCAATCTTACTCTACATGATTAAAATGTATTAAAGCCTTAAGTGTAATGATAACATAAAATACCATTTAAAACAAGAAACTTTTGTGAGTCCAAATAAAATGTAGAATGTGGACATTAAAGATTCAGACTGTGTCATATCCACCCAAGTTCTACCACTTCTTAAATGCTAATAGAAAACAAAAACTAAAGAAAAAATAACATGTGCATGCATAAACACACACACATACATGTGCCTATATAAACACACACACATACATGTGCCTATATAACACGTACAAATCGCATCCCCTACATTGTCTTTTAGGATAAACAGTGACATAAAGATCAATCAAGAAAGAAACAAAAATAATGCATATATCCAAGAAATAACTTGATTCAAAATCCTATGTAGACCAAAGGTAAGAGCAAATGTCATGGCCAGAGCTCCCATAAGCATTCAGAGTTCCTTTAATGCTGAAGTGAGCTAACTGTCATGGGGCTGTATCTCCCTGAGATTCCGATTACACTGGAGAGTTTGCTGATCACTGGAGTGACCCTGCTGAGTTCTTTCTTCTTTTTTCTTTCTTCTATTATTATATTCAACACAACATATATATTTCTACCAATCATAAAAATGATGGGCATGTCATTAAATGAACATAAAAAGATAAAATCTTTTCATTTGTTTGTTTTGTTTTAAGTAAAGATAAAAATCTTGGCTCTTACTTTGCTACAAATGCAAAATAAGAACAATTTTTAGATATTGAAGTTCATTGTAATAAGGCTGTACTTCAATGTCCCTCACATCACCAAAGGATTTTGCCTCCAGAGTAGCTAAGCTAAGAGTTGACAGTTCTGCTGTGCCAAGGAATGAACTGTAGGCACAATTATCTGGATATATATTTCCTGCTATGGTCAAAGCTATTTGACTTGAGTGACTGCCATCATTCTCAGCCCACAGGGAACAGGTTACATTCATTCAAGAAATGGTGTGTGTATTAAGATGGTCTATTCATGAAGTCATTCATCAACTGTTTCAATGAACAATGGTTCTGCTTGGAGGGTAGCACAGACATTAGGTGAGAGTAAGATTCTGGTTCACTGGCTGTGATGATTTTGAAAAGCTTTACACTCAGAAAAAGAGTAACTTATAAGGTCATCTTCTTCAAAGTTGATACAATAATTATAAATATCAAGCAAAACATTTGGTCTCACTCTTTGATACAAACCACCTCACAAATTAATTTTCTGTTTCATTTGACTGTATAAATAATTTTGAAATATATAAACTGTTCTGAAAGTCATAGTGCAAAAATATTAAATAAACAATCCTACTAATAGTAATACTACTACTAATCCTGATCTCCTATCTCAGTCTCAGAGGGACTGAGATAGGAGAAGCATGATTTCAAGACCACTGTGTGGTACACAGAAAGACAGTGTCACATACAAACAAGCAGAGAGTGTATATAGTTTGTAAAATATTGGACCTATTTCTCCAAATACCAAATTTGAGTAACCACTGGGTCACAGCCAACAAATTTCTAATTCCTCATATTTTTGAATTTCAGTCAATTAGGATATGTTACGGGGAAGTGGGAAGGGGTGGGTGGGAGGACAGGGGAAGAGAAGGGGGCTTACGGGACTTTCGGGGAGTGGGGGGGGGCTAGAAAAGGGGAAATCATTTGAAATGTAAATAAATTATATCGAATAAAAAAATGAAATTAAAGGCCTATTATAAAAAAAAAGAATTCCATGAATTCATTGTTTTTAATAGCTGAGTAGTACAGCACTGAGTAAATGGACCACATTTTCTGTATCCATTCCTCTGTTGACAGACATCTGGGTTCTTTCAAGCTTCTGGCTATTATAAATAAAGCTGCTATGAACAGCTCAAAGGGATGCAAATTGGAAAGGAAGAATTCAAAATATTACTATTTGATATGATAGTATACTTAAGTGATCCCAAAAGTTCTACCAGAGAGCTCCTAATCCTGATAAACAACTTCAGGAAAGTGGCTGGATATAAAATTAACTCAAACAAATCAGTAGACTTCCTCTACTCAAAGGATAAACAGGCTAAGAAAGAAATTAGGGAAACAACTCCCTTCACAATAGTCAGTCACAAATAATATAAAATACCTTGGTGTGACTCTAACCAAGCAAGTAAAGATCTGTATGGCAACTTCAAGTCTCTGAAGAAAAAAAAAAAAAAAAACTAAAGATCTCAGAAGATGGAAAGAGCTACCATCCTCATGGATTTGCAGGATTAATACAATAAAAATGGCTACCTTGCTGAAAGCAATCTATAGATTCAATGCAATCCCCATCAAAATTCCAACTCAAGTCTTCATAGCATACTCATGATTCCTGAGCAAATGCCCAATATAACTACACAATGCAAGGGCAGAACAATATTGATAGCACTGATAATCTTCCTGTCTTAAAACTGAAATGTGTAGGGTAATGTTCTTTGTGCTTGGAGAAATGGCCTAGCAGTTAAGAACACTTGCTGTTCTGCCAAAAGACAGCTGTTTGATTTCTAGCCAGCACCCAAATGATAATTTACAGTCAATTGTAACTTCACTTCTGAGATATCTGACATCTTTGACCTTTGAAAGCACTAAAGGCATGTGGATCAGAGCCATGAATATAGGCAAAACACATAAAATGTTAAGAGGCAAAACAAAACTCTGCATACAATAGCTTGCATTTAAGTTATTTTCATGTTCTATAGACCTCCTGGCCAGACTGTCCTACTCTGGGTTTCAAGTGTTCATTAAGTCTGATCCTACTCAGATGTTATTGCTAGACATATCAGTTTGGTAGAAAATTTATCATGAAATAGAAATACTGTTTACAAGTATGTATTCTTTAGGAAAATACAGAAAATGCCACCAATATTGTTAACATCCATGTCAAAAAAAATGGGTCTGCCACTGATTTTAACATACATACATATACACATACACACAGACATGTGTGTTCATATGCATACACATATAACATAACTGACTTCAGGAAAAGAAATTTCAGCTATCTCTAAAACTTGCTCTGCTATTAAAATAATGGCAATTTTCTGTAAAATAAAAATATCAATGCAAAATGAATTTGCACTGTAGTTTAAGACACCATAGAAAAGAGGACTCAAAGATGCCCCACTCCCTCTGCTTGTAGCTGCTGAAATGATGCATTTCAGCTTTGGATCATGGGAACTAATTTTGTAAACTCTTTAAAAATACATTAACTTTGCCAGAGGCAAATACTCATAAAGTTATTTCCTGCCATTTTTGAAAATGAAAGCAAATACATGAAAAATGAAAGCACATATTAACATATGATATATAATGTAGATGTTTTTAATACCCCTCATTGAAAATGATATATCACAGAAACGTGAGCAGTATCTCTGAAGATGAGAGATCTACAAAGCAATGCTGGTTCATTTCAGTGGGAAACATGGTTGCTCTGTCCTTTGAACGCCAATTTAGGTATCTGTTTCTCCATGTGCAAGGTTTATCCTTTACTGTTGGAGTGTCTTCCATCATGGAACTGCTAACATGTTGGGAAAATCAGATAACATACCAGTGACTAACAGTCTATGAAAAGCAGAGCCCAGGGATTAAATAGTTCATTACTGTGAGGATCTACTTATGTGAGAAAAGGCCAAAGAGGACCGGCATTTCCCAATGCACACCCATGTAAAATTCTCAATGCAATGTGCTTTCCCTGTCATTCTAAGAGGTTGGAGAATAGAGGGAAATTGAATAACTTCTATGTTTTCTAATAACTCATAGGTTAATGACACAATTGATGAAAGATTTCAATGAGTTAAGGAAAGCCCCCACTGAATCAGTATTCTGAAACAAAGGTAGTATTGTGATAGAGCACAAATCACAAAACACAGTTTCTATCCAAACAAGCCATCTATGAAGTAATAGAAAGGTATGCAATTCTAACACTTGGCTACAATTTCCTTTTAGGCAATATTACAGAGGAACATGAGTATTATAAAACAACACTATCCAGGGCCATGGCTCTTCAATCTCTTCTCATGAGTCCTTTCAATGTATTATATCTCAAGGTTGAAAGGGCAAGACATTTCCACGAAGGCCTAATAGCATTTTGCAATAATTTAAAGGAGGAAATGTCTGTGAAAATCACAGAACAACCTACACCAATTGAACACATCAAACTAATGTGATGAATAGTCTACCGTTAAGGTGATTTCAAGATGGATACAACATTATCTTTCTTGTCCCTAGAAAAGCAAGCCGTGTCTTGGCCTGTCATCAGCAGTGCCTGACCTTTGGAATCATGGGCCATGTCAATTACAGAGTTAGTTCATGGTCATTAGGTCACGAACCAGAACCTTGAACCTCGAAGCCTTGGCTTGAAAGTTTGTTTCATCATCATGAATTAACTTCAAGGGAGACCGAACACAGATTCAAATACACAGAGTGACTGCCGGAAAGAGAGCATATCCCATAAATTAAGCACATTGTATCCATCTGTGGCAGTTACAGACTACTCGTACTCATGTCTAAAACTGGTTTAGCAAAGACTAACTTTTGTCTCTGGTTATACAATGACAAAAAAAAATTAATTTAATCCAACAGAAGTGAAAATGAAAATACATTACTGCTGTGGGGGAAAACTGCCAAAGGTTAATTGGGTTTTAGATACTTATCCCTAATTGTTCAAGATTTTATCCTAATATCAATTTCTGCATTAATGCACAGGCACCCTCAGGCCATGAGAGAGACATTTCATTCTAGATTTAAACATATGCCCCCATGCCAAAAGAGAAGCATTTTTTCCCGTAGAGAGTTGCATGTAGCAGAATTCAACTTCTGAGGTGAAAGAGGTCAAATTAACCAAATCTACCCAAGATATTGTTTTAAGCCAGTAAATGGTTGAGATGTCTGTCTGATATTCAAAAAAAAAATTAAGAGCATCAGTTAAAAATAAAAATATATTATATAACCTCTGTTAGGCAGCTGCCCTTTAAGTCCACTAACAGCATACTATAAGAAGAGTTTTCCAGTAAGCGGGCGGTGGTGGTGCACACCTGTAATCCCAGCACTCTGGGATGCCGAGGCAGGTGGATTTCTGAGTTTGAGGCCAGCCTGGTCTACAGAGAAACGCTGCCTAGAAAAAAACAAATCCAAAAAACCAAAAAAACCCACCACCAACAACAAAAGAGTTTTCCAGTAGTAGAAAGTGAGAACTTCTGACTCAGCAAGGGTTGATTTCATATGCCATTCCTTTCTCCATCTTCAGAATAGATAATTATTTTATGGTGGCTTTCCTCTGAATCTAATAAATGCCAACATGATCCCATTCTGCTGCAATTAGAACTTTTGACTCAGTAGGCATGGTAACTAAAACAGGTCTGGTAACTAAAACAACAGCTAGGTCTGTTGTTATGGTAATGAAGCTACTTACGTTGGCAGTAGAGGAGGATCATAGAGGATTTAGGAGGTAGAAGGTTAATGAAAGAGGCTGAGTCAATGATGTTACTTCTAGAAGATACTCTTGCATGATGTTGTAAAACTTTGTAGTAATGGATCTATTTGGTGGTGGTCCATATCTCATACCTCTGTATATAACCCCTTACCTGTGCTCTGTCATAAGCACAATAAACTTTCTGGTTTCACCAAGTTGGACTTCAGTGAAATTGTACTTTGGTATATCCCTTAGTGACCATCTGGGGTAAAAGACAATCATTTGTTTCTCTCCATGAAAAGTTAACATGATAGCCACTAAGGGAATAAAAATTATCTTGTATTTTTAAGTCATTAGGGCACAATTCTGTGTAATCAGACAAGCCTTAGAAGACATTACTTATTGTCACAATAATCCATCTGGTAAGTTTTAAAGAGGCATTGTTGTGAGAAAAGACTGCCCACAGGTTTCAGAACACCTGGTGTATAAATACTTAATTTATAAAATAAATGAAATTAACTGAGATTGATTTGCATTGCAAAAGAATACCCATCTTGCAAGGAAAAGAAACAGCAATAACAAAACATAATAAAACACCCTACCCAGGTATTCTTTGGCCTAAAGAATATCTAGTGCTTTGTCCACATGGACTTCTAATAATATATATTAATAATAACCTTTGAGATATTCAACAACAATAATAATAACAAAATGAATAGATTTATTGTGCCCAGGAACTGTGTTAGGATCCATACAACGATTTGCCCCACTTAAGCCTCTCTCTGAATATTGGTATGTTCCATCCATGACAAGCCTGACTTGGCTCATTGCATGTGGATTTGGAGATGCATGTTCAAAGACATATATTATAGATACAAACCAATGTCAGTTATTATTGTTACAAATTTCCAAAGAGCCTGTGCATTTGCCCTGATGAGGCAAGGACAGATACTTCCTACAGTATTTCACTCACTCTAAAGCTTCCCATCATAGGTGACTAGGTGACGGACAGTGCCTTGGTTTATTTATAAAGGGAAGCTTTACCGAATATTTATAAACACCAGAATAAACAGTCTCTTAAGTCACTTCCTATTTCCCCATATCAACAGGATGGCAACCACACAGAGAGATTTTGAATACTCACTGTTATCACTGAGGTCCTTGTATCTTGCCAAATGTCACAATTAATAACATAAACAGCTCGCACACACAACTGTAGTGTTTCATGCCATACATAAATAATTCTGTATCACACAAACACTGTATACCTGTGAATCTTCCAAACATACCTCCGGAACCTGACAGGGTTATATTAAACTGCTTCAAGGGGAACATAAGGAGGAAAAAATATCACTGCACATAAAACAACAAAAAACACACATAGAGCCTCTTCACTGCTTAGAAGCAATTTCAAAAGCAGAAGGGAGAAGATCTAAAAGTTATTTGTCTGCATTGACTCACATTCTTCCTGTAAATATTAGACATGCCTATGTTTGATATTAGGTCTCAGTAAATCAACTAGACATTTGCTGTCTTAACTTTCTAGCTGCTATGCACAATAAGCAGTTGGTACATTCAACTTTTTTTTGCCTCTGTAGCTAGGCTTAGATATTTGTATGCTTGCTTGATAATTCTGCTCAGAAGGTCTACCAGCTTTGTCCAACTGAAGGTCTCCCTTGCCACTGCACAGGGTTCATGTAGTCAACGATAGGTATGAATGTGTCCCAAAATACAAAAACATAAGCACTTAAGACATGCTTCCTGTAGTATTGGGGAGTTGTTTGTTTTTGGTAATTTGACTGTGTAGTTCTCAAGCATGGACCTTGTCAAACATTTGGATATACATGCCACCATCCATGAACCTTGGCCCTAAAATGTGTTTCAGAATATTTAATGACATAGGTTTCTATGTTCTCCAATATGTTTGCTGATAGCTAGAAGTTAATCTTTATAGTGAAATTGAAATGAGATAAATCTTGGATTCTACTGTCAAACTTACTACATTGCAAGTATCCAATAGCCATATGTGGCATAACAGACACTGTATCAAATACTATATGGTTGGTGCTTGTGTAGTATCGGTTTCCTAACTTTTACCCACCCAGTTGGCATATAAACTCTATGGTCAGATGGGATTAGCTTTCTTAAGTAGAAGAAATAAGCAATTTTTGGAATAGATACAGAGAATATGGTCATGGAATTAGAAGAGAGTAGGCACCTGTGATGAATACAAATCAAGAGACCTTATATTTGCATCAACCTAAAACTATCCAACAGGGGCAGGGTAGGGGCTTGAGAGTGTAGCCTACTGAAGGAGTACTTGCTTCACACATTCAAGACCCTTAGCTCAAAGCCCAGTGCAGCCAAAATCAACAATCAAAAGGGAAAATAAAAATAAATATGTAAAACATAAAATAGCATCTTTCTATGTTTGGTTTCAAAATAATCCCTTGAGATAGTTTTTCCCGAGGCACTCAGAAATAAAATCCTTGACAGCAATAACAGTGACTATCTCTATCTTTAAAATCAATACACATCACTTTGCTTGTTAATTAAACCTGAAAATTGTTTCCAGGCAATAACAATAACAACAAAGTTGAGTGGTTGCTTACCTACATGAGGCCCACATGCTCTGAACATTACTTACTACCCTGTTTTCTTCAATAGTACTAATGCTGATTTGTGTGTGCTTTTCTATACAACCAGTCAGTCCAATGAGGTCTACTCCCAGTAATCATTAGTTATTCTGAATCAATAAACTAGACAATGCCCCTTCCCCCAGGCTCTTAGTCTGAATTGCTAGATGACAAGCACAGAATGCTCACCATGTACATGGAAGTAGCTATACTATGAGGTCACTTGACTGGAGCTTTCCTTAGAAGTCCCCTCCTCTAGATACTGCCTCTGATGCTCCCCAACTTTTGCCTCCTAGAGACCTCCTGCTGATGTCATAATTAGCTTGTCAACTCACATTCAACAGTGCACAACTACTGGGAGTAATGTTTTCTCTTCTGCATTTTTATTCACTAGGAAGACATGAGCTCTGTTTAATAAACCTACCTAGCCATTATCTGACTTAATCTAAATGGCTAAAGTTACATTACTGAAATGAACTAGAGCCAGAAATAGAGCATTGCAAACGATTATTAAGGGAAAAAGTAGGTATGGCCACAGGTCATTTTTATGCTTACTTTCTAGGCAATTCTGAGATCTGTTGTGAGGTTGCAGTGATAGGTTGGCTCCCTTAGGTTTTAACCAGTAGTTGAGATCTCCTTTCATCATGACCCTTAATGATCCTACTAACTGGGCACGTGATTGGTGAGTTCTCTCCTCCTCTGGGAACTTTAATTAGATATACCATTCTCAAACTCCTAGAGGAGTGGTTGTTAAATATGGGACAATTTTGCCCCAGACTCTACCCACAGGAGAATCCAGAGGCTTCAACATTGGAAGGGTGAGTAGTCCTGGCATCTAACATAGAGAGCCCAGGCATGTTGCTGAACACACTGCAATATATAAGAAAACCACTCCCGGTGAAGAATCATCTAGCCCAAATGGAAGAGAACGAATACTGGCAGGGGCAGAAGAGCTATAAGAGAGAGTAGTAGTGGGAGGTAAATATGATCAAAATACATGTAAAAATGTCATAGTGAAACAAATATGCATGATATATACTAAGAAAAACATAAAAACATAAATGATCCAAAGAAAACACTCAACCTACCTAGTCTAAAATCAACAAAAGGTTGGGAAAACAAACAAACAAACAAACAAACAAAAAACCTTCCCCAAAGCTATACACTGTCGTGTACTTGATTATCCAGTGAGTTACATTTTGCATGATCATGGCTTCCTGAAGAAACAAGCCTGAGATGTGCTTGGTCTCTCTGTGGCTTTCAAGCTTACCCAGTAAGTGTTAACCTTTGGCTTGGGCTGGTGGCACATGATGTCTGAAGTCCCATGGATTTGTAGGCTAAGGCATTGATATGAGACCTTGAGCACCTTGAGACCTGAGCTTGCAAACTACCATCACCATTTAAACATTGTGGGATCAAGATTTTACTTAAAAATTCTTAATACCTCACATTAATTCCCCAAAAAATTCAGAATGTGTTCATCTTTATAACAGTCATTATCTGGAAAACCTTTATGTCAAAAAAATGATTTAATATTTTAGAAGTAGCTCTTAAAATTTCATTCTATGCGAAGTATTACTAATTTAATAATAATAACTTCATTAAATAACTTAGGGAGAGAGTTCACAGGAGAAAGCACAATGTTGAAAAAGGTGGTTGCGGCAAGACTTTCTATCACTGATGTCCCTGGGGTTCTGGAGAAATCATTACTCCCTTAAAGGTTTGGAGTCTTTTGCCCATGGTATGGCATGGGTAGTGTCATCATTTCTTTCTTTTTGCTGTGATCAAATACCATGACAAAACGATAAGGTAGAATGTGGGGGTTGGGCAGGTTGCTTGTTTTCTTGGTGTTTGCTTTGGGAGTGCAGTGGGATGAGAATGAGAGCTTCCTGAGAGATGTTTTCAGTCATGGAGACAAAGACCCAATAGCAGGCAGGGACCTCATGGTGGCAAGGGCAGGGGCCAAGTTGGTCACATTGTATCTGTACTCAGGAAGTCCCACCTCCAATGATGCACTTCCTCCAGCAAGGCTCCTTCCTCACACCATCAGCAGCTTGGGACCACATGTTTGAATATGTGAGCCTGTGA
Organism: Apodemus sylvaticus; assembly: GCF_947179515.1. NCBI lineage: Eukaryota > Metazoa > Chordata > Mammalia > Rodentia > Muridae > Apodemus > Apodemus sylvaticus. Next base: position 108,902,853 of record NC_067479.1, read on the forward strand.
GAGAGATTTTGCTCTCAAACCATGTGCTACAGGAAAGGGAAACCACAGGAGCCTTCTTCTGTTGGTTTCCCAAATATTTTCTTAGTGTACACTGCTCAGCAGGAATGAGCTAGTGTGTGCAGGATGGGGACTGGTGCTCTTCAGTTTTTATTGTGTTCTGTGTGTTTTCCAATTTTACAAATACTATACTAGGCATACCTGTTAACATTATTAATAAGGTACAATATTGAAAACCACTGTTTTAATAACATGGAGAACTACCTGTGCTTCCAAGGTAAGTTTAGCAACCTTGGCATAGTTGAATACAATAATTTCTAGTAGTGTTTTTAAATTATCCACAACAGTGAAAGGATAAGATCTCCTCCAATACCCGCTTTTTGCAAATAATATTCAGGTCACTTACTTTATAGTACTTTAATCTTGACTAAGTAAGCTTAATAAATCCAAAATCACCTCTACCTGGTTCAGAAACTGGCATATATGATATGGGACACTTTTTTTGCAGCTATATCATCTGAGTTCTTGTATGGCACTAGTGTTTAAGAGCAACCACTATGACCATCAGCTTAAATCAACTACTACTCTTTCTTCTAAAAGTAACACTGATTTCCAATTCTAGTCCCTATACCCAGAGTTGAGTGTAGCTGTCAGAATTTGTCAGAGAAGTTTCTTTGCAGTAGACACAGATTAATACAGAAACTCACAACTGGTCAGAGATCTGAGAGCATGTATCTATGGAGTACCCATCTATAAATGGTGCATCTACATCATATTCCCCTTTCCCAAAAGTTCAGACAAGGGATAAAGACTATAAAAATCTCTGGTGAAACATTGTCATCTAGAAATGACAGGACGGGTGCACATATGACCTCACACTGGATATGGTTGCCTGCACATGATCAAGACAGTCAACACTGCATCTTGTAGGGGAGAGGATTATGAGCCCTGACCACTGACTGAGAAGCTACAGGCAACTGATGGCTGCTGGGAGAGAGTGGAGACAGGTTTCTTTAAGGACATGGATCCTAGTAGGTTGTACATGCTCCAGTGTATGGTCCCACACCCATGAGTGTATAGGTGGAAGAACTTGGACTCAATGGGTTATTAAGAAAAAATAAGAAATCCTACAGGAAGTGGAAAGACTGAGTTGAGGGATGGATCTAGGAGTTAGAGGTAGACGTGAGGGACTGATCTGATCAAAATAAACTTATTGTCTCTGCTACTTTCAAAGAATTAATAAAATATTATATTGAAAAAATATGAACTACATGTTTTTTAATAAATCTTGAGATTTTCCATTTGGACAAGGAAGCAGGGCCAAGATCTCACACCTGATTTCTGGCTCTAAAGTATGAAGTGACAAACATGGAAGATGCACTTGTCAGCCACCAATCAAGAGTTACCACATAGAGTACAATTACAGAATCTTGGAGGAAATTAATCACATCGCCATGTTGACCTACAGTAGGTAATCGACAGATATAATTATGTAAAGAGAATGGATGAAGAGAAGGAGGGAGGGAAGAAAGGAATAGGGAGACAGAAATTTTTCATTTTCTAGGTATATATAAAGCTTTTGCAAAAACAATGTCTGATCAAGATTAACAAAGCTAGAGTGTATTTATGCATTAGCAAATGGAAATCTCAAAAATTATGTCAAGAGAAACCTATTGTGCAAAGTCTAATTCTTTATTCAATGCCTTCCCTTCTTTCCAACCCATGTGTGTTTTCTTTTCTTTAATTGTATAGCAATGGTCATGGGCTTTTAAGTAAAAGCATATTGTTAAGGCAAAGAAAAATCAACAGATACATTGCCAACACAACTGATCCTTGGAACAATTTAAAAGAAAAAAGATATACATGCAGAAGAGCTTTAGTTTTATGACCATTACCTGGCCTGTTTTGGGATCCTAGTGGGTTCTACTTGATTTCATTTATAAATGATGTAAAGGGAAATAAGAAATATTTGCTATGATATACTTAGACTTCAAAACAGTAGTAACTTTTGCAATCACCAGTCAACCACACATAATGGAGCAATATCCACTGTTGGTTGGGTTTCTATGTACTTGTAACTTTTGAAATGCTTTCAACCACACACCCAGTGTACACAACTTTCATACAAGTCAGTTACCCTCAAAGATAAACATCTGCAGGGTGTGATATTAGTGTTGACCTAAGTGGGTCACCCCTACTATCTTTCCACACTGAGAGGAATCAATGCTAAATTTCAGGAGCTACAAAGATGGCTCATTGGCTAGGAACACAAGCTGCACTTCCAGATGACCTGACTTCAATTCCCAGGGTACACAGTGGCAGCTCACAACACTGTATCTCCAGGAGAAACAGTATCCCTTCCTGTCCTCCATGGGTTCCAAGCATGCAAGTGGTACATAGACAAACACGCAGGCAAAACACCCATGCCTACAAAATAAAAATTAAGAGGAATTCTTCCTTTTTGAAATAATGGCAATCATAACTGATTTTCTTGATAGAGGCATAGCTGCTGGTATTTTAATGGTATTCATACATTAACTTGTCTGCATGCTACACAAGAGGAAACTAAGGCACTGGACAGGACCAAAACTGTCCAGAGCCACAGAGCAAGCATGTAACAGAGCAAGCATGTAAGAGACCAGTATACAAGTCAATCCCTTGTGGATAGAGACCATACCCACCAGAACTTCTAGCCTTTGGAAGAGTGTTCTCTTCCCCACTCTTTTCTCATTCTTCCTCTCATTCCTCGAATGCCCTTGTATTGTAAGGTTCTGACAGCAGGTGTCTGTGACCCTTGTGTGTGCATGTGGGGGGGTGTACCCTTCTGAGGCTCTGATGTCAGATCTCTGGAACCCCCATGTATGAGTACATCCTTCTGAAGAATCACCTTTCCTGCAGCACATTTGAGAGATTCCAGGACTTAGAACAAAATGCAGCCATTTTGTAATAATGACAAGGCAGTTAAGTACTGGATTATAGCTGTACTGTAGCTGTCAGTTAAGGAGGCACCATGGCAATCACATTGTTTGCTGTTCCTCTTTGTCCCCTGCCACTGCTACAGGAGAAACCACTGCTTTCTTTTCCTGACCACTTTCTCACCTCAAGAAGACAAGGTCTATTCATGTCCATCTATGAGCTCTCCTCATGCTGGAGGGACCTTACCTTCCTTTTCTCGCCCAAGCAATAATCATATAGCCACAAGTGAAAACCACTCATCTGTCCCCAGAATTCTACATGCAATGGCAATGCCTATCCAGCCACATAAGCCCTCATTCTCATTAACAAAAGGTCTACTCTGTGTTCCAGGGAATAAAGGATCATGCTACACTCCATTCATCTACTGTTTTTTAAAGAGAGCTAGGACCTATTACAGAACAAATATGTGGAGGATTTGGGGACAATGAATGTCCTGAATAAAACTCATGGCAGCTAGTGCATGAGCCAGGATTCTAAGCAAGTCTCCCCAGGAAAGTGCCTGCTTTGTAACTTTTTCTGATCTTGACTCCTCGATCTAAAAAAAAAAAAAAATCTATTTTTTGTCCTTTTCTTTAAGTGTATATGTGTGTGTCATGGTGTGGGCACAAGCTAGCTTTCATACTGAAAGGTTCTCAGCTATATGCTCATGAAACTTTCCTTTTAAATATCTATCATCTGACTGTCTATCTATCATCTATCTATTCACTCAATTATTTATTTTACGTGTATGGGCCTTGTGCCTGCATGTGTGTCTGTGTGTTGTATGCACCTAAATGTTTGGTGTCCCCACAGTGACCAGGAGAGGACATCATATCCTCTCGAATTAGTTAGAGAATATAGTGAGCCACCATGTGGTTTCTGATAATTGAACTCAGATTCTATGCAAGAGCATTCCATGCTCTTAACTAATGACCCATCTCTTCAGCCCAGAAATGGAACTATTTAGCTCCATGGTTTAAGGACAGATAGTAAATCTCAATAAAAAAGTATTTGCCAATCAGTAAAACTCAGTAACTTGAAGATAACCACAATGATAGCAACCAAAGGACATCATCCACAACTTTGATATGCCTTCTTTAGAAAACAAATTCCCCTAACACAAAGCCTCCCTTGCCTGCCAACACTACCCTGACTGCTTTCAGTTGGCCTAGTGGTCTTCCTTTGATACCTAATTTCTAGCTCAGAGTCACCACAGTTTCTTGGGAATAGAATAATATCTTCCCTATGAAGTCATTCACTGTCACTCAATGGCTTTTTCTTCATGTTAAGAATACTGATTCTCAGGCTATCTCCCAGTCGCGTTGAATCAGAAACTTTGAGACTGGAGGGCCTGCCTGGGACAAAACAGTCTGCCAGGTTACTCTTAGTGTTACTGCTACATGTAGTATTTAGCAAAAGTTATAGGGAGTGGCCTTTTTGAAGACTCACTATCAGAAATGGAAAACAGAAAATATATAGTAAGGGCTAGGGAGGTGGCTCAGTGAGTAATGTACACAAGAACTTAAGATAACAACCATGGGATCTAATCTATCAATCAATCAATAATCCCAGGGGTCAGGCCTGGTCAGGTAGGTCCCAAAGCTCACTGTCCAGACAAATCAGTAATCTTCAGGCTCTGGGAAAGCCACTGTGGATTTCTTCAGGAGAGGAAGAGGAGTGAAAGAGCAGCGAGGAAGCCAGCCTGTTCAAGTTCCACTGTGTACCTGGGTTAAATCGCCAAAGAACAGCTTAAAGGGAGAGAGTGAGTGGGGATATTCTACTTTGATCTCCTGCCTCTGTATGCACATATACATACAAGAACACCTATATGAACACATAAACAAAAATATAAAGAAGGAGGGGGAAGAGGAAGAGGGAAAGTGTGTGGCAAGGCATCTTGTTCTTAGAGAAATGCCCAAGGAATTGTGTTGACAATTATTCACAGTGTCATCTGTTTTCAGATAAAGGCTTTCTGCCCAGACGCTTCAAATTATATGAATCCAACACCTTCTAAAATGAGTGGCCTGAAAACTTTTTAAATGCCAATAGAAGATGTCTTTCAGGATTGGACTTGTCCAAGACAAATAAGCAAGATGAGGCTGCAGGTGAGCCATCACTGTACCTATGAGAACTAATTAACTATCCCTAGATACAAGTATCATGTTTATGTGCCAAGTATGGTCTATAATGAGGTCTTTACCATGCAACCATATTTCAAATGATTCTTCACTTAAGTAAATATGTTTTAATTACTGTCATTTCTTTTATCATATATTCTCTAGCCTACAATATATATGTCAGGGAAAATAGGTCTTGTTTGATGGATCAGCTTCTACATGTGTTTTCTCTGGGTCCTGTGTTTGCCTGCCTATCACTCTCTTCCAATCTGTATAGTCTCCCTTTTAACTAAATTCAATCACTGTCCAAGTTCATGGGCGCTTGGAGGCAAGTGCTATCTATAGCTGACCACTGCAAACAGCTTACAGCCTTTCATCTGCTCCTTTGAAGTTACTTTTCAAATCCTCTCAGTGCACCAACTTGCTGCAATTTAAGTCCTATAAAACTGTTGTTGGCAAAGCCACATCTACTGTAAGCCTGACACTTAAAAGAATACTTGAGCAGAAAAATGAAAGTCAATATAATTGCAAGTTATCAACCCCAAATTTCATTGGTTTGCTTGCCTCAGAACTGTAAAATGAAAATTATTTCAGTTTACATGAGTAGCACAGAGATAGATTCTCACATTTTAAAAGCTTATTTTAAAATCTAAATCTCTAATATTAAAAAGCATAAAAGCACTCACTGCAATTTTTCCTTGTTAGAAAAATTCTATTAGCAAAATACATGGGGTCAAAGGAGTTACTTGGTAATTCATCACAGTAAGTATTGAAATGTGCATTTAAACCAAATGTTCATTAAACTCCAAAACAAGAAGCTTTTTCCTTTCCATGCTTGCTTTTTTTTTCTAGTTGTTGTTGTTTTATGGGTTTTTTTTTTCATTTTAAAAATTCAGAGTGCAGGTGGGGGAGATGGCTCACTAGATAAAGAACATGGTGGGGTCCCCAATGGAGGAGTTAGAGAAAGGACTAACAGAGCTGAAGGGGTTTGCAACCACATAGAAGAACAACATTATTAACCAACCAGATCACCCAGTGCTTCCTACCAAGTCAGTTTTTTTAATTCTTTTATAAAGAAGAATCAGAACACAAAGATGGAATGCCTATTTTCCTGATAAGAGATTCTTTTCCTTGGAGAATCTGAGGGACACATTTTTACAGGTAGAGGTAGAAGAAAATAGTAGCTACTCTTAAAAATTCATTTTCCCAACACATTTTTATCTTTATAAATTGGCAATTATTAAAATTCAGAGGCATGCCTATAAAAGTCTAGATTTCTATTGCCCCTTCAAAACTAAAGGCACCTAGCTATATTGCATGCCAGCTCAAACAGGCAGGAAGCCCTAAAGCTGTGATAGAATACTTCTACACCACAGCTGTATTCCTCAGGACTGGCTTTCTGCTTTCTGACAAGTCTAGAGTCTCCTCCACAGGCTCCAAAGCAGTGAGAACTCTGCTGTGCCTTCCAGGAAGCCATGGGCTAGTGTAAATCCTCCCTCCTTTTGGCTTTGACTGTAACGTATTTTGTCATAGCAACAAGAAAAGAACTAACATAGGTAGCATGCCCAACTTCCTCGATACTTCAAAGCGAGAGGAGAGCATTAATTCTGCCTTTATTTGGCATCAATTGTACCCATAGTGGAATAAGGAAGAATACTCTGGCAAAGAAATGAATGAAAAGCATTAAAGGACCATTGTTAAGAACAAAGTTGCCCTAGTCACAGGGGCTGGTTTCACATCCTGGGCCTACTGTATGGTACTATAGTATATAAGCATCAGGACTTTCTGCAGGGGCCTTTGTGTCTCTGAGCATCTGTCCTTCTGTCCATGAGACCAAAAGTAGGACCTACATCAGACAGTTTTGAGAGGTAAGTGCAGTGATGCATTTTTAGGATGATTCCTGAAGAAGGAAAGAACCCAATAAGTACTAGATTTAGCACAATTGTTTTCTCTGCCACTTATAGCCACCACCATCAACAGTTTGGTTTAAAAAACACACAAACAAAAAATAAAACAACTGAGTCTCAAGATTTGATCTGTGGCTCTGACTGAAGAAGTAAAAACAGACACATAACAAAGAGATAGTGAATGAAGAACAGACAGAACCCTGTCTGTTTTAGGAATATGAAGAGAGAACTCTTTAGAAGTCACCAGACAGAGTTCACTACATGAATCTGAAGGTGGTTGATAGACGATAGGAGAGAGAAGGGCAGAAGGAATTGGGCTTCTGGAGAAGTCCCACTGACAAAGGGAACACAGAGTAGTAGGGCCATTCAGAAGCAGCTGCAGGGCAAAAGCAGAATTGGTACAAAGGACTGGGCCACGATACATATGACATAGAGATGCTTTGTGAAGTTAATAATTCCTCCAAGGCAAGGAGACTAGGCACAGAGCTGAGCCGTGTTGCCGTGACCGTTTCCAAGTGAAACTGACTGGGTATTTTCTCTACACCAGGATTCTTTGAAAGCTTTTTATGTAGTTGTTCTCATTAAGTTCTTCTCATAACCTCTTCTCTATTTTATAGACAAACACATTAAAATCAAAATAGCTAAAATCCTTATTTGAAGGCGTCCAGCTTTTTAACATTAATTTTTAATATCAGGATCTGAGGAAATGAGTCTTGCTGCGGTCCTGTGCCAAGTTTTAGGCAATCTGGATCAAAAGTGGTAAAGGAGGAGTTGGAGCCTGTCAGTGAGGAGCTTGCCTTGCAGCAATGAGTACCTGGGTTCAATCCCAGAATCCTCCTGTGAAAAGCCAAAAACAACAGGGGCTTCTTTTAATTCAATCCTTGGAAAGTAGAGGCAGGTGGATTCCTGGGAATAGCTGTCCTTGGTAGCCAGTCAGTCTAACCTACACAGCAAGGTTCAGACCAGTGAGAGAGCCTATCTCAAAACACCAAGCTGGCCATGCCAGGGAAATGTCATCAGAAGCAGACCTCAAGAATCTGCAGGAATTTACACACATGTGCATGCCACTCACATACATGGACATAAAGTGTAATACAGAGCCTTCACACTTGACCATTTGGCATTCCTTGTCTCCCTAGTAAAAGGGAGCATAAATTTAAAGAACGGAAAGTAAGAAGTTACAGACACATGTGAGCAATGGCTCTGATAGCCAAAGACAGTGGATTTATGAGGTAGGTATAAAGCCTTCAGAGGCTTTTATGTGCTCTGGATAAAGAGAAAACCTTTCTCAAAAGAAAGGAAAGGAAGTTTAAAAGCCCAAAGATATCAATCGACCAAATGCTACACAAGAAATCCCCAAGAACCAGTTTCAATGTCAGTAAAAATGTAGAACAAGGGGTTGGATTTCATTTGCTTAGTTTCACCAAAGAAATGGACTCCACAATTCTGGATTCGGTATCCATTTACAGTACCTTTTGGAGCTAACTGCTGCCTTTCCCAGATTGGACAGAATCATTACATTTTGCTTTGGAAGGTCACCAGTGCTTAAGCTCATCTTTAAAATGATTCTGGCTTCTAAGGGGTGTGTCCTGTTTGGTAGATAACATTAGCTCTACAGCACTGGCTCCTGTGTCTCACCAGAGACAGCACACTGCAGACCATACCAAACGCTCCCACAGAGCTCACTCTCCAACTTTCCACCATACTTACTAGCTCACTGATAACTATGTCCACATAGTACATGGTATCATTATGTAGCCCTGACTTCTCTGTCCAAATCACAGATATCCACCTGCTTCTGCCTCCCAAGTGCTGTGAATAATAAAAGCCTGTTCGACCATGGCCCAAAGACCTTATTGATAATATCAAAAGCTATCTCTTAAAACATGAACCATCTACCTCATTTGAAAGCAAAGAAATACTTTCCTTTTGACAGCTACTGCTACGTGAGACCATGGAGACTAACCTAAGCCTACCCTCTGTCCCTCTCATATGGGGCTACAGAGAAAGACAATAGGCTACCTGGTAATGGGTAGGGAATAATTTTGCTCCTGGTAGTTTATGAGGGAGGTGAAATAAAGAAAAAAATATAATGACAATTCCTTTGTGCTTCAAAATAAGATCCTGTTGAAAGAAAATCATTTCTATACTGGGTAAAAAAAAACATTACTGCCAAGGACATTTTTGACTGGAAATTAAATGAAGATTAAATCATAGGTGCCAAGGGAAAGACGCGTAAGCACAAATGGAGTTTGTGCTTTGTCGCTCCATTTACATGAAACATCCAAAGTAGATACGCCCGTGGAGAAGAGCACAGATAGGCTGTTGGGCCGGAGCTGGCGGCAGGTAGGAAACTGCTTGCTCAATGAGAACCATTATTATGAAATGATGGGGAGGTTTGGGGAGGACACCGAAGACTGCTGTGTTCTGCGGATTAACTTCTACTCAGTGAAATTTATTTCACTATATCAGTTTTAAATATTAAACATTTAGAAGGAAATGGACCAGATGGTACGGGCCTGCAATAGGACTACCAGGAAAACTAAGGCAGAGAAAGTGAGGATTTGAAGGTAACCAGGCCCTGGTATAATAAGGCCATGTCTAAAAATGGTGGGGTGATGGAAGGGAATGGATTCTTCATTTTTCCCTTAAAACATTTATAGAATCGGAATGAAAAGAAGAACACTTTATCCTCTTCACTCCTAGGGTTTATTCTGGAATGGGAAAAGAGGAAAATCTCTGTTTGTATTTTGCTTTGATTCATTCTTCACAAAATCACATAAAGAAATATGGCAGGGAAACAAGTAACTACCTTTCTATAGCAGAGACAGTAGAATCATTAGTTTCTACATCAGCCTGGCCTCCAAAGCACGACCTTTCACACACATACATACACATACACACACACACACACACACACATACACACACACAAACACACACAAACACACACCTGCAATTGCAGGGGGCAAAAAAAAGAGATAATGTTGTTTGGGAGTTCAGTCTCTTTGAACAGTAGGATATGATGTTGGGGTTAGACTTGTAGGCATTACTGACTTTGAGATAAAGGCAGAGAAGCAGAAGCAGGAAGGGAAAGCTTCCAGATAATGCTGCAGGACTTCTGCAGGGGGACAGGGAGGGGGCCGCAGCTTTAGGCCCTAGGAGCTTGGGTGCAAGGACAGTTGCAGGAAATGGCTGGTCAGGCAGCTGCCGCAAAAGAAGGTGTGAACTAAAGTACGGCCTCAGCATGATGTGATGTTAGAGCCATCAGGGCTCTTCAGACAACTACACTCCTAAAACAGAAGACCTCAGTGGCATGTTTTCATGACACCCTCTCAATATCCATTTCAAGAACCCACACTACAGTCTGGCACTAATCATATTGACTCTCTGAATTAGAAAGTATGGCTAATTAGAACTTGAGGATGTCTGTCCATTTTATTTGAGTCAACAATTTCCATAGCCGCCTCTTTCACATCTCAGAGGGGCACTGCTAGGGAGGAAAGAGAAAACAACCACATGGGATACTGACAGCAGCCATGCTCAGACTTCGAGCCATGGGTGAGGAGGTAGAAGCTAGGGGCCAGGGCCACAGAGGGCAAGTCAGATCCTGAGCAGGAAGAGAGAAAACTTACTGATAGCTGTAGGAAATTTTAGGAAGAAGTGCATACTGTTGCTTGTCACCAGAGGGACAGCAGGACCACTCATAGATGTGCCAGCACCATACTGTCCCCTTAAATGAGCTACATACCTATTCTGTGCAAAGGCAGGAACACAATATAATTTGGACACAATGGTTTTGTGCAATTGTAGTTTCTCTGAAATATAGGATACTTCTTCATAAATTACATATTGATATGCTAGAAAATACCATTACAACTGAACTAAATAAGTCAAAGTTAACATAGGAGAAACCAGGTACCTAGAATTGATCTATTTAATTTCATGAACGTTAAATAAAACATTTACAAGCAAGAGTGGTTGAAATAATCTATATTCTGAGGTAGGAGAATCAGTAAAGTTTGACTATGCTGCACAAAAGACCTTACGATAATATTAATAAACATTTTCATGTGTGTGTGTGTGTATATATATATATATATATATATAGCCATGTGTATATATATATATACACATAAGGGGCAAAGACTGTACAATAGAATAAAACTGTATTATGAGAGCTTCCTAAAAGGGACTGCTAATTAACTATTTGGGAACAGACAATTGGCCTCTTTAGAGTAAAATAAACTTTCTCATGTATTTTTTTTTTGAGGGAGTGGGAGTTGTAAAAATTTGCTTAACAAGACCTAAATAAATTGCCAAAAGGCAAAAGTATATCTTAAGGCATTTCAAATCAGAGAATGGTGTCCTGGTGTCACGGTTCCTGGATTAAAATGCAGCTTTTTAGACTAAGCATACCTTGTTTTGTCTTTCCTCTCTCTCCTCTGCTTTCTTTCCTCTCTGTTGGTTTCTTTGCCAGGATCACCTAACTTTTTTTTTTTATGATGACTGCTCCCTTTCCCCCTCCCCAGCCCTCTGCTGGAGTACCTGAAGCTCTTTCCCCCAAAGCTGAGCTCAGAGAAGCAAAGAACCATCTGTGACAATGGCTGCCTGTCTTGTAACCAGGAGAAAGGGCACAGCAGAGATCACGTGACTGCTGACGCACACCCCTGGGATCCGGAGGCTGGAAGCACCCCTCTCCTGGCCAGTGGGCAATCTAACAATCACATACACAATGAAGCAATCAGAAAAGGTGAGCAGGTGAATACTGCCTTTCAGAGGATGAATTACCTTTTTCCTGGAAAATGATTATTGGCTGACAATGAGTTCGTCATTTACCTCCTTCCAGCCCATAATAAACAAAAATACAAAGTAGGACACCACTTTCAATAGTCGTGTGGGTGATTGTAATCACCTTTTAGCCTTGAAACCAATTCCTACCTCATCAGCTACAATACATAATACTTTTTTTTTAATGTCTTCTAAAAGAAAAGGTTTTTGTGAGGCTCAGCTTGGCGGGCTGTCTGAAGTGTCACCTCTTCCTGCACTTCACAGAGTTTAAAGTTTCTTTTGTAGAAATCCCATTTCTGTAGTTCATCATTCCCTCTTGACGGCCGCCTTCAGGAACTAGTCTGAGACACTTGGTTCTATTACAGGAAGAGAATAAAAGGGGTGCCTTGCAGAAGTGAGCCTGACAGAGCTGGTCCTGAGCAACAGCACTGCTCTGGGTGAGAGAAATGGTCTTTAGAGAGGCCTGGACATTTTAGCGGGTCACATGATTACATAAAAGCCAGGTCTAGGAAAGGAGTTGCAACGGAGCTCAGGATTAATTGGAATTCTTCAGGATGAGATTTCAAGTGTTGCCTTTAAATACTGAATCAGGAAGTGGGGAAGGGGACAGCCTCCCACAGGAGACTTAAAAAAAAAAAGGAGACAAAGACTGTGGTCAGAACAGGGGACAGAAAACCCTAAGAGCAGAGACTGCACAGGAGACTGGCCAAGCATGTGGCCACTCTTGAAAAGATTCTCATCTGTCAAGAAATTACCTTCTACTATTATCATATCTCAAAAACAATAAGCAAAACACAAAACAACAAAACAACACAACAACAACACCCCCCCCCCCAAAAAAAACATTAAAAAGTGAAGCACAGGAGATGGATGAGCTTGAGTAGAAATCTCAAACTCCATGAGGAAGCAGTTAATAAAAACCCGGTCTTTAAAAGGCAGAAACCACCGCCAACATAGAAACATGAGAGGACTTCATTTCCCATGAAAAAACAAAAGCAAAACAAAACAGTTGCAGTGGTTCATTGGTAAGAGAAGAGAGAGAGGTTGGGCAGGGCATGTGAGAATTGAGGGGGGTGCTAGATTCAGATTCCCCTTAGCTGCATAGCAACCACTCACTGGCTTTAAAGAGGGCTGGGGTTAAACAGTTCACAGCCTCCTTCACACTCTGCTGCCTGTCACCGGATAAATCCGATCATTCGCATGGCCTGCCTGCCCGTCTGCCCTGAGCACCTGATTCAGAATGCTCTTACTAGTGCAAGGTTTGAAGGCTCTATCCATAAGCAAGGATATTTTCTTTGGCAGTTACTTTGCCTTCCCTACGGAAGCTGCAAAAACACACTTTCGGTGAAACCCTTAGTTCTATATGTTGAGATCAAAGACAAGTCAATCTGCTGGTATGACGGATGTGAGTTTTTTCTCATGGTTCCATGTACATGAAAGCCAGGTGTGGCGAGTTTTCCCCATGTGAGGTGAGATGCGTGTTTCACCCTGAGGTAATTTAAAGACTTAACAGAGACAGAATTTTGGATTAAGCTCCTGCACTAGAACTCTACGGGAGCACAGGCAAAAGCCAAAATGGACTGACTCATGCTCAGGTCCCATGTGGGGGACCTGGAAATACCTGACCAACGGGGTAAGTCAGGATGGGAGAGATAGCTAAGTTTCCAGTAGGCCAGCTCTAAAGATAAGGATCCAGGGTCACCCTACATCAAGGATAGGTGATTTCTTTCTTCTTTATCAGTGTCTACCCCTTATAAAGCAGTAACTTTGAAATAGACAATAATGTTTTGAATTCTAGGGGTTTTGTCTGCTTTCTTCAGTCCTTTCTTGAGATTAAAAGCAACTATTTAGAGGCAGTAGTGGCACAGGCATTTAATCCCACCACTCAAGAGGCAGGCAGATCTCTGAGTTCAAGGCCTGCAGAGTCTACAGAGTGAGTTCCAGGACAGGCAGGGCTACACAGAGAAATCCTGTTTTTAAACACCAAAATAAAAATAAACCAAGATAAGATAAAACAAAAACAGGACAAAACCAATAGGGAGAGGAAAAAAGAAAGAGGGGAGAGAGAAAAAAGAAAAGAAAAAATAACTATTTCTACTCAGGAACCTTCCTATTTGATGGAATAAAGGAGTGATTCGAAGATTGAAAGTCGATAAGGACATAAAAGATTTTTAAACTAAATCGTTATAGTTTTATTTCTGTTGACACTAGCTGCGTATTTCATTTCTTTAGAAACAGAATCTGGATGTGTGACTCAGACAAGCCGAAAGCTGACAGTACTCTTTTCTCTTCTCCCAGTGCTTAGAGTGTCCAGGGGGCACTACCACACCCAGCTTCAGTTTTTCAGACTCCCTTTCCCCTGACTTTTGCTTAGGTCTGGGCCACTGGAGTCATCAGCTACAAGTTAGAGCCAAGAAAGGAGAGAAGAGAGAGATGTCCTTCTCTATGACCTTCTTAGAACCTCTTAGTAAAGGTCAGCCCTTAGGTGGCCTTCTACCTTCGGCGTTTCCAGTGGGGTCTGGCTCTCCTCCAGGCTAGCAGCCAGTGCTTTTCTACAGTTTCAGCTCCTTGAACCTTCTGATACCTTTGAATCTTTCCCTGGGTGAAGGGTGTGGCTCACTGGGGGAGCACTTGCTCAGCATGGAGGAAGCGTTCCAGCATGGCTTAGAAAATACCCCCAAAATGAGAATGTTACTAGTAAAGCTACCTTCCCTTAAATCCTCCATACTGGGTTTCTCACCTGGCCCCTCCCTGATAAATCAAGAATTTGTGTACAAGAAAATGTAGGCGGATAGAGAAGACAAAGGGGAATGATGCATGAACAGGAGTTCAAATGAGTCTGGAAAAAGATTTTCGATAAGCGAAAATGTCACAGACTGGTCCTTTCAAGACTTGCTGGCCTCAGATACCCAAGTGGCTGACTGCTGTGGCCATTTCTCCTCTGAAGCTTTTCATTTCATGTGTAATTAGAAACGTGCCAGTCTGTGATGATGGCAACCTTCAGAATGGTCAGCCTGCCCCTCCCTGTCCCTAACTACAGACAAAAATGCTTGCCTGATTACCAAGAGTCTTATTAAGGGGCTATTGTTTCCCACAGCACTCTGACTCCTCCTATCTCCTGATCTTTAGCATCTTGCATTCTACTTAAAGAAGGGTTTCAAATGAAAAAGAAAATCCCTGGACATCCACATCAAGTTGTATTCAAAACAGTGGTGAAGTGCATCTGGTCTTGTCATTCACAGACTTTGTTTTCCTGTCTAAATCTAAGAATAACTTGCAATCAGTTGCAAAAAAGAAAGGAAGTTTTCCAAGGAGCACACTGTGACAGAAGTCAACCATGACACAGCAAGGCTGCTCACACTCTCCTGTGGCCTCCATTTACCTTGCTCGAATTTTTTGACCATGATCCTCATTGCTATAAACATTAGGTACAACTACTATCTTTAGCAAAGCTAAATAATTTGGCACTATCCTGTCCCTTAAGAGGACATCCGTTCTCCAAAGTGCCCAAGTCCTCTAGTGGCTAAGCTAGGGAACAGAAACCAACTTCATTTGCAAAACTGATTAGCCATTTGCCCCACCCACCAAATCCCTCTTCCAATAATAATATACAACGTTTTTCTGACAGATTCATATCTTCATACCTAAATTTCAAAGCAAAACACTTGGTTTAGGAGGAAGAATATTTTACCTTTAGTAAAGCAGCACGAACCCCAAAGACTATAAAGAGGCTAAAACAAAACAAGAGCTTCAGTTCCTGAAGCCTGGGAGCTTTACTGACTCTTCACTGGTAAACTTGGTATGTGATATGGAGAGGATGTTCAGTCAATGGAATGAAAAGAACGGCCCAGTGTCTTGGCAAGATTCACTCGCTGTCATATCAAAACATGGAGCGATTACCTGCTTTCAAGGACCACCTTTGTTTAGGGATGCTCTTGCCCAGAGCTCTGTTCGGGTTTTGCAGGCCTCTATAGTACCATGCAATAGTTTAAAGAGGAACCCTGCTTTAGCTCACAAAGGAAACACTCTCATCTCCACAGAGCATAATGGGAACCTACCACTAAGACTCCCTCAAGAGGCACTTACCTCCTTTCAAGACAAAAGCCTAGGTAGACAAAGACAGGAAAGGAGGCATTGAAATGACAGTGTGAGAAAGCAGAATTACAGCTACAGAGGCTGGCAAACAGGAAAAGCAATTAGAAGATTGGTCTTCGGGTAGTTTAAAAACTTATTTCACAACCTGAAGATGTTTGGGTTTGCTTTCACAGACCCTGACCTCTGCCGTACTTGATGTCCATTCCAGAGAACCACCCAGTGCCATCTCTGGAAATGAATGTGTGCTTCTGTGACCGGAGCACCAAGGGCACTGGCGCTTAAACATCTCTGGCAGGGCTTAAGGTGCCATGTGAAATGTGAAGGGGGTTAGTTAGCTACAGAGAGCTCAGCGAGCAAGGACAGCAGATGGCAGTTACAGAGCCACGCAGTGACGAGGAATTCCTTAAGAGCTACTTATAATTAAAAATCTGTATTTGCAATTTACCTAGTCAAGAATATTAAATGTGTAAAATCAATAACAGTGAACTACAAGAATCTTATTCTACTCTAGTTTACCACTTTACAATGTGTCCTAAATAAATATTTCTTCTGATAATATAAATAAAATAGAAACTTCATGCTGCTATAACAAAGTCAACTTAAAGAAAGAATGGGGGGCGTGTCTGGGTTTACAGGTTTTGACCCATTCCAGGCTGGGAACACACAGTGGTAGGGATCTGGATAGCTGCTCCACTTGCTTTACACAAGCATGGGTGTTCTGCTAGTTTTCTTTTTTTCATTAAGTCTGAGGCCTAAAACCATCAGTGTAAGGCCACTCCCCGTGTGTGTGTGTGTGTGTGTGTGTGTGTGTGTGTGTGTGTGTGTGCTTATATTCATCTCCCTAGACCACTGCTGCTCAGCCAGCATCGCCTTGCCTCCGCCTACATCCTCACAGGTATATCTACTGATACTGATCTTTGGAAATAATTTTTACTGTCAAAGTGGGAAAATGACAATTACACACGGTAATTAGAGGCCCCAAATGGTGCTAAATCATACATAGGCAAGCCTCCTAAAACATGTCAGTAGTTTTAAGATTGAAAGACACTGGTCTGGACTAATCTCAGCTGTCTCTAGCCAAAGATGACTTTGCCCCATCCAAACCTAGATAACATGGCAGAAATCATTGGCCAGGCTGCAGATGTTAAATGGTGAGAGTTAAGATAACAAAACACAAAACTCACCAAGACTGGCTCAGAGTAAGTATTTAGTTATTACCAGAGATTTGTTACAGTCATTGTCATAACAAAAGTCAACATCAATCTTCACATGGTACAGATCTTTTTGATATTGTGCTAAATATCCTAAAAAACAAAAAAAAAAAAAAAACTAAAAAAAAAAAACCAAACCTGGTGATTATTATTGTGCATACTCTGCGATTGAGAATATGCTTGGGGAAGAAGAGTGTTGATAAATCACGGTTTAGTAAATGCATCCTCACGAAAGCACAAACGCAAGCTATAAGAAGCTCCTGTTGTAGTACAATGCTAACAGCAACAAATAAGAGTCCTTTTATCCTATCAAGAATGAGTTCCTTTAAAAATCTCCTAACTGCCCAGTTTTCTGAGGAACCGACAGACTGATTTCCAGAGTGGTTGTACCAATTTGCAACCCCACCAGCAGTGGAGGAGTGTTCCTCTTTCTCCACATCCTCGCCAACACTTGCTGTCTCCTGAATTTTTAATCTTAGCCATTCTGACTGGTGTAAGGTGAAATCTCAGGGTTGTTTTGATTTGCATTTCCCTAATGACTAATGAAGTTGAGCATTTTTTAAGATGCTTCTCAGCCATCCAAAGTTCTTCAGGTGAAAATTCTTTGTTTAGCTCTATACCCCATTTTTAATAGGGTTATTTGGGTTTCTGGGATCTAACTTCTTGAGTTCTTTGTATATATTGGATATTAGCCCTCTATCTGACGTAGGGTTGGTGAAGATCTATTCCCAATTTGTTGGTTGCTGATTTGTCCTTTTGATGGTGTCCTTTGCTTACAGAAACTTTGTAATTTTATGAGGTCACATTTGTCAATTCTTGATCTTAGAGCATACACTATTGGTGTTCTATTCAGGAGCTTTCCCCCTGTACCAATGTCCTCAAGGGTCTTTCCTAGTTTCTTTTCTATTAGCTTCAGAGTGTCTGGCTTTATGTCTAGCACATCACTTCCGGAGGATCCTGCTATACTACTCCTGCGCATATACCCAGAGGATTTCCCAGCATGTAATAAGGATATGTGCTCCACTATGTTCACAGCAGCCCTATTTATAATAGCCAGAAACTGGAAAGAACCCAAATATCCCTCAATGGAAGAATGGATGCAAAAAATGTGGTATATATACACAATGGAGTACTATTCAGTCATTAGAAACAATGAATTCATAAAATTCTTAGACAAATGGATGGAGCTGGAGAACATCATACTAAGTGAGGTAACCCAGCCTCAAAAGATCAATCATGGTATGCACTCACTAGTAAGTGGACATTAGTCTAGAAAATTGGAATACCCAAAACATAATCCACACATCAAATGTGGTACAAGAAGAACGGAGGAGTGGCCTGGTTCTGGAAAGACTCAGTGTAGCAGTATAGGGCAAAACCAGAACAGGGTAGTGGGAAGGGGTGGATGGGAGAACAGGGGGATGGAAGGGGGCTTATGTGACTTTCGGGGAGTGGGGGGCTAGAAAAGGGGAAATCATTTGAAATGTAAATAAAAAATACATCGAATAAAAAAAAAAACTCTCAAAAAAAAATCTCCTAACTGTATCCTCCTACCTGTAAGAACTAGGTGCTCCTACATGCAAACTCAAACATGCTTTTTCCTCCTCTTTGTACAAAATGCAATAAAGCAGAGTATGGCTGGCACCTATTACAGCCCCCTGGGCAGACTGCTGGAGCCAGCACCACCACTAATTCTGTCCTGCATCATGCAGGAAAGTGAAGGAGAGGCACGGAATTTCAAATAAATCAATTTTGTTTATTAGCTTCCTTCTTTATCATTTGCTTTTACTGTATGTTTTGTGGATCAAGTTAATCATTTTCATGTAAAGATCAATTTCAATATGCGCTTTCATTTCGCAATCGCTGTCAGATACTATCAGGAAGGTGAGTCTAGAGAAAGACATGGAAGTATACATTTGTGTTGCTGTGTCCAGGGGCCTTGCCACATCCCTATTTCTCATGGAAATATCAAGTATCCAGAAATCCTGCTTTCTATTGTTAGCAACTGCTTAGTTAAGATGTGTCCTGAGCAAGACCAAGTGTACTTCACAATTTACGCCAACTAAATTCTTGTCTCTCTGTGTCTGTGTCTGTGTCTGTGTCTGTGTCTGTGTCTGTGTCTGTGTATCTCTCTGTCTCTGTCTCTGTCTCTGACTCTCGCTCTTGCTATTTCTATCTATCTATCTATCTATCTATCTATCTATCTATCTATCTATCTCTCTCTCTCTCTGTGTAGAATTGGGAAATAGTTTGAATGATGCTCACAAGGCTTTGAATACTACCTTCCTATCAGTAGCCTTAAGAGTATCCTGTTTGATAATCTACACATCAAATGAGGTACAAGAAGAAAGGAAGAGTGGCCCCTTGTTCTGGAAAGACTCAATGAAGCAGTATTCAGCAAAACCAGAACGGGGAAGTGGGAAGGGGTGGGTGGGAGGACAGGGGGAGAGAAGGGAGCTTACGGGACTTTTTGGGAGTGGGGGGGCTAGGAAAGGGGAAATCATTTGAAATGTAAATAAAAAATATATCGAATAAAAAAATTTAAAAAAAAAAAAGAGTATCCTATTTGCTGTACTTCCCCCCACATCACCCTTATCCCATTAGCTGATACTGAATCAACAACTTTCTTCCTTTTTTCCTTCTCTTTGTCCTTCCTTCCTTCCTTCCCTGTTTAAGATAGCTATGTCTATATGTTTGCATATACTCAAGCAATCTTGTTACTAGTAAAATAACAGATTACTATGAAAAATCACATTACTGACAGCAATCTCTCCCTCTTTCATTTAACTACTTACCCCTTTACATTTTAATTACAGGCTTTAAAGACATTTAGTTGAGGAAGCCTAATAATTTGAGATACTGGGAGGCTGTCACCATTCCTGCTGCTGCTGGAGCTGCCTCCTACATACCAGTTTCCAAGTGAAGATAGGCAAGTGACTCCACCTTTAAAAACCCCTTCAAATATATGTGGAATGAACCAAAAAGACTCCTATAACTTCTGAGTCAAGGAAAGGAGACAAGGGCAGCATACATACAGAAAATATATAGTTCTGTGTAAATAAGCACATGCATACATATAATAGCACCCCTGCATTTCTCTTTCCCTTAGTGAATTCTTGATTGGCATAAAGTTCCACAGAGACAGCCCTGGGACATGCTGGACCTGCTGTGAGTTGAGTCAGTCTCAGGCTAAACAGGCAGACTACCAAGGGCAGCACTTGGCTCATTTTAAAGAACACCAAGAAGAGAGATCGCAAGTCTTTTCAACAGCACTTCAATACACTATACATTTATTCTAAAAACATTCACTTCAAGTAAGCTATGTTCATTACATTCTAAGCCGTTGTGTTCAACTCAACTAAATATCTTGGACATGCTGTCAAGTTTCCACACAGAATGAATTTTAAAAAGAGGGCCAACTTAGCTTTCCAACCTGAGTAATTTATTTTATTTTATTTTATTTTTTTATTCCAAATAAAGTACATCTTCAGACAGCTCCTGCAATTCTCAATCCAGAAGTACCTACTGCATTAAATGGTAGCTGTGTTTCATAGAAAATGCATAGCATACAAGTCTACTACATGTAAAATCCAATGAGTCAGAATATACAAAAAGATGAACATTTAAGGATTTTTAAGGGTCAAAGACAGTAAACAGGAAATAGGTTCAAGAAAGAGTCACAATATAATGGAAGATAAAAAAGATTTAGTCAGGCAAGCCCATGGATGAAAAGAAAGGCCAAGGGTTGAGATCAGAGAAACTGATAATGTAAAGTGAAGTCATTCATCTGGGCCAAATGGTCATCTGTTTATCAATTTGGCATTTCCTAAGATCTAATGGTGTTATTGATACTATATAAATTGAAAAAATATGACTTTAATATTGATTCAGTTCTACCCTGGAATCTGACCTCAGAGGGAAGATCAATTCCCATTATCAGAGCATGTGCTTGAAAAAAATATTTTTCATATATATAAGAAATAATGTGTATATATACATATAAGAGATATTGATCCTTCAAAAACAATTTATTTCACAATTAGAACAAATAAGTAGTATATTAACATCAAAATATATTAATAATATAAAACATCCAGTTTTCCCAACAAAGCAATGTGTTTAGTACTCTTAGTTTGTCCTGTACAGCACTATACTTCTATTTTTCCAGCTTTTCTCCTCAGTGAGTATATGAAACATTATAAAGAATATTCACTATGTTTCAAAAGAAGCAGAGATAATCCATCAGTTTAACAGATTAAAGAGCATTAACTATGAAGCAAGCTTCTAAATTCAACTTCAAATCATGGGAAATCTCAACAACAAAAAAACGAACAAATAACAGCAAAAGTACCACATTAATTCTTAATAATTCTAACAAGCAGTGGAAAATCAATGGCAGGAAAGCAAAAGCTTCACAGAACAGCAGGTCTGAAAAGCATCCAGGTTTTCGCCTTTCAGGTTTCAACTCAGGGGAGGCAATGGTGCAAAACTCTCTCCACTTATCCTGAATCCAGGCTTGTCTGATGCCAGTGGCCTCCAACTTGCTGCCCACAAAGTCAGGTACCTGAGGTACAGCTGGGGTGAGGTTGATGCTACATGTGCCTTGGCCCCCAAGAGAGGTCCCTGAGGTCTGTCTCCAAAATGAAGTTGGTGATGACATTGCTCAGGAAATAAGTGACTAGAAGGCTCGGATTACAGTGAAATTGAGCAATCTGAAAAGACATGTCTCAATGAGGTGATGTCCTCTCCCCTCAGCCTGGTCAACAAAGCCCTCAAGGAACCAAAAGACAGACAGAAGCAGAACATTAAGCACAGTGGTAATGTGACTTTTGATGAGATTGTCAGCACTGCAATCAAATGCAGCATCAGTCTTTAGCCAAAGAACATTCTAGAACTATTAAGGAGATCCTGGGTACTGCACAGTCTGTGGCTGGTAATGAGAGTCCAGCTATCTCATGACATCATACAGAACACCATCAGTGGTACAGTGGGATGCCCAAATATTGGAGGAGTGACAAGAGAAAGCATTTCAATAAAAGACCATTTGATAAAAAACAAACAATAAATAAAACAACCAGAAAGGAAGGGAAAAAAGAAATAGAAAAAAGGCTGTAAAGGTCAGATGTGCAGGAAATCCTGTCCATATACAGAATTCTAAAAAATTACAAGTGAACAGATAAATGAAGTCATGAAATCATGTATAAAGTTATAGATCTGATAACAAACGATAACGGACTAGAGAGACATGCCACAGCTGTAGAATATAGAAAAGGGCAAAAAAAAAAAAAAAAATTCAATAGGGCACTTTAATAGTAGCCACAGTCATGTGAAAGAGAGAATAAGTAGAGAAGAAAGCAGGACATGTCAAATCAGCAAGCTGGAAGAAAAACATGACAGAACGAAGGTGAAGGAGGAATATGGATGTGTACAGCGCCACCCTACACACACACATGTGTGTGAGTCTCCAAGGATAAGACAGGGCGATGAGAAGACTTGCTTAAATCAATATTATAAAAATGTCTCCAACTGTTGGAGGCATTCACTTTTTCTTTGAAAATATAATCCAAGTCAACAGATCTTCAGTAAGAATAATTATAAAACAGGAGAGAAAGTTAAAGTTGGAAAGAAGAGACGGCAGGAGTAATACCATAGATTAAATAATAAAACAGATTGTAGGAGACTCTTAACAATTCCATTCTAACAGTTGAAATAATCTATAAGAATTGGGCACTTATCAACATGTCACCTCCCTGACATTTACAAAGAAGCAAGAGACTATCGCAACCAACCTGTTAGACGCTGGGCTACCTGGCTTAGCTGAAGAGTTCTAGCAAACATTTAAAACTAATACTAGCCTTTCTTAGACTCTTCCCAAAAGATGAACTTCAGGGAAATACTTTAAAATTTACATTTACAAAGCCAGCCTCGCCCTGCTACCAAAGCTGTTCAAAGACCAAACAGAGAAAAATGATGGCAGATAGATGTAAAATGTCCTTAACAAATTATTAGAAAATGGAATTCACAGAACTTATATGTTGTACCCAAGCAAGAATAACTCTGAAGGCTGAGAGATTGCTCCCTAGTTAAAAGCCTGCATTTTCTCCTCCAGAAGGGCACAAGTTTGATCAAAGCATCCATGCCATGTGGCTTACATCTGCTGGTAGCTCCAGTTCCAGAGGATTTTCTCCTTTGCTCTCTCCAGTACCCACATACTCATAGCCCAGACACACATATACATTTGCATGATGAAAATAAAACTAATATTTAAAAAAATCTGCCCTATGGAATGTAAGGATTATTCATTTTATGCAAATCCATTTATACTGGGCTTCATATCATCATTTCAAGAGCAAGAAAAGTACTGACAGAATTCAATATCCTTTCATGATTAAAAAATTGCTTTCAATAAAACAGACACAGAAAGAATATATTCCAACACAATAAAACCCATCTATGCCAAGATGGTAAAAGCTCAGGAATAAGAGAATGGACATCTTATGTTTCTGCTGAGCATATATAACACTGGAAGTTTTGATCAGAATAATGGGCTGGAATAGTGACTCAGCAGAGAGAGCTGTTGTTAGACTTACAGAGGACCTGGGTTTGATTTCCATCAGCCTAATAATAATTCAAACCATTCAAAAATTCCGTTTCAGGGGATCAAACAAGTTGTTCCAGCCTCCAATAGCACCGGGCACACTGTCGTACTCATGCATACAGATAGGCAAAACACTGATACACAAGAAATAATAACTCTAGATTGAAATATAAGAAAAGGAAATAAAAAGAATAAAAATAGAAGAGGAAAAGTAATTATTACTTCTGTTTGTTGATTCATGATTTTACATGCAGAAACTTGTATTCCACAAAAAAAAAAAACTGGACTATAGCTGAACAGTAGTTTTTTACTCATGATTCTAGCCATATGAAAAATTGAGGCAAGAATATTATATGTCCAATTATATACAAGTAAATACATTTTAAGTATTATGAGTCCATGATACGATCTCATCTCACATATAAATAAAAACTGTCTTAACTAAGAAGCACATTCAATAATGCTGCAATTTACAAAGTCATCCTGTAATCTTGGAAGCATTTATGTATATTCACAATAACCTATGTGAAAGAGAAATCAATAATTCTATACATGATAACAGAAAAATAATAAGATAAAACAAACAAACAAACAAACAAACAACACACCAAACTATAAATTTAATCAATAAGGTAAAACATCTAAATTTTAAAAAGGTTAAAATACAAAAAAGAAATTGTAGATCATAGAACGTAAAGGACTGCTGTCTTGCAATAAATGGTGTTAAGATATCCATATTATCCAATGTAATCTACAGATTTGGTGAAATAATTACCCAAAACTCCAAGTCACTGGAGTGAATGAAAAGGTGGAACTGGAAAAAATTCTTAAAACTGCAAAAAATACATGCAGAATAATAAACGACCACTGTCAATAAAAACAAAATTGGGGGAGGGGGCAGGGCTAGAGGCATCCAACTACATGATTACAAAATCTGTTGCAAAGCTATAGTAATTGAAGCAACAAGATATGGGCACTAGGGTAGAAAACCAAAAGATACATTCAAAATGCAATTAATTTGTGACAAAGCCTCTGTTCTTAGTTGGAGTCTCTGTTCCCTTGATAAAGACAATGATAAATAAGCAATTTGGAAGAAGAAAGAATTTATTTGGCTTCTACCTCTCGGTTCATACCCCAGCACTGGGGAAGTCAGAGCAGGACCCCAAGGCAAGAACTTGGATGCAGGAACTAAAAGTGAGACCATGAATGGATGCTGCTCACTGGCTTGCTCTCCAGGCCATGCTCCGACTGATTTCTTATACAACTATGGGTCAGCTTCCCAGAAATGGTACCACCCACAGCAAAGTAGGCCTTTCCACATCAATAATTAATCAATAAAAAGTCCCAAAAGCTTGCCCACAGACCAGTCTGGTTGGGTCATTTTTTCAAATGAGCTTCCTTCTTCAGGTATAAGTCTTAATTTTTACCAAGTTGACAGAGATGGATGGATGGATGCATGGAGGGATGCATGGAGGGATGCATGGAGGGATGCATGGAGGGATGCATGGAGGGATGGATAGAGGGATGCATGGAGGGATGGATGGAGGGATGCATGGAGGGATGCATGGAAGCATGGTTGGAAGGATGGCTCATAGATAAATGCCAATCACAGAACACACAATTGAGAATAAACCTCTGCAACAAATGTGTGTGGAAACTGATATCCGTAAGTAGAATGAGGTTGGACCCTGCTACAGGATATGTGAAATATCCCCCATGAGGCTAAGGTGTTTTGACACCCGTGGGAGAGCAAACTGTGGGAAACCAGACTTTCAACAGCTCCCACCCTGAGAATCCACTGACCCTTTGTTGGGACCCGAACCACCCGCTCCTTTACACAAGGCTGATTGTGGGAACCAACTGGTCCTTATCTTGGCTAAACACCTGGGGTTGTTAAGGAGGAACAAGCATTCCAGAAAAACTGCAAGATGTTTCAAGCCACGCTAGCCTGCCACCAGCATCTGCCCCAGATGTCCTCCCCTCCTTCTGTGCCTTTAATCATTCTCCCTCAGCCCCTCCTTATCTCACTTCACTGTGGGCTTATAACCAGGCCTTCAGCCTTTCAATAAACAGACCTTGACAAGACAACCCTTTGCTTGGTTGCTTGGTCTCACTCCCTTTTCTCCCCCATTTCTCTTTCAGGCTTGGTCCTCCTCGACTTCCCCCCCCACCCCCCCGAATAACTAAGTCCTGTGGAATGGGATAGACACCTGTTCTCCACATGATGCTTTTAGGAAGGTGGAGGACACTTCAGGAGGTGGAGCCTAAGAAGAAGTGGGTAGTTGTGAACTGGGCCTTATGAATTCCAACCTGGCTATGATTCTAGCCCAACCTCTCTGACTTGTTCCTTGGAACGATCACCTCTTGCTCTCACAACTACAGCTTCAAGCTACCCCTGCTATCACAGGGAGAAGAAAATAAATCCATGCTCTCTTAAGCTGTTTCTCTCAGGTATTCCGTCCCAGTGAAAAGAAATGTAAATAATGCTGACCCATATCATCTCATTTCCAAACATCAAATAAAATTAAAATAGATTGAGTACTTACATAGAACATCTAATACTGTGGCATTACTAGATGAGACAACTGCTTTGATCTCAAGGGAAAATGACTTAGTTTTCATGCCAAAACCACAAGTAGCAAAAGCAACAATGAATGAGTGGAATCACATCCAAGCTGAGCAGCTTCTTAGAGCAAAGATAGAGCAAGTGAAGAGGAGAGATGATCCACAGAAGAGAAAAAGTATTTGAAAGACACAGCTCAGATCCAAACAGTGCAAGAAGCACATAGAAGGAAGTAAAGCAATCAGTAAGAAATGGGAATGTAACTTCCATGTAAATCTCTGCATGTACATGGAAAGCACATGGGTAGAGAACAGACACGTGAAAATGCCCAGCATCATCCTGCATCAAAGAGATGCACACTGAAACCACAAGGGGATATTACCTGCAATTATGAAATGGCTTCTACCTTCAAGACACTAGGAGGCAAATGATGTGGAGAAGAAGAAGATCATACACACTGTTGGGAAAACAAGTTATTATGGTCATTCTGAAAACTACTGTGGAGATTCCATAGAAAACTGAAGATAGACTTCTATCAGGAACATGAATCCACTTTTGTAGACATATTGGAAGGAATTGCAATAAACATATGAAAGCTGTATCTGCATCCAATGCTCATTCTGCACTATGACCAGTCGCTAAGACAAGGAGACATTGAGTGTCCATCATCATATGAATGAATAGGGAACAGGTTTACAAATTTATACCATGGACTATTGCACAATGCTGAAAGCAGCGACACATATTGACACTTGTGACTCTATAGATCTCTGACTAAATGGACGAACTTACAGTGAAATAAGCCATCCAGAGAAAGACAAATATAATTTCATTTATAAGTTGAATCTAACAAAATCAAACTTACAGAAGGAGCTATTATAATGGTTCTTATCAAAGGCTGGGGAGGGAGGAGATGGGGAAAGAGAAGGTGTATATCTGGGCCACACCATGTTGATCAGACATGAACAATCTTTCGTGAGCTTTGCTGCAGAAATAGTGACTATGTGAATGCCTTGTGTAATTCAAACAATGAAAAGAAAGCAAATTAAGTCTGAGGTAGTAGATTCATCAATCATCCTGCAAGCATTCCACACAATGGATATGTATGGAATATTATGCTATATCTCATGAACATACATAATTATTTTACAATCCAAGATAAAAAGTTCAAAATGAAGGCTAATTCAGAGTACTCAGAATCTGCTATTTACCTGAGAGCATATGGAGGAGCAGAGAGCAAATATGACATCATGTTTTCACATTACTTTTTAGCAGCAACATTTTGGAAGAGGCAAGTAGTTATGACATCTCCAACAGACCTAGGGAATACACACTGAAAAACAGGCAGGAGATTGCATCATGGAAATAGTTTGAAATAACTATAAGCTCTGAGGAGTTATACAGAGGACCAAAGAAGAGACAGTCTACATTAAGAAAAGAAGAAGACAGACTAGCTGGCTACATTGGGCATTTTTATATCCAAAACTGACAGGAGTTAATTTAACCCCTTTCATGCAATTATTAGTAAATTTTTACAAGGTCTGAGGGGAGAAAAAGCAAGAAAGCATTTTAAATGCCTTATTGGAAAAAGATAAATATCTAAAGTTTTCAGATCATATTTTTGTTTTTAAAAACAGGTGACATGTAGAACATATGATAGAAATTTCTTTAATACATTAAATATTGGCTACTATTCACAGAATTGTATAAAATAGTAGAGTCAATTTTTTATATGTAAGATGAACACCATAGTGTTTATTTATTTCAATAATACAACTTAGTGAACTAAATGATTGCCTTGGAAAAAAACATCAAGCAATACAGAGGGTTCAAGATCCTAAAATTAATTTTTTAACTATTCAGCTTATCATACAACCTCAACTTTTTTTTCTCATATGTGCTATTTTTGCTTAGGGGATTTCTCCAAACATAGAACCAAGACCTTTCTCTTCTCAATAGGGAGTAATCAGAGGGTGGACTCAAACATTTTGTCTTTGTAAAATGTATCCACCATTCTTTCCTTCACTGATTCTAGAATCCAGAGGCGGCAGGAAGCTTGGGTAGTATGCTAAGTCCATTCAAGGGACTAAGTTAGCAAGAAATGATGGGGTACACATTAGCTCCAGACATGTACACAAAATGGGTTGTTATATTTATATGGTGATGAAGGAACTCTAGGGGCACAAGCTCCAAAGTACCCCGCCATTCACAACACTGATGCCAGCATCCTTTATGAGCTAGGAAAGGCTTCCATCAGTTCCAGTTTACTCCATATCACAGCTGATTTCTACTGAGAAGGAAAAGCTATTCTTCATTCTCATTTCCACTTGAACATTATTAAAGAGCTCGGTGTTTGCTGCAGGGGAAAACTGCACATTATTTTTCATGACCTTCTCTCCCCTGACTAAGAAAATAATCCACTTAATGTGTCCAGGAGGACAATAACCCTACTGCTACATGAGGGCAGTACAGACTTCTAGGGAACAGAGCCATTTACAAAAACATTGAGGAGTTTGCCAAACACTGTAGGGTTTACAGGGCTGTTGGTAATTACTGTGTATAATGCATTCTGAACCCGCTGGCAGTGAGCTGGCTGATCTTTCTGGGCTGAGTCATTCAACTGAATGCTGTTTGTTTTCTACATAACAAATGACAGAGAAGGTGTTGGTCTATTTTGTATAAAAACTTAAAAGTGTGCTTTATATTATGACAAAATATGTCAGTCAGCCATTATAAAACTCAAAAATCATTTCAATAAACCTCACATATTATGTTATTTGGGGCAACATACAAAGGCTATAGATGTCTTGTTGCTGGCATGTTTGAGCTTGGAGAAGTGGCAATACTGAATTCTCTAGTACAACGTTCTCAAATTGTGATTGCTATGCCTTTAAGGGTCAAATGACCCTTTCATATTGGTTGCCTAAAACCATCAGAAAAAAAAAAAACAGAAATTTACATTGTGATTTATAACAGCAAAACTACAGTTATGAAGTAGCAACAAAAATAACTTCATGTTTGGGGACTGTCTTAGAACTGTACTGCTTGGGAAGAGACACCACGACCACAGTCACTCTTATAAAATAAAATTTTTAATTGGGGTTGGCTTGCAGTTTCAGAGCTTTTAGTCCATTATTGTCATGACAGTAATCAGGTAGACATGGTGCTAGAGAAGGAACTGAGAGTTCTACATCCAGAAGCTTCTGCAGGCAGCAGAAGCAACAGAGGACCATAATTGGTGGAGCTTAAGCAGAGGAGATCTCAAAGCCTGCTCCCACAGTGACACACTTCCTCCAACAAGGCCACACCTTCCAATAGTGCCACTCTCTATGGGCCAAGCATTCACCCTCATGAGTCTGTGGATTCCAAACCAATTGAAACTACCACAAGGGTGACTGCAATGTGAGGAACTGTATTAAAGGGTCACAGCATTAGGAAAGTTGAGAAGCTCTGCTGAAATAGAAGCTATTCCCAAAGTTGGATAAATCTAAATTTTCCATCTGGAAGACTGCTAGATGGTTCCTAGGAAAAGCCATATATATGCATAGATAGATAGATAGATAGATAGATAGATAGATAGATAGATAGATAGATAGATAGAGACACAGAGACATAGAGACATAGATAGATAGAGACATAGATACAGATATAGATATATTTTACAAAGCCATCTTTGACCTTAAAACTTCCCTTTTGTTCTCTCTTCCTTAGAAGAAAAGTTATTGCATCTTCATTGTCTTTGCCTTTAAAGCTGGAATGCTCTCTAAAATAAAATATACATTTATCATTATTTCCTTACTATGAATCTGATAAGAGTGAGAAAGTCATGTGGCAGCTTGCATTCCAGACAGTACACTCACAAGGACTTCCCCAAGCACATGTGAGAACAAAACACTAAGGCCAGTTCCACACTGGTTCCCTAATGCATTTCACAATCTACATCTTTGCCAGCCAAGATTTAAATCTAGTTTGACATGGCCTTTGCAGGAATCTCCCTCCCTCTACAGCTTTCCAATAGTCTCCACTGCAGTAACTGTAATTGTATGTAGTGTTATTCACCAGTGGGCACCAAAGGCATCTGGGAATCTTCACTTTATCCTCACAGTCATGTAAAAGGGAGCATGTCTATAATATAGATTGACTACTCCTAAAACATGGAAAGTAAAAGTCTCACTAAGGTTTGCTCATGTAACAGGTGAGTTCTGAGTCACTCTGAATGTAAAATGCCCTATCTTCCCAACTACACACACACACACACACAAACACATAGATACACACATACCTACATGTACAAACACATAAATACACACATATTCATATACACAATACACAGACACACAGACACATGCATACACACAGACACATGTATACATATACATATATACACACATACACATAGACACACACATACACACATGCACATGCATACATACACACATATACACACATATTCATGCACATAGTACACATACACTCACTCACATACCACACATGCATGCATATAGGCATATAAACATACACACATTCTCATGTTGGACATGAGACTTTAACTCTGAATACCTTTTGTTGGATACAGAGAACAAAGAATTATCTCCAGACCTCAAGAAACATTCGTAACAAAAGGGAGAGGGAATGCAGTAAGCAGATGAGAAAAGCCATCACTAAGTGCATGAATTCAGGAACTGTGCACATAAGCTTGGTAATGAACAAGAGCACCAGACATGCGTGAGCAGGAAACAAAGGAAAGAGGAAACACTGATGAGGAGGGAAAGGCAGAAGCAGGAGATAACTTCCCTGTCAATATCTACAGCAAGGGAGTATCTCAGAGAGTTGGAATGACTTGGCTAGTGGAGCTGAAGATCTCAGGAAAGAAGGTGCATGCAGATTCCATTCATGGCTGCCCGACCCTGATCCATCCGTTAGCTCCTCACTAATGACATGTTAGATGAATTGCAAGCTGTCTCTTGGGAAACTGCAAAGTCTATAATAGTAAAGACATTACCACAGGATTTGACTGCATGTTAAGAATTCCAGAACTAGTGAATGTTCCCTTGATGTCTAACAAGGCCATCCTCTGCAGCCTATGTATCTGGAGCCATGCGTACTCACTGCTTGATTGTTCTGACCCTGGGAGCTCTGGGAGTACTGGGTGGTTCATATTGTTGTTCCTCTTATGGTGCTGCAAACCCCTTCAGCTCCTTGGGTCCTTTCTCTAGTTCCTCCTTTGGGGACCCTGTGCTCAGTTCAATGGCTGGTTGAGTGTCCCCCTCTGTATTTGACATGCACTAGCAGAGCCTCCCAGGTGACAGTTATATCCAGCTCAGATCCCTTGGTTCTGGAAAGGCTTGATGCTGCAGTATAGAGGAATACCTGGGAAGCAGGATTGGGTTGATTGGGAAACAGGGAGGGGAGATAGCTTATGGGATTTTTAGGGAGGAGGCAGAACCAGGAAAAGGGACAACATTTGAAATGTAAAGAATATACCTAATAAAAATAAATGCATAAATCACTTAGAAGACCAAAAAAAAAAAAAGAATTAGTAAATGTTAAGGTATAATTTAACTTAATAAGTTAACGGCAGGGGGCTCCCTCTCCTCTCTGCACCTCCCTTCCTCTCCCTCATTCACGTAGCTTATAAGTTATTCCTATAAAATGGTGATAAATTAGTTATGAAACTGGTAGTGTGTGGTTGTCTACATCAATAATGAAACAGCAAACAGGCCCAAAAAATAAATAAATAAAGTGAAGATCAGAAGAAATACAACTTCAGTCACTTTCTATTAACTGGGTGTTCACTCATCCATTTGCTTAAATATTTATTTAATATCTGCCACATGCCAAGAACTGTGCTGCTGCATGCTCAGAGATGCATTGCAAAATAAAAAATAAAAAATAAAAAAAGCCTAAGTATAAAGCTGGCTGGGAAAATAGATACTACAATACTACTCAAGAACAACAACAACAAAAAAGTGTGTGGCTATGATTTTTTTATGATTTATATATTTATTTTATGTATGTGAGTACATTGTCACTCTCTTCAGACCCATCAGAAGAGGGCATCAGATTCCATTACAGATGGTTGTGAGCCACTGTGCGGTTGCAGGGAACTGAGCTCAAGACCTCTGAAGTAGCAGTCAGTGCTCCTAACCATTGAGCCATCTCTCCAGGCCCCGTAGCTACGAGAAAAACAAACCACGAGCAGTAACAAAGACCTGTTGGGCAGATGAATGGTAAAGCCGGAGAAGCTTATGTGAGGGCAGCTGGAGAGCTGAGCTGTGCCTCAAGGAGAGGGTGCTAAAATCAAAGACTGACTCTACCCTCACCCCACCACCAACCTTCCCATCCAGTAGTTCTAGAATGCTGTGGAGGATCTGCAGTTCTGATAAGTAGATTGATACTGTTAATGCCATTGAACCAGGAAGCCGACTTGGAGAACCACTGGTCTAGATCATAGCCCTGGAGGGAGTCAAGGCAAGAGCTAAAGTTGAAGAAGGCGGGAACTGAATGTACTCACAAATGCTAGGTAACAGTAGTCATATCTGATCAAGGCAATTATGAATCTCTCTCTCTCCCTCCCTCTCTCTCTCTCTCTCTCTCTCTCTCTCTGTGTGTGTGTGTGTGTGTGTGTGTGTGTGTGTGTGTGTATGCACACAGGTATGTATATATGGATGTGTGTGTGCTGCAGGTGCAAATATGAATGTGTTCATTTTCTGTGTGAGTGCACACACATGTGCACCTGGATGTACATGAAAACCAGAGGTCAGCGTCAGCTCTCTTCCTCCATTGCTCTGCACTTTTTTTGAAAGTGGGTCTCTTAAGGGATCTCAGCAGTTTGGCTAGGCTGACTATTTAAGGAGTTCCAGGAATCTGCTATCCCCACACCTCTGGTGGTAGAACAACCAATATCCACCATACCTATCGTTGAAATAGGCACAGGAGATCCAAACTCTGCTCCCCGTGCTTGTGAGGCAAGCACTTTACCAACTGAGCCTTCTCCCCATCTGATGACAGCTACTCTCATGTTTCTCCAAGGAGGCCTGCTATTACCTGTTTCTAAACCAAGAAAATACCTGAAGTCCAGTCAGGGACTGGTAAGAGCCAGCAGCTACTATATCCAACACTATTTCAGTGAACTATTCTTGAATTAACACAGTATATCTCATGCAAAGGACTGGATGTTATGATAGCACATTTAACAGTTAAATTAAAGGGAAAAAACTGCCACCAAGCATACAGTGTTATATGGACTATGACAAGAAAGGCATCTCTGTCAGCAGAGTGGATGTGAGTACACAATTCTTGTAAGAGGGACTGACTCACATATAGAAATGATATTATTTACTTAGCCTAGTGTGCTTTGAACTATTAAACTGGCTTCTAAGGAAAGATATCTTTACTAGTAGTTTTGTGTTTTGAATAGACAAAAAGTCACAGATGCTGATAGTTTGATAATTCTTAAAATTCAGTTTCCTTCCACGTTATCTAGAAACTGCTGGGAGTGCTCATTCCTAAGATGCTATGTCCAGAAATGCTGAGCATAAATGAAATAACTAGTTACCCCACAGTTAATGGACTACAGACCACCATTTGAGAAATGCCCGTAGAAGGTCTAGCTCCCTTGTTCAGGTACAAGCCCAGCTGAATAATATATACAAATTTTGGCAGGGATACAAGTGTTTTTAAGGTTGCGGTGTAGTGGGGCCTGTACTGGATATTGCTTAAAAGTATCTCTTTTAACCTTTCACAGTATTGTTAATTACACTTAAGTGATAAAGAAAATGACACGCAGTGATATAAAATATTTTTCCAATGCCATCTACACAGAAAATTAGTTGTAG
Organism: Apodemus sylvaticus; assembly: GCF_947179515.1. Lineage (NCBI taxonomy): Eukaryota > Metazoa > Chordata > Mammalia > Rodentia > Muridae > Apodemus > Apodemus sylvaticus. Next base: position 108,936,924 of record NC_067479.1, read on the forward strand.
ATCCAGCATGTAAAATTGAGGGTTTGGCTGCAAAAACAGAGGAAATTTACTCCATGGTGCTTTGCAGGGTAGGTTATCATAAAATGATTTCCCCAGCTTCTATTGCTTATCCTAAAGTACTAAATGATAAAAGAAAGTACTAAATGAAAAAGCAAAGCCCAGTTATTTCCTTTGAATCTCTGTGGATAATGTTCATGTGTTCTAGAAACCAAGTATACAGATCAATATGCTTGATGAAGCTGTTATACATTTTTCTCACAGATAGAATGCAGAGCAGAGATATACAGTAATAAGACCATGAGTCTGGATGGAGGTCCAGCTCAGTGGTGGCATGCTTGCCTATCAGTCCACTGCCTGCAATGTAAGATTAATTAATTGTTTGATTAATAAGTAATTAGGTGATTAATAAAAACTTAAAGACAAGACTCTAATGGCTCAGCTACATAAATGTAGTTGATATAATCTATAAGCCTCTCTAATCTATAATGAGTAGTATTAATATCTAAAATATATATATTATTTATATTTTACTATAGATACTTATATTTTTTACATAAATATGAGAGACAGGGAGGAGGGTTTTGCATCATTTTAATCAGGGAATATAGCACCTGACAGATATTTGATATATACTAACTTCCTCTTTGTTTATTAATTAAAACATTTAAGGGAATATAATATAATGTGATGTAATATAATACAATACAATACAATATAATATAATATAATATAATATAATATAATATAATATAATATAATATAATATAATATAATATAATGTACTTGATAAAATAGAGTAAAATAAATGTTAAGAACTAATCAACATATGTGAAAATGGCTAACTCAATTGTAAACTTAGGGCAAAAGAGATTAAGCCACGGTACATTGAACTTTCTAGAAAAAAGTCAATTTTGATAATAGAAAAGAATCTGTAAATATAATATAAAATAAATTCAACATCTAAATGGACATTTGATGGATTATTTAAATTTTTAAATGCTGTGATACAGAAATAATATTTCTTCTCAATTGCCTCTAAGACCAGCAGATCAAGAGGCAATTAAAATTATCTATAAAGGAGGCTACAGAGATGGGTCAGCAGTTAAGAGTACTGGCAACACTTCCAGAGGACCTGGGTTCAATTCTCACCACTGTCTATAATGCCAGTTTCAAGGAATCTGGCATTCTCACACAGATATAAGTTCAGGCAAAATACCAAAGCACACAAAAACTAGACAAAGAAAAATGTAGAAATGATCTATAAAAGAACAAAACATAAATAGTTAGGGATTTGAAAGTCTTGGAGTCTCTCTTATATCACCTCAAGAAGGCCATGATTGTGCACAAGCAGAAACACACACTGTATAATTCATGGGCACGACTGAGTTCTAATACAGGTTTATTTGTATATACTAAAATGTGTATTCCACATAAGTTCCTGCTATTGAGAAATATGCTTCACCTGTTTACTCTTGAAAACAAAGAAACAACAAACAAACAATTCATGGGCTGTGCACCAGGGGGTGGTTTAGTTAATTTGGCTTAGAGGTTGAGGGCAGTTTTCCAGTTCCCACCTAAGAGTGATTCTCAGGCGTGAGCAAGTGCCAGGAAAGACAGTTAAGGCAGCATGGGAAAACAGGGAATACCCATCAGTTTAACATCAGTGAAAGGGCTGAATGAGGAAGCGGGGTATATACTTAATCTTTCACATTAAGTAAGTGAAAATGGATAGAATAATTTGTTATCTACTATCATAAAAAGTATATTCAGTAAAAGAGCAAGTTGACAACTACTGAATGACAAAGCAAGATTTGCTGACACTTAAGTCACCACTCAGTCCTCTCTGACCTGGCACTGGGGAAGCTTTGTAAAGGGACAAGGTGAGTCTCAGAACAGAAGAGCAGTCTATTTGCCTTACCGTAGCCAACTATCAAATCAGACACAGGAGGAGCAAAGATGGCGCAGAAAATTAAACATAATGTAAAGAACACACAGTCATTGAGAGTACTGCCAGACTAAGGGTCAGATTCCCGCTGCCTTTTGTTCAAGGCCACGTCAAGCATCATCAGTGATCATGAGGCTGATGGGGGTGGCAGGAGAATAGGATGTCAACTGCTGGTGCTGATGGACGCGGGGTTGCCTAACCAGATCAGGGAAGAGTACGGACACAGCAAACACCCTGCCTCAGCTCATTACCCAACACCTGTTAAGCATGATTAACAGTCCTGGCTAATTACATGGTAAGAGCATCTCTGGATGTAATGGATCCCAAAGGTCTACAACACTGACTTCATTTACGTTTGTCCTTTTACACTGTCTCAGACAAACAGTGCCCAAATCCACTGACTTTTTTTATGAACTCCGAGATGATCAACTCAGGGCTTCAACCATACCAGTGTCTTCACACCCAGGGCAGGGAATGAGAGGGATGTGTGTTTTCCTGATTAATAAAATTTGCACAGCTTGGATTTTGGGGTGACAAAGGGACCTCAAACTGAAGTGAATATTCTGAGGCTGCTACCTGTGTGTCTTAAACAAATTATCAGCTTTTGTAGTTTTGTATAAAAGATAGAGAATATATTCAGACAACAAGTGGCCCAACATCCTTGTTCTTTCTCTCCTTAAAAGCAAAATGGTCAAAATGGGAAATCTAAGTCTTCAGAAAAAAATTCATAAATGTTAGTTTAAAATATCAAATATGAATAGACTTTAAATATGTAATATTTAAATAAGCACTAATATATTAATATAATTAAGTTATTTAAAATACTTGCTCAGTGATTTATTGAATTACATTGTATGTATCCTATTTCTACTAAGTATTCGATATGTATATCATATACACATACTTGACAACAACCTGATACATCACAGTAATGGTGCACAATTCTTGGTTATATAAATGGTTTTTAAACTAAATATTAATGAACTCTTTCCTAAATTTAGGTCATTGAAAGCCATCTAATGAGGCCCCTCTATGTTTAGTGACTGGCTAACTAACAATACATCACGTGTAATCATCCTCGGCAGATACGCTCAATTCTTAATAATCTCGTAACAACAATCCAGGTGTACATACAACAGCCTATCTAACTTGTCCCGAGTATACAACATTAATCTTATTTCAGCTATAGAGCTGCAGTGGATAATCCTGTGTCTGTATGTGAGTTGTATAGATTTACACACACACACACACACACACACACACACACACACGAATAGATCTATGTATATAATAGATTTATATGTGAGTCCTCTGTAAAACACTATGTGTGATTTCAACATATGCTGACACAGCCAAACTGCTCAGCAATAAACGTGGGTCCCAACATGTTTCCACATTCTAAGAAGCACCGGATGCTATTATCTGTTTTTAAGAGGAGCTTCTATCAGAGGTGAGAAAATCTGATTTTCCGCAGCCATTGTCTGAGATGCATTCTTCTTCTTTCCTGGAGCCTTACACTTTTCCTTTTCACCGAGCCACTCATACACAGCCGGTGCCCAGGTTCCAGGGGGTTGATTTTAAAAACCTTCCTTTATGGAAGCTCTTCTTTTCTAAGGGGTTAACTATTGGTTTTCTGTGTAGGATTTACAGTGATTCCTCCTGACTTACTGTGGTGGGAGACAGCACTTCAAGACATTCTTGAGGCCAGCCTGCCTCATGTACTTTGCACCTGAGGGTCCATGTGCCCAACGCACACACTTCACATTACCATCGACTCTCACAGGTACTGCTATTGTCTGTCCCCCAACCTTCCTGTTATCACGACTACTAAAGAACTAAAATTTCTCCTTACCCGTGCCTTTTTTTTTTTTTCCAAAGTGGGAATAAAGCTTGGACTGAAGACTGTTTTGATGAGATGGCTAGAAAAACTGCTTTTCTTCATTGGCATTTTGAAAATATTGCTCTGGTGTTTTGGGACCCATTTGTTCTACTGCCTCCATCTATCTTTGCTTTATGGCTTTTGGCTGCTGCTGCTCTAAGTCTGTGTGTGGTTGTGCCCCCTCCGACTCTGTAGCTGCCAGCCCGGGTCTGGTTTCACTGATTTACTACACCTAACCTCATTCCTCCTCTGGATTCTGAACCCTATCTGAAAAAGACACTTCCAGCTCAGAGATGCGTTCATTTATCGATTGAACGAAGTTTAGTTCGATAAACATTTTAGCCTAAGTGAGTTCATTTCCAGTAGCACAGATGTTTTCAAATCAGTTCAGATTGTAAGACTAGGTAATTTTTATGGTTTTCCAACTACAGTTGGGTAATTGGAACAGATACATTTGTATTGAGGAAAATCACAATGCTAATAAGTAGAATTATAACATAAATTATTGCTTTATTTATGTTATAGTAGTAATTCTATTTAAATTATGGGTATTATATTTACTATATAGAGCATGATAATATAATTTAAGATACTAGGTCTAAAAATAAAGCTTTTCAAGACACTTTCTTTAATTTTTTTCTCATTTATATCCTTTTGCAGTATTTTGCTAGTTTGGAAGTTGGCATCAAGTATTAAAGAAAATAATAAAGGTGATTCAAGGCAGGGGGCATTCTGTTATGTTCTCTCTGGTAAATATAGTTGATAGTCTAGGTGGGTGTGAGTATTGGCATGGGGGGCTAGAGTGACAGTTCAGAGAGTGAGGAGCGCTTGCTCATCTTGTAAAGGGTCTGGGTTCATTTTCAAGAACCCATATTGCAGCTCACAACCATCCCTAAGTCCAGCTTCAAGGAATCTGATGTTTTCTTTTGACCTCCATGGGTACCAGGTACCATGGTGCAAATCCATGCATGCAGACAAAACATGTAGACACATAACATTAAAATAAATGAATCTTCTTGTAAAATGTGAACATAAAGAGACTGGCTTAGAAGCTGTTGTCATATTCCTTCATAGAAAACGACCTGGCCTATAGCAAGGTGTGGGCGGGGTGGCATAGGCCACGGGGTATTCATGAGGCATTTTAGAGGGAAAACTAATAGAATTTGCTAAAGAAAACAACATTAAGGCTTATCTTGGCTTCATAAAATCTCAACATGGTTATTCATGCACATGTGTGGCAGACCTTCTGCTCTGACTTTTCAAATAAGACTCCAGTTTTCAAATGATTCTTGTTATTCATAAGTCTCAAAGTCTAAATATTAACATCTTGGCAAAATTCTGAAGGTGCATGTGCAAAAGTGGCCTGCTATATATGGAGAAAATAGCCAAGAATTTGGTTAACTCTCAGAGAATCTACAGCACTATAATATGGGATCAGATGAAATGTCTCCACAGCCACAAGCCAAAGCTTAGAAGTGGTCCATTTTACATCTGAGCTGGGGTTTTCAAAGCTCTTCTCCTGGTTTATCATATTTGACATATCTAAAAAGAATCAAAATTGGATTGTTGTGTATTACGTGTTATTTTTGTTGTTGATGCTTTTGTCGAAGAACAATCAATTGTGATTTGTATTAATTCAAGGGCAACTTTTAAAAGACAGTTTCCGTTAGCTACAATTGAGCTGGCTTGTCTCCCTCATGAGGCATGGATCATAGCAATGGGTTTCATTTCTCAGCTGAATGAAAGGTTAAGTCTGTCAGAGATCACGCCACTCATACCTCTAATCTTTTCCACAAATAATAGCTCAGTTGATGATCTCATGATAAAAAAATCACAATTTCATACCCTAAAACCTTGCATTGGTTTTCCATTAAAAAAGATGGGGACCCAATTCTTCAGCCTGGTTTAGTCATCTTCACTTAAGGACTTTCAACCAAGTGTGTCTACTTTACCTTTTCACTAAAAGTATTTTGTATTTTCTCTCTTTATTGTCCTAAAATTCAATCTTCTATTCATATCTGCTCACAGGTGTAACTTAAAAGTTGTAATACCTTAACTTTAATGTCTAGAAATGAAGAGAATAAGAGAACAGAAGGTCTCGTTCCCCTTCATGACCTTGGAGAATCTGCAGCACAATGAAGGTTACATCTGTGACTGTTGGAGGGGCTAACCCAACATGAACCAGTTCTCTGTGAGGACAGCAATAGACAGACAAACACCAGACTATGGTAACTTCAGCACACAGAGAAATCAACCAATCTCAGGGCTCACATTAATCCAAACCAATAAATTCCTTTTATTCTTACATTTACTGTCATTCACAAAAAAAATAATAATAATAATAACACAGGAGGAGTGGTTATAGGCAAGCTTTTAACCAATTTCACTACTCAAAGCACTTAAAAATTAATCATTTCAAACGTCAGTACCACATTTAGGCAATAACCATATTTATCACCATTTTATTGATAAGAAGTCTGATGCTCAGGTAGGCTAAGCCACTTGCACAAAGATATACACTAACAAGTACCTCTAAATTCAGCAGTCCAGGAAAGGGGTATTGAAGATGCTTGTGGGGTATGAGAACTACAAGTGTCAGATCATCCAGAACTCTTAGGCACATAAGCCTGCTCTCTAATGACAACACAAATGAAACAGCATTTTGTTTTGTTTTGTTTTGTTTTGTTTTGTTTTGTTTTGTTTTGTTTTGTTTTGTTTTGTTTTGTTTTGTAGAATGTGAAAAGCTAAGACCAGGAAAGTAGGTCTGGAAACTGGCGAGCTGGAGCAGCAGTTGAGATTAAGTATCACTCTTGGGGAGGACCCAAGATCCTTCCCCAAAACACTCCTGATACCTCACAAATACTTGCAGCTTCAGCTGCAGTGGATGCAAAACCTCTTCTATTCCCTGTGCAACCTGTACTCATATGTGCACACCCACACAGAGATGCACACGTACACATGACTAAATATAAGATAAATATTTTTTAAAAGAAAGAAAAGTGCAGATAGAGAACTATGGAATACTGTGTTCAAGGTATAATAGATACTTTTATGAAAAATTCTCAGGAAACATATGACCAAGTATAATGAATATACATAACTGATATTTTTAAATGGAACTCTGTATTATCCTATTAGGTTAATTTTAAATTTTTCTATCCTAAAGTCTGGGATTTGGTCATCTAATCTCTTACACACTGATGTCCTTACAGTTGCATATGTGTTTGTGCATTTACTCACATACAGAGACACCAAATACTTACAAAAATGAAACTGACCCTGATGTTGCTGATGCTGTGTAGCAACAAATTCACAAGTGAATAAGCATACTAATGCCTCTACGGATGCTCATACTTAGAGGAACATAGGTCAGTCCATTTTTATGTAGCAACTTGAAGGGCAGAAAAGCCTAGCTTGGTTACAATCGTTATTGCTATGAAGTGTCACCATGACTGGAGCAATGTTTAGAAAGGACCACATTTAGTTGGAGCTGGCTTACAGTTTCAGAGTTTTCATTATCATCATGGAAGGAAACATGGCAGAATGCAGGCACACATAGTACTAGAGATGGAGGGGAGAGTTCTATATCCGGATCCACAGGCAGCAGAAATGACTATGTGGCACACTAGGCATAGGCTGAACATATGGGGCCTCAAAGGCTGCCTCCATAGTGACAAACTTCCTCCAACCTGGACACACCTACTAAAAAAAGACCATATACTCTAATAGTGCCACTTCCTATAAACCTATGGAGGCTGTTTTCATTCAAATGACCACAAAGCTGTAAAATCCACCCTCCTGAGGAGTGTCTAGTAATGAGGTCTATTTCTCTGACTATAAGGCATCTGCATGATCAAATCACATCTAATGGTCCACAAGCTCTTGAGTCTTCATCATTAATAAACTTTCATATACACAACAATTCAAAAGTTAGTTTAATTTTAACATTTTTTTTACTCTTAACTTCATAGTGAGTATCTTAGTAAGAGACGCAAGAAACTTTTCCAGCTATTGAGGGCCAAGTGATAACTTTCAGTCTTTGTCAACTTGACACAAACCTACATAACCCTGGAAAGAGGGAGTCTTGAATGAAGAATGGGAGGGCCTAGCCCATTGTCAGCAGTGCTAACCCTAGGAAGTTGGTTCTGGGTTACCTAAGAAAGGTAGCTAAGCAAGCCAAGGAGGACAAGCCAATAAGAAGCATTCTTCCAAGATGTCTGCTTTAGCTCTTGCCCCCAGGTTCCTTTCTTGAGTACCTGTCTTGGCTTCCTTCCATAATGAACTATACCTTTGAAAGCCTAATAAACCCATTTCTTCCCCCAGGTAGGTTTTATTACAACAGAAAACAGATGAGAAAGACATTCTTAGATGAACCTACAGTTACTTACAAGGCCTACATAGGTGAGGAGCTATGTTGGACTGCTCACTGTTATATTGAAATAGATGATGGATGCTAGGATACTAAATGAAAACAGATTCACTCAGGTTCCTAGCCTTGGTGTTAAGAAAATTAAGGAGCAGAATACTAACATATATTTAGTTTCCATTATGATAGATGTGTCAAAGATGCACATGTATGGGAAATGTTAAAGATGCCACACGTGTATCAAAGATGGCACACCGTGGAGAGATTTTGGGGGTGCCCTTGGCAGGAATGTGACATTTGCCAAGGACAAGGAAATGGGCTGCTTGGCAGGAATTTGACATTAGGGTATGACAAAGAAGAAAGTCCAGGCAAGAATCTGATTTTAGGGTAGAACAAAGAAGTAGGCTCAAATATCTTGATCATCCTTAGAAACTGTGATCACTGGAGTGATCATGGGACTTTGTGTTTATTGTCTTGCTTGTTCCTTGACTATTGTCTTGCTTGATTTCTCATTGTACTAGTCACCCTTAATACATATGTGTACTTAAAATGGTATAAAAGCGGATTGGAAAAAATAAACCTGCCCTCAGTCTCAGAATTGACTGGGGTCATGCTGCAATGTTGTCTAATTGTCTTTTTTCTTTTTAATCCTCACTCCTGCGCTGGAGAACCTGTTGACTGACTCAGCTGGATTGGTCAGCACACATTTGAGACACCATCTGATCTTGGGGCAATTTCACTCCCCCCAGAAGGACCAACTCATTTCCTAAAATGCATTACATTACTCAGTGACCTACTTCTTATTAACATCATAATGTGATTCAAATTTCAACTTGAATTTCAGGGAGACAAACTAGGATATGATGGAAATGTGATTTCCTAGTCAGGTGAATACTAGGCTGTCCATGGTCCCAATGTGTTCATTGGAGTTGTGAGCTATAGTTGGTTCCCATAGAATGATGACTTTACTGCATTCATGAGAAAGTGGGAGAAAAGGGTGTGACAGTGATGAAATAAGGCCCAGGTCGTTGCCAAGATCTTGCCTTTGGGAATTCAGTATTGTCTCTGCAAGCCCATGGCACTCTCCCATCTTGGGACTTCATCTTTCAAGATTAAAATATAACTCAAGAGGCAAACACCTCTTTTTTCCCCTTAAGAACTTTAGAAAGTATCTTCATCTACTGTTTTAATTAAGTGAAATCTATTTTATAAAGCAAGAAATTTTCAGGGAGGTCATAGATTTATCGTGATGTTAAAAATCATAAAAATTACAGTTACAGGCTAAGTAGTTAAGTGAAAATTACACGCCACCCCATTAATTTTATAATCAATAGAGATAAAAGAAATGAGGAGGCAAATGGTAGAATTGTGGCTTAAATCAAGTCAATACATATTTATTGGCATCATTCCATATAAAATGCTGTGAAGATGATAAGGCATGGCTGACTGATGCTGTGGCTCTGGGACTGATGTGCTGCATGCAGAAAGTCACATGTACACCACAAAAAAGCACAAGGGTTCACCATAGCATGTGCAAGTAAATGTCCAATAGCGCTCGGAGGGGAAGAGATGGTGCTTGTGCCAGGTGTCCAATAGCGCTCGGAGGAGAAGAGATGGTGCTAGTGCCGGGAGTTCTGAGGGAGCTCGAGGCCTCTGAGGTCACACTTCCTTTTTAAATCCCAACTCTACAGTTTACATTACTGACTGTAGATGAGTTCTCGGTCCTCCGTGTTGATAAGGTGAGTTCTGATTCACACAGGGATTTTAAGAATTAAATGACTTAATGTTTGCCAACTACTTAATAGGATGTCTCTGCACACAGGAAGTGCCAAATGAATGGTAAGTAAATGGATTACAACTGGAAGGAGAGAAAAGTGTCCTGTCGGTGTCTGCAAGTTCCTGAGCATCTTAGTAACATTTTAAAAGTAAGAAAAAACATAATTACCTTCCCCTATCTGCAGTTCAGTTCCTCTTCACTCCAAAGTGTTAGCTCTCAAGTCACAAGAATTAGAAACAAGAGCTTCAGGTGATGGTAGGATACTTAGAATCCCAGCATGTGGGAGGTGGAACCAGAAAGGTCAGGAGTTCAAGGCCAGTCTCAGCTACACAATGAGTTAGAAGCCTGCCCAACAACGTAAGACCATGTCTCTAAGAAAGCAAAATAAATAAATTTCAAAAGCATGAATGTTCCCGGCCTTGGCTAACCTGACATGATAATTTACCTCAGCAGTCATCGTGGAGGGACACTCTGAGCTTCTCCGTGTGCTCCTATTCCCTGTTTGTATGATCCTTCATCCCGAATCAAGAATCGACTCCAGCCTCTCACCAGCTACCTCCAGTTCTGCAGTAAGTACTAAAAACACCTTTATACTTCCATTCACCATCCAGTTTTCAGTAGTTGGCAGTGGCTAAAACACTGACCATAATTCACTATTTGAGGATAAGTTTTCCCTTTTATAGGCTCCATCATTCTCATTAAAATGTTGACTTCTGGAAGTAAGAGACTTTCTGTTTTGCACACTCACCTTTTGATATTCCCTAGAATTTCCAAGGTGAAAATGCACTGTTTGACTCATGTTGCCACTGGGGGGCAGGTTTTTGAGGCAGCCTCCAGCTCTCTGAGAAGCATAGAAACAATATAATTTCCTCCCCTGTGTGTGGAAAGGTCTTTGACATGATGAAACTCAGTCCTGTGATTGCCATTGTATATTGCAACAGGAAAGGAATTTTAGAAACACAATTACAATATACCGTTGCATTTTGCTTTCTATTAGCTCAGAGACACTTTAAGATCAATGAGTCTAACTAATCAAGGAAGCCCCTTCAAACAAACTAGGTAGGTTTTATTTTTCCCTAAAGGAAAAATTTCAAAGTTAAAAAAAAAAGAAAAGAAAAGAAAAAGAAATGTCTGTCTGACCATTTATTTATAAAGCCATCTCCCAATGCTGTCACTTAAGGGAATTCCATGTGGCAAAAACCTTGAAGTGGACACAAGCTTACAAACAGCAAGACAACAAGGCCTTCAGTCCTACAACCACACATACGTGTGCGGAAAAGGAAGCCCTTTGGCAGCACTCCTCCTCCACGACAGTGCTTCAGGGGGATACAAATCTGGCTGTCACCTAGACTAGAGCCCTCAAATTGCAAGATGGTAAAGACCACAGAGACCGTTAGCAACACTACCTGCTTAAAGTGTCCCCCCTCTGCGAAGAACAATCAGCACTGATGGAGAAATTGAGAAGATTAAAATGGAAACCTGGGAGGACACAGAACCAAAGCAAATCAACAAGAAAGGACAGGCCCGCTTCATCTTAGCTGCAATCCAAATAAAGGAGAAGTGTCCCAAAGGCTGAGCTTAGTTTTAATAAGCAGTTCCTCTTGGGATGCACGTGCTGCCACTGAGATCAGCTCTGCTTCTTGGGTAGTTACACGTCCCACGGGAGTACCATTCATCCCATCGTGTGCCTCCCAAAGATCTATCCAATATGAACCTGAATCTTTTGTGACAGAGGGAAGAATTAAAATAATTGGACATGCTTGACAACTTGCATCGAGCCTACTTGCCCCAAAGCTGTAAATAGCTGAAAATCTAATATTTACCTAATGCAGCTGAGACCCTGTCTGTGGGACAGCTTCAAATCAGCCACTAAAGAGATGATGGCACTGAGACCTACTTTATTAAAAATCAAATAGAAGGAATCAAAATTCCTATAAATATGTTCACTAAAGTGAGTTAAAAGGTCTTCTGTGCATTTTTCCAATCATCATTGCCAAGAAAGTCAGAAAAATCCTACATATATCCTAGAGGGTTAGAGAGAAATCTTTTAAAAACCAAATTGTAGAAAAGAGAGAATTCTAGGTATATAGATGAACCCCAAAGAAATATGTTTATTGACTAGGGAGCTAGCTTGGGGTAAAAGATCTTCTAAGCAACCAAGAGGAACTGAGCTCCTATCCCCAGAGTCTAAGTCTACATAAAAATTGGATGCATCATATGAGTGTCTTGTACCCTACTGGGAGAGGGCGATGGAGGTGGAAAATCCCAGAAGTTCTTGGACCAGGTAGCATGGAGTATGCACAAAAACAAACAACAACAACAACAACAACAACAAAAAACAAACAAACAAACAAACAAACAAACAAAAACAGCCCTGTCCTAAAGAAACTCTACCATCTTAGGTTGTCTTCTGACATATATAACATGTTTCTATATTCAGGAAGAGACAGACAGACAGACACAGAGACAGAGAGAGAGACAGACACAGAGACAGTGAGAGACAGACACAGAGACAGTGAGAGACAGAGAAAAAGAGATATATAGAGGTAGAGACCAACATATAGGCACAGACACACACACACACACACACACACTCACACACACACACACACACACACACACACACGAGAGGTGGGGGGGGGGCAAAAAGATGATAGATAGTTGCAGTTTCATGCCCAAGTAAAACAATGGCAAACTCAAGAGAAGACATAGATACAGAAGGAGTGAAGAGTCCAGGTGGTCTCACTGAGGCCCTAGCAGAACTGTCATTGATCGTTGTCCTAAGCAGGCCTTGCCCTAAAGAATCACACCTCTCTCACTGGGTGGCAAAGGCTCTGGCCAGGTAGACACAGAGACATGTAAAAGATGTAAAGCCAAGTACAGTGAAGCAAGTTACCAACTAACACGAATGGTGTGATTTGCACACATTTGTTGGTTTTATCTCCATGGCAACTGCTAAGGAAAGTATCATTATAATGCTCTTTTAGCAGAAGAGAGGGCGCCAAGAACAGAGGTAGGCAGGGAATTGCCATGGGGGCTGTGGCAGCAGGCTTGGAGATGCCTGTGACTTTGGAACCTGCCATATAACCTGCATGCAACTTCAGCAGAGAGCATCATGCCCACTCGTAGCCCATGTGTCAAGTTGTCTCCACCCACCCATCTGGGAGGTCCTGATGGCTTTGAGGATAACTTGTTCCAAGTAACCATGAAACCAACATACTGCACAGCACATGGGAAAGTGTGAGCAAAGCCGCTGGCCTTGCCTGGTGATTCAGAATAGACAAGAAGTCCCCAGCTGTTCCTCAGAACTAAAAGGGACACTGAGATCACTATATGTCAGCAACTGAAAGAGCTCGCAGCTGCTGGAGTCTCTAGAAACGATCTTTTCTTTACCTGCCACCCATCAGCTTCCTCACTGCAGCTAAAATGTAGCCATTTTCTGATCAGACATTACTTGTTGTATTTCCCCCAAAGGAAGAGCTACAGAGGTTTAAGATAGAAACGTATTTCTGACTTCTGCTTCCCCAGTGCTAAGCATAGTACACATCTTTTTTAATGCATCTCACTCCTTAGTAAACTAGATCTTACACAGCCTCTCTTCGTTTACTATGCTTTGGGGAGAGCTGTGTTCTGTATCCACTGTGAACTATCTTCTTTCACTGTAGCTTGGCTTTATATCATTTTACAAACAACATTAGCGAAAACATATTATATTTTCTTATTATATATTATTATTATATTGTTTTATTCTCTTCTCCCACTGTCTCTTGAGCAACATAAGTTCTTCCCTGTATTTCAGCAAAGTCTCATCTAGCATTTGTTTCTGCTTTCTTCACTTATCTCCAACAAGTGCAGATAATAGTCAGCTGTGATGGTGCCAAGCTTTTACTGGGCATTGTGGGACTACATCTATAAAAGGGTTTTGATGCACTTGACCAGTCTAAGAGCTCTTGTACCACTTCTACAAATTTTCAACCCCTTACATGAAGCCCGAGGTTCAGAGAGCTATCAGATTCAGGGCTGCAATAGTTTTCAATGAAACTAAAACAGGAGCTCTCTCCTTTGTGAAAATCCTAGCTTTCATGGCTTGCTTTGCATAATACCATGATTAAGAAATAACTCATTATCAACATTACACTACTGTTTAATCCAACACTCTTGTGATATGATATTCACTTACAGTGTTGGCCAGATGATTTAATATTTAAATGCTTTTGTTGTTGTTGCTATTGTGTTTGGTTTGGCTTTTTGAGACAGGATTTCACATACTCCACACATTGACTTTGTTCTGTAGTCCAATATGGCCTTAAATATCCAATCCTCCTGCCTCTACTTCCCCAGCGCTGGTATTATAGCAATGTGCCAACATGCCTAGCTTACTTGGTACTGTGGAATGATCCTAGAACATTTCGAAGACAAGTGATTGACCACCTAAGCTCCAGCACCAGCAGAGGGAACTTCTGCTTGTGCTTACCAGCTCTTGTAACTGGAATAAAATTAATATCTGACTGAATGGCCAGCCTGCCCTTGGAATTCACCACCAACATCATTACCAGTTATACTCTTCTATGTTTCTTGATATATTTTTTAAAGATGTGTTTTCATACTGCTCTCATTTATAAGTAAGATTAAGATAGTCCAAAGCACTTGCTGAAAGAAATGTCAAACAATTCATCAACTGATCCATCATTTTCTGCTGTATTTTACTGAGATAGAAACATTTAACATGAGCTCTCTCCTCTTAAAACTGTAAGTGCACAACACAGTATTGTCAAGTGTGCATAAAATGCTGTGCAGCTGGTCTCTAACATACTCATTTGCATATCTGACGTGTAACACCTGCTGTACCTCAGGCACTGTCCTGCCCCACCTACTATGAACTACTGAGAACTATGGTTTTATTGCTCTCACAATGCCACCATCTTTCATGACTAAGTCTGTCTCTGTTAAGGTTGAAAAAGAGCCGGGCAGTGGTGGTACACAACTTTAATCCCAGCACTTAGAAGGCAGAGGCAGATGGATTTCTGAGTTTGAAGCCAGCCTGATCTACAGAGTGAGTTCCCGGACAGCCAGGGCTACACAGAGAAACCCTGTCTGGGGGAGGAGGGTAAGGTTGAAAAAGACTCTATGCATGTCTAGACCATACTGTCTTCACTAAGTTATCCCTGGGTGAAGACCTGGGTTACTGTATATATTAGTCACATTGAACACAACTGCAGTGGACAGAGTAATGCCAATTTCTCTTCCAGAGTCTTGTTTCAATTCTTAAAATAAATTCAAAGCAATGGAGTCTCTGGATCACATAGTAATTCTACATTCAGATTCTGAGGAGGCTGCAGACTGTTTTCCAGAGTGGCAGCACACTGACTTCCTGCCAGTACTACACACCCTCGCAAGTCACCCTGACTCTTCACCAGCACCTGCTTTCTTCCCTTAAAAAAGAAACAACTGGGATTATAGTATATCATTACATTTCTCCCCTGCCTTTCCTCTGCCCAAACTCTCCTGTATGCTGTTCCCCACTATTCAGCAAATCCATGGCCTCTCTTTTCATTGATTATTATTGCATATACATATGTATATGTATATACATATGTATATGTACATTGCATATACATATGTGTGTGTGTGTATGTGTGTGGGGGTGGGTGTATATGCGTATGTATATGTATGTATATTACTAATCAAAGCCTGCTCAGTCTGTATAACCTTATTTGTTTGCATATTTCCAGGATTTACTGTTTGACACGGGACAACATTGGTATGCTTTTCCCTGAACAAGACTACACCCCACTCTTAGCTTTCCTTAGTTGCATATAGATGCTGGCGTAGGGTTGAGGCCTCTCAAGCTTTCCCATTAACTGACATGTCCATTGGTGTCATTCTTGTTCAGGTCATAGCTGGATAGTCATGATGGTGAGACTTCATGAGTATTGCTTCTGATATTGTTGGAAGACACCATTTCAGAACAAACTTCTTGACCATCTGGCTTGTTATAATCTTTCCATTATATATAATCCCTTCTTTCACAAATGTTCCCTGAGACATGGGTGAGGGAGTACTTTGTAGTTATAACCATTGTGACTAAGTGTGTATGTATGCATAATGCATGTGTGCATGTTTTGGACTGTCTACATATTCATACTTACAGGCATGCAGGTTATAGGACTAAGTGTGTATGTGTACATACTCACAAGCATGAATGTTATAGACTAAGTGTGTATGTGTGCATATTCACTCACAGGCATGCATGTTATGGACTGTGTGTGTGTGTGTTTATGTGCTATGTCACTGATTTTTTTCATTTGCAGTTCCTCAAATATCTTTTCATTTCATTTACCTGTTAGCCATTTATATTCTTTTAAAAGTTTGGGTACTGGCATTAATCATTTAAAAATTATTGGGGCTAGTGTTCAGAATTTGCCCTGCTTACATATTCTGATAGTATTTGTGTAATAAGCCTCCATTAGATATGTAGTTTAGAAATGTGTTCTCCTTCTCTGTTCTTTCTAGTGTATTGACAGTCTCTTTGGCTGTGCAAAAGTGTGCTAGTTTGGTACAGTTTCATTGATCTACTGTTGATTTTATCTCTTGTGTCATATCTAAGGAATAATTGCCTGATTCAGTGTCATGAATACTTTTCCATATGGTTTGTTCTAGAAGGTTTATATATTCTAGCCTGCCATCCCAGTCCATTGTGAGAGATTTCTCATATGTTGTATAAGCAATGACATTAAGACATCTCCCCCATCAACCATTAGCAACCAGCTATTATAACAGCATCTGATGGCAATTGTCTGTCTTACATGTACTCCTCCAACTACCTCAACATTGGCATTTCCTTCTGGGAATCTGTCAGAGTTACTTCCCTCTATCCACCTCTCAGCAAATGTCTTCTTCCAAATCTGTATTGACACCAACATTTCAAAGTGATTCTCCATGGGTTATACTTATTTTGAAATTTAAAACAAAACAAAACAAAACAAAAAATGGGTAAGTTAAATACACAGCAGCACTTGAAAGCATCCAGGATTGGGTGACTCTCTTTTAACTGTGTCTCCCTCCTTCTTCATCTTAGTGGCTCTTGGAAGAATTCGGGGTATCCTCCATTTGTCAGGCCAGGGGAAAGTGACTACCCTTTAAAAAGTCTCCCAGAAAGACAGCAAGAATGATGCAGGTGCCTCCCTGCTGCTTAAGACATTGCCTCATCTACATTACCCTGCCTCTACTTCAGCTTTTAATAACAAATTCAAACTGTCATTTCTCTAATGCCTTGACAGACTCACAGTAGCACTACTCTGGATAAAGGCTTTCTTGCCAAAGAACTACTAGAAGGAATAATTTCCCTTCAATTTACTCCCATATTTTACCTGTTAATTATTTTTAAACATTTTGCAGTATGTTGCCTGGTCCTATTAGACAGAAATTCTCTCTTTAATTCTGGACCATTCCTTCCCACTCTCCAGTAATCGCATTTACACTTTAAATTGCCAGCTTTGAAATGGCACTTCACTAATTGTAGTAGTCATAGTTAAACCAAGAGAAAGTGGTATCATTTGCCACAATTTCTCTTATCTCAAATATGTATCAGAGTTGTTTGTTCTTTTTTCAAGTTTAATTCAGTTTATATTGCCTCCAAACAAACAACTCTGAGATTAAAATACAAAGTATCCTTTGCTTTGTGTCTTTGAAATGAAGTAGGTATTTTCTGCCATGCATGATGGAACTGTACTGACTGGGCAGAATCAATGGCTAAGAAGGAAAGCACTAATCCATCAAAGGACCACAGCCTATCAATCAGTTAGCAGTGAAAATGACTGAGTTGTCCACCTGCAAGCCATCACACACACACACACACACACACACACACACACACTCACAGACACACACAGACACACAGACACACTTTCCTGCGTGACGTGTGCACCACACACAGTGCTACTGAAATGCAGGCTATGCCATCTGAGCCCTCATTCAAAGGCCTATGGAAAGAAGCTGCAAAACCATAAACTCCCAGCCCTTTAACAACCTTCATGATGGATAAAATATGCAAATACCGTCAGCAGCATTCCCAGGGAGTTTACCTTGTAAATGACTGAGTGTTATTGGAGTTGACTTTTAAATGAAAAATTTAGATAAGATAGCAGAGCCATTTTTCACAGCCCTCCTGATGTGGTCCTGGAGTTGATATAGTAGTGAGATATTATATCCTTCATGATGCAATAAAAATGTGCATGTGTGCTTTTTTCCCCCACCAACTTGGTTTATGAAGAATAGTGTAAATGTCTGCTACAATATTGAGCAAAATGCCATCTGCATCGGTCAGGAAAGCAGGGATGCAGAGTCTAGGACTCATGGGAGCCCAGACATCCTTCTGGTTCCTTTTCAACGTGGAGTTAAACCCTGTACTGAGCTTCTTTTATTCAAGACTTTCTCAGTATCATATGCTGGATGCCTGCTATGGATATGCTAGATGTTATCTTGGGCTCTCGGGGAACTGAAGTGAAGAAAAGAAAGCCAGAATTCTGCACTCATGCAGCTTATATTGCAATCAACACTTTAATCATTTGTGTAGATCGAAGCTGAAAGATATGTATTTTCATTTCTGAAGGACTTGACACTGAAATTAATTCAGTTCAGATTTTTTTTTCATTTTCCCACAGAATGTAGAATCCTCTTCATAAAACGTTTGTCTGATACAGGAGACAAGCGTTATCGGTTTGAGAGTCTTTCAACTACACATCTACTTCCTAGAATATTCTACTGGAACTTTCCCAGACTACAGGAAGTTATTCTAAAATAAGAGGCTGACTCTAACTAGTAAGTCCTATTTTTTATTTCCCACTTCTCTTTACTTTTGCTGGGTTCCAACTGTGTTCTGAGCTTGCAGACAAGGTCTGCTAAGCTCTTGGAATCAGCAAAGCTCTATGAAATTTTTCAATGTAACAACTAAAGGGAGATCATATACCTTAAAACCGATCACTGATTGTCTCCATCAATAGCTGGCGTCAATAAATCTCAAGTCTATGGAGACCCTGTCTGGAGCCCGGTAAGCATTTTTACATAGACAGCAATGTTGGTTAGGCAGAAAAAGGGGGCAGATTTGCTATAGAAAGCAAGTGGTTACAGAACAAACCATAAAAAAGTACTCTATACCACTACAGAATGCTGTATGTTCTTAGGAATCCTTCCTGACAGCCACTTAGAAACTAGAAAGTGCTGATGGCTTATTCATCCAAAACGTACTGAATCTTTGTCATGGATCCACTGCATTGACTGTCTCAGCCACCATGCTCAGAATGACACGTGACACTTCATTTCATCAATGAGCAGAGAGGGCAGGTACTTCCTTCATCCCCATGTTGAGTAGACAAGAGCTCTGAATCGTTCATATGAATTAAGAAATTCCAAAAATCAATCAGTCTTCTGTGACGCAAGTGTTAGAGGGAAACATGAAATTGGAGTGGCTCCTAGCACACAGGGGTGAAGCTACTTTCCACATACAACTCTGCCTCAGCTGCAGTTGTAGTTAACACTGTAGAGTTCTTAAATAGCTGTTAAAATGGCAATAGCTGCAGATAGATCAGCTCAGCTCCAGCATGATGGATTCATCTACTTGATGAAGTAGATCCTGTCATCCTAGATCACAGGTGTACAACTGTCGATCAGAAGGCAAATCAGGAGGGCAAGGACTTGAACCCAGATTTGCACATAATTGAACTGTTATACATTTCTACCATTTTTCCAACTTACTAAACTTTTTGAAAAGGAAGAAAGGTCCCTTAGTATGGGCCCTTCTCTGACCCATAGCAGCCTGAAATTATATCTTCATTTTCTCACCCCCAGTGAATGCTTTGAGACTTTGATTCTGTCGATGATTGCTTTGAATAGATCAGGGACACTATTCATGCTCCTAGTCTTTCCAGGATTTAATGTTCATAATGACCCAAGGACCAAGGTCATGCAGTCAGGAGGAAGTCACAGGATGGGAAATCCGATACATGGTGTACATGTTGTATTCTTTAGCCTCCCTGCCTTGCCTTATTTTCCATCTCTCAGCTTGGCATGCTCAGACCTGCTTCATATCCATAGCCACAAAGCCACGTGCTTACTCACAGTGACCAGCCTGTAACTTATGCACTAGGAAAAAACACTAACACAAAATTTAGAATGCTGTCTATTAGCCAAGCAAAGACTTTTGTAGGAAATAAGATCTCAGAGGCTGAGAGAGACGCTAAAGGACAGCATGCTGCCCTGGCTCAGCCTCTCCTCCACTCAAAGTCGAGTATTCAGAGACATCTGCCTGTCTCCGGAGCCAGACAAGAGGAAATGTCCTGTTGCCCATCTCTACTAGGAAGAGGGCAGAGATAGAGATACAGACAGGTGATATAGATATAGATGCAAAAACAGATACAGATGATATAGATGACATAGATATAGATATCTCCTCCTTTAGTACTAAGTTAGATTTTCAAAGAATTTAGATATGTCGAATTAAGCATATGGCAAATAACAATATTGTTTTAGACAATAAAGCTAAAAGCCACCTAAATCATTATCTATGTACCAAGTCCTATGCTGGAACATAACCTACATTATGGGCCAACTATCTCAAGAATCCTACAAGCAGTCTTATTGCTATCTGCTGCAAAGAAGCTCAGTCCACAGTCACAGGAACATCAGTTCATTTATATCAAATTCCAAGCCCAAACTATGCAGCCCAAAGATTCTCTAATGTAGCCCAACAAACACAATATTTATAGATCTGAAGTAATTTTTCTCATGACTTTGAGACTACTTTTTAAATTTTAATACAGAAAATAAATCTCTAAAACTTACAGTTTTAGGATACTCTCACCAAAGCAGGCCTTCTCACACAGAAGGCCTCTTTTGGCCTGCCTCCTGCAATTGCATAGCATGGGATCTTAGACCAAGTATCACAGGGCAAAAGCAACATACAGAACCAAGATTTTTTCTCTCTATTCCAAAATGATTCTGAAATTATAAGCAAATACAGCCAAAGTAGTTTCATGAGCGGCTTGCTCAATAAACACAGAGTGTTTTAAGAACAGGACTCTTAGAAGATACTTAAAAGGCTCACACCTGCTGAACAATAAATATAGCCTTTCTCCCACGCATTTTGCGGTGGCAGAGGGTGAGTCCACTCACTGAACAATAAAGTAGCTCATTGAAGACTTCTTTTTAAATAGGCTGGAAAAAACAATGGAATCATTAGAAACATTTATCATCTCCAACTTCCTTTTAAGAGTTTCTTTTGTGTTTGTTTACCTCACAGAATAGAAGGAAGGAGGGAGAAAAAGCATCTCACCTACCCAGAACACAATACCTGGGCACACTTTAAGATAGCCACATACAATCTGATTAAAGCTAGATTTTTTTTTTTTTTTTTTTTTTTTTTTGGTCTTGGGAAAGCCTTGTTAAGCATGACTATTAAGCTGAAAAGTTCTTGAGTTTGATAAGAACATAGAGATAATGAACTGTTTTCTTGAGAACTTCATTTTATGATGCATGAAGCAATGCCTTTACAAAGCCTGACTTTCCATCTAGCTTTCCATCATCCTCCTGAAAGTCAATTTATTTTTCTCCACTTCCGTCTAGTTGTTTGTTCTCAATCTTCCAAATGCTAAGATGCCTTTATACAGATCCTCATGTTGTAGTGACCTCCAATCATAAAATTATTTTTGTTATGAAAACTGTAATTTTGTTACTGTTATGAAGAGTCCCTCTTTTCCCAGGACAAATGTTCTCAGCAATTGCCTCTTAGCACAGCTGAGTCCCTGATATCACTGTCCTAATTAGGACACAGACTTTCACAAAGGATCGCAATCTCTGGCTGAGAGGAAGATGAGGTAGGTGTCGTCTACAGAGAAGATAATGTGGTTCCAGCTAGGTGCTTGTGAAGCTTGGCTTCTTGATCAAGAGGCAGAATCTGTGTTTTCAGACCGAGACTACCGAGTCCAGAAAAGTAACAATGCACTCTTTCTCTATAGCACAGTCCATCCCTGTGTACACTTTAGTGTCCTGAGCCTCACCTGGTGATTCCACATCCCAGTTCCTCATGCAACATGTACCATTTGAGAATCTATTGAAATCGTTTTAAAAGCTCCATCTATAGAGATCCAGATCCTCCAGGACAGCATAAAACTCATTAATATGCACTTCTAACAAGCTCAAAGGTGACATTGGTTGTCCTCCAGAGAACCAGACTGAGATTGACTGCAGTTCTCAGATTCCAAAGCCCTCAGGGTCAGAGCGTATCACTAACTAGAGATCTTGTTGTAGGGCCCAGCTTTGAGAAGAACTTAAAAGGCATTTCCTGGTGAAGGTTGATTTAAAGAAATCATACTGCCTAAGGACAGGCTATTCTCTTCTATGAAAGGAGAAAAAAAGGAACTTGATATAAAGGCTCCTCACTTGAACTGATAAGACAAGCCAACTCTAGTTCATACAGGCCCATCTTAGTCCTACTCCACCATGATCCAGGATAGCTGTGAGCACTCTGAATTAAAAAAAAAAAAAAAAAGTTCCCTGTATGTACCCAGGAAGTCACTCGTGGGCCAACTCTTTAAACCTGTCTGAACTTGATTGTTTTTAATCTCCTGCTTCCATAGGCCCTGACGATCTCCCATCTTTCAAAAAAGAATTCAAACACAAAATCAAATGTGATTTCACCAGCAAGCCTTGCTAGCTTTAAAGCAAAAAGCCCAAACATTTCTGCTCTTAATATGGTCATTTATTGTCTGCCCTTCTACCCATCTTTCTGTGCAAGAAAATAAATAAAATTATATTGATAGCTCCTTAAAATCACCCCAAAGCCACACTGCTAGCACCACACCCATGACTTTAATTTGCTCATCCATAGGGAGTCACAGAGAAAGCCAAAAGCCTAAAGAAACCCAAAGCAAACAGCAACAATAGACAGGAAAACAGCAGTTACAACCGGAAATGCCTACGGCACAAGAAATAAGACAGGAAGTGAGGAGAAAGCAGACCAACTTCAGAGGTCTAGCCTTGGCTCTAGTTCTGATCACACTGATGGGATCATATTTCAGTCTCTGTTTTTAAGCCTGAGGTCCTTTATATGACCAGTGGTTTGAGGAAGAGAACTTATCTTTAACTAATTCAAGAGGGAGGTGACTCCACCCATGTCAGCCAGCCTTGTGAAGGAGTTCACCTCTCTGACTATCTGCACACCTTCACTGTGGGCCTGTGGTATTGACAAGTATCCCTTATCCTTCATGGAAGCTGAATGGCAATAACTTTTCCTCTTGGTGCTAGAGAGCCTATCAGAAATTGCTCTGCTTTTCCATAACTTTTTTCTTAGCATCACTCACTACAAGGCATAAAACTTAAGTGAACTTGCACTTCAAGGTGGAAGGGTAGAGCTACCATCTTAAGGCTTACTGTTTTTCAGGAGCTGTTGCTTCCTCTGAATCTTGGCTGCTTTCTGGCCCTGCCTGTTTCTTCTACCTGAGGAGACCATCAAACATTCAAGCATTCTTCTGCCTTCTACTTCTGCCAGGCTTCTCATATAGGCAAAGGCACTGTGAAGACAAAGTGGCTTACTACTCCACAGTGCCATTTTCAGTGAGTTATCATTTTCTAGGAGACTTAAATTACAAAGGAGGTATTCTTCACTTTTATCAACATTGGGCTTTTGAGTGTTTACAGAGCAGTTCTGCTTGTCACAAACTATGCCAAGCACACCAAAGGCAGATGTTCAGGCACAGATATAACTGCTATTTAACCATGTCTCCAAAAAATAATTTTTCAATCTAGAATTTCAGATTTAAAATCAGATTTTATCAGATTGATCAGATAAATTATTTATTAGATTAATTTATATAAACCACACAGGACTCATTTTGTCCAGTAAGACAGACTGAATATGTGATAATATATATACATTTTCTAGTCAAAATAAGACAGCACTAGTTCTTCAGATTCAGTGATGTCTTTAGAGACAGGATTTCCCTGCAATTTTTGCAAATTGTCAACTATCCTAAAAGAAATCTCAAATAACCACAAATCAGCGTTGTTATTTGGAGTCCCTGAAAACACTTGATAAACTTTTGATGATAAATGGACATGAGGCACAGAAATCATTCCATCTAATACAGCAATGAAATAGCAATAAGGCTCCTGCGCCTTATGCTTACCAGGAAGCAAGATGAGGATTTCCTTGGTATGGTATCACCACACGGCTGCCAGTAATAGTGCAACCCAAAGCATAGAGTGAAGGAAACGGGGGCATCCTCTGACAGCAAACTCTCAGGAAAACCTAGTAACCTAGATGAAGATCTACACTGAGAGATAGAGCAAGAACAGACTATCCCTTCCTGGGACTTCTAATAAACATAAAATTTCACCCACAGAAGAAAATAAGACCGACAAGAAAGATAACAAACTCTCATCATAAACATGCTAATGGCTCTTTCTGACAACTGTCCAGCTGGGAGATAGTCTAAAGCATGAAGAGCTGTCCACAACTCAGGCAGCTTGAGATTCCAGAGGACTTGGGATAGGATTGTTCATAGAGCCTACTAATGTGAATTCACTAAGACTGTAGTTAACTGTACTGACATATTCTTGTTGAGAAGGTTCTAAAATCACCCTTAGAATGCCCACCCTCCATTGTGTTAACATAACAACAACAACCAAAAAAACTTAACAAAACCATGCCACCTAGACACTCTTTATAGAAAAGATACTAGAAAGCAAAATCTAGGCAACTTCTTAATTTCCCAACTACTGAATTTGAAGATTGAGTAACTGATCGCAGATAGCTGGGAACACAAAACAATGAGTTTTGTGTGGTATACTGCAACAAAGTGTACTAACAGAGGGGGAAAGATAGCATTTCCTAAAAGAACAAGGCACTATGCCAAAGTGTGTTCATCTTCACAACAAATCTGTAAGGTAAATCCTAATTTTTGTGGATGAGGAAAATGGAACCTAGAGTAGATTAGGAATTTAGTCAAGGTTAGGCAAGTAGTAGAGAGTCAATTTGAAACATGGTCCCTAGATGCTCCATCAAAAGCTCTTAGCCATATGACTTTACTGGCCTCTTGGACTACATTGATCATTTTAATGTCTATCTATATATTCCCTACACTTTACTAATGTAACTATGGATTATGGATATGTGCCTTTTCAAGCTGCTCTTAAAATATGAGCTAGATATAAAATTAATGACATCCTGGGGGCTATGATTCCTCCCTGGAACATCTCACAAAGAATGTGGTTTATAAAATCTTTATATCTAGTTGAAATGTGTTTACGAAGCTCTGCCAGGAAACTCATGTTTTATTGGTATTATACAAGCAACTATGTTGTTGGATATGTTACTATAGGCTTAAGAAGTTTCCGTCCAACTATCTTATCCCTTCTCATAATCCGCTAGCTCTTAGAAACTAAGTGCCTGGTCTACTTCTCTTTCCAAGCGGCTAAGCCTCCATAAAGGTCTACCATTTAAAACAAAACAAAAAAGGGGGAGAGGTGGAAGTTCCAAATCTCACCAGGGGTCTGGTTCTCCATATAGAACATATGTCTCTGAAGTGGCACAAAAAAGTGTTTATCACATAGGAAATATCACACTGCAGCTGGAAGTAGTGATGCATTCCCAGAACCAGGAGACTGAAGGATATGATTAGGGAGCAACATGGCTACATGGTGAGAGGGTATCTCAAAAATAACCAAATAAAAGAAAAATAGAAAAAGAAACATCATAATGCAAACCTGTATTGTGGTGAACATTCACAAAGTATAGAGAAATATAAAGAATATTCTATCCTCTGGGGGCAGGGGGCAGGGGAGAGGAATCACACTGTGAGCCTTAGTCTGCCTCAGTGGAATGAAACAAGCTACTTCATGAAACATACTACTTGTGAAACACTTCAGAGATTGTTCATGTATAAGATGAATGTGTATATGATGGTGAGAAAACCAAATAATCACACTGTAGACAATTATATACATATGTACACACAGATATACATGTACACACATGCATACACACACACACACACACACACATGAAGGCACACACTATCTATGTGTCTAGGAGCAACAGATACCAAGGAGCATGCACATGACAAAGCAGCAAACAAAAGGGAAAACCCACTATGCCTCCCTAGAGCAAATAAGCTGGGGAGAAAACAGTGGGTTTCCATAGTGATGGAGAAAGGGTAGAGTAGATGATGCAGTAGGATAGAGAGGAAGAAGAGTCTACACTCAGAAAGAATCAATTGACTCCTGCAATGCACCACAGTGTTGAGATGAAGCAACAGGAGGCAATGACTCATGTCATAGCAGAAATTCATTTGTCAAAAATGCCAAGGGTCATGAATATGAAACAGCAAGAAAAGAAAAATACCTGGACTCAATACAAGCAGCACTTTAATAACAAGGTAGGGGTAGTGCATCTTTAATATAATTGTTCCCAAAACCTGTTGATCATCATGTGTTGCCAAGAAAATTTGGGTCCCTCTTCAAGTTCTTAGCACCACAAATAAAAAAGTTAAAGAATGTACTCCAACAGAAGCTTGAGGACTATTTGCTTAGACTTTAAAGCAAAGACCCGGTGGAGCAGGTAAGCTGGAAATCTTTGCAGGTGTTTGAGGAAGGCAATGGGGAGAGAGGAGAAAAAGCCACACCTTTGTGAGTTAGGCATGGAGGTTCAGCAAGCATTCACACTGCAAAAGTAGCTTCTGAAACCCAAAAACGCCCCCAAGTACCAGGGAAATTATACTTGGGCACTGGCCAGAGCTACAAAGAAAGACATAAATGGAGTGAGAGTTATGCCTGTCTAAGTCAGCACTCAGACTGGGGGCAGACCTCAGTGTGCTCAGTGGTGGCTCTGCAGCAACTGGACAAAACAGTGGTTCTGTGGAAGAAAAGTACATGATCTCACGAAGAGATCCCACCTCTTAGGTGAATAAATGGGAGACATTAGGTGAATCTACCTTCCTAAGGGGTGAAGATTTTGTAACGTGATTGACACGTCCAACTGGATAAATTCTCATGTTTTGGGTAGCTTGGAAAGTTGGTGTCTACCCAGGCCATATGTTGATTTTATTTTCTTGACCAGTAGGAAATAGCTTTTCTTTAATGAACGCCAACAGAACCCTGATCAAGGCTATTGTAACAAAATGATCAGGGATCAGAACTTTGAGCAATTTACAAAAAATCAAGTATACATAGAGTGTAATGGATAAATCAGAGTTCACGGAGAAGCACATTAAATCTCCAAGGCCTGTGCTTATTGACCATCATCCTGCACGGGCTCTTTGTGCCATTGCAGCACATAAACAGGAATATCTAGGCATGCATTTCTGAGAAGGAAAACATCACTGTGCTTGAATACATGGGGAAATGTCAAGTAGGCTATATATTCAAAAGCTATGTGAACAGCTATTTCTGTGCAGTGGGATCATAGTAGATTTTGTTAGATACCACTTGACCTTAACCATCAGAATGACAAGACAATGAAGAAGTTAAAATGTGTTTTTACTTTTTTTCCATTCAGAACAATTTTGCCATTTTAAAATTATTCAGAAAATTCTATGCAAAAACAGGCATGTCATGTTGGAGTCAAAAGAAGTCATTGATATATTACATTGTAATGTATTAAAAAATGGAAAATATGTGATTCAATCTAGTCTTATGGGAGGTTGGACCTGAGGAAGTTCATCATCACAAATGAAAGGGGCTGGCAAAGAGAGTCACATGTAGTACTCCTTAGAAACTCTGCTGCCTCAAACCCAAGACTTTGTAAATAGTCCTGTGAGAACCAAAGGAATAGGATCCACTGTGAATCCAGACATCAGCAATCAGCCCTCAAATGCTGTCCTAGAGAAATTCTAAGAATGCCTGACATGCAAAAGGATGGTCATAGGGAGCTACTGCAGGTAGAATGTGAGAGATGAGCTTACATCAATCTAAGAAGCTTAGCACTTAACGTGGAGAAAACATAAAGGTACCATGAAGGGACTGGTATTGGCAAATGAGGAAGTAACCTGACCATTCTAATTTTTTAATCCAAGTTTAGAAGTTTAAAAAGATTTCAAAGACAATATTTATAAAATTGTCTTTATGTGAACTCTTAGGAAAAGTGAAGGCACTGGTTTGTATTTACTTACATAGTTGATGTATGGATCTATTGCTGGGGGAAGACTTTGCAGACTGGTCAAACAGACTCTATAAGCAGAAAAAACTCACAACCTGCTCTTGAAATAGTTTGGTGCTGCTAAATTGCATGATAGAAACTTGGATCCTGGAGTTCTTAGCCCAGGGATGAAGGCAACAATAACACTGATTTTGAATAATAAATAAGATTTTGAGTTAAACATTGGCAAAAAGTACATATTTGTTAATAAAAAAATAAATAAGGAAATAATGATCCAATAGTCAAGAGAATTCCCAGCATCCACATGATGGCTCACAAGATTTGTATCCCAGTTCCAGGGGATCCAAATCCTACCTTCTGGTCTTTGAAGGATCTAGGAATGTACACAGTGCAAACAAAACACACAAGCACAGAAATAAAAATAAGCAAATCTAAAACATAATTAATTAAAAGCTAGGATGGATGGTAAATGCTTTGTAATCGAGGTTCAAGGAGAGAATGAGTTTGGGTTCAGCATGGTCCATGGGTGGGACCTTGCCTAAATAACAGCAACAATAAATTCTTATTATTCTATGGTTCTACAAAATGGAAATATATCAGTTTCTATAAAAATTCTTGTGAATTGAATTTTCCAGTAGAAAAATCTACATCTATGTTTATAATCCTACAAGGCTGACAGACCAACTAGAACTCGTGAGTATGGAGAGTTGCAATATTGCAGGCCCAAAGCCAAATTATTTTGGGCTATTGTTAGCCCCTTCAGTATTTATTACCATCTCTGTGCATGCCCTGACATTCTTATCATTATTGGGTAAATTGTTTTGGAATGAATTAAGAAACTATGAGTTTCCTCCAAACCCAAAGGCTAAGAAAGTCATCAGATAGCATCTGAAATATAACACAGGGATTCCTCAGCTTGGCTGTAACTACCTTCCAATCTTTACCAGAGTATATGGAGAGCCTTGATTTAATTTAGGACTTCTTTATTCCTGAACTTCTTTTATTCTTGAAATTATATATATATATATATATATATATATATATATATATATATATATATATATATATATAATTATATATATATATATAATAGTATAATATATATAGCATATACTATATATAATATGGCATGTTTATATATATATATATATATATATATATATATATATATATATATATATATATGAAGACCATTACATATTTCCACTTCAAGACTATGGACAATACCTTGAGTAAATAAGGCTTTCCTTAACAACATGAAACCCTCCCAATGAGAGTCATCCCACAGGTGCCCATCAGTTCTGAGTATAGGCCTGATGTTTTGACATGACAGGAAAGAGGAAGCTGCAGGTTTGTTTAAGAAAACTGTTAACCATGATGACTGGTGAAAGATACAATTTTTATGCTCAGGAGGATATAGGGAACACCCAGCACAATTCAGGGCTAAACCTCCAAATGAGATTTAAAGGCTCTTGGTTTTCTAGTTTATCTGCTCAGTGTGAAATCAATAATACACAGTCTTATATCTATATTTCTGTGGAACTTCTGTGGAACTTCTCCTCATATAAATAAATGCCCAAACCTGGACAGAGTGTGTGGGGGGCTGGACAGAGGGGTGGTGAGGGGGATGCTCTTCACCGGTCTTCATTTCAGACCCTGAATAAATGAACTCTGGTTACAAGGCCAAGTCTAAACAGGCAGCTGAGGCCAGACTGATCAGGACTCTGCCAGTAACAGCCTAAGAACTAGTAACCTTCCTAGACAGTACAGCAGTGACTCAGCATGTGTCGGTCTCATTCCAGTGACAATCCAGGAAGGGACTGAGAACTCACCATCTTTAGATGCAAAAGCAGAGGTTTAAGAAGTGGGGCTGGAGAGATGGCTCAGCGGTTAAGAGCACTGACGGCACTTCCAAAGGTTCTGAGATCAAATCCCAGAAACCAGATGGTGGCTCACAACCATATGTAACAAGATCCTAAGCCCTCTTCTGGACTGTCTGAAGACAGCTATAGTGTGCTTATATATAATAAATAAATCTTTAAAAAAAAAAAAAAAAAAAAAAAAAAAAAGAAGTGCAACCACATGCCCAGGAGGGCTTGATTAGCTTTTGGGTTTTTGTTTTGTCTTGTTTTGCTTTTGTTTTTGTTTTGTTGATTTTGGCCCTGAGTTTGATGATTTCCTGCCTTCTGCTCCTCCTGGGTGAAATAGCTTCTTTTTGTTCCAGGGCTTTCAGGTGTGTCATTAAGCTGGTAGTGTATGCTCTCTCCATTTTCTTTTTGGAGGCACTCAGGGCTATGAGTTTTCCTCTTAGCACTGCTTTCATTGTGTCCCATAGATTTGGGTATGTTGTGTCTTCATTTTCATTGTGTTCTAAAAAGTCTTTAATTTCTTTCTTTATTTCTTCCTTGACCAAGGTATCATTGAATAGATTATTGTTCAGTTTCCACGTATATGTGGGTTTTCTGTTGTTTTTGTTGCTATTGAAGACCACTTTTACTCCATAGTGATCTGATAGGAGGCATGGGATTAGTTCGATCTTATATTTGTTGAGGTCTGTCTTGTGACCAATTATATGGTCGATTTTGGAGAAGGTACCATGAGGTGCTGAGAAAAAGGTATATTCTTTTGTTTTAGGATAGAATGTTCTATATATATCTGTTAAATCTAATTGGTCCAAAGCTTCAATTACTTTCATTGTGTCCCTGTTTAGTTTCTGTTTTCCTGATCGGTCCATTGAGGAAAGTGCAGTGTTGAAGTCACCCACAATTATTGTGTTAGGTGCAATGTGTGCTTTGAGCTTTAATAATGTTTCTTTTACAAAAGAGGGTGCCCTTGCATTTGGAGCATAGATGTTCAGGATTGAGAGTTCTTCTTGTTGTATTTTTCCTTTGACCAACAAGAAGTGTCCCTCAGAGTCTCTTTTGATGACTTTGGGTTGAAAGTCAATTTTATCTGATATTAAAATGGCTACTCCAGCTTGTTTCCTGAGACCATTTGCTTGTAAAATTGTCTTCCAGCCTTTTACTCTAAGGTAGTGTTTGTCTTTGACCCTGAGGTGTGTTTCCTGTAAGCAGCAAAATGTAGGGTCCTGTTTACGTATCCGGTCGGTTAGTCTATGTCTTTTTATTGGGGCATTGAGTCCATTGATGTTAAGAGATATTAAGGAAGTGATTGTTACTTCCTGTCATTTTTGACGTTATTTTTTAAATTTGATTGGTTAACTTCTTTTGGGTTTGATGAAAGGTTACTATCTTGCTTTTTCCAGGGTGAAGTTTCCCTCCTTGTATTGGTGTTTTCCTCCTATTATCCTTTGTAGGGCTGGGTTTGTGGATAGATATTGAGTAAACTTGGTTTTGTTTTGTTTTTAAGTACAACATTACTGATTATTAGGGAAGGATTCAACAGGACAACAGGAGACACTGGCCTAACAGACACCTAACCAAGAGTACAGTGGAAGAGAACTCTCTACCATACAAGGATTATTAAGTTTGATCTCTACCACCACAGAAATATATAAAAGCTACTGTGATTTGCCAGTCAAGGATATGTCCTCAAAGGTATTCAAAGCTCCAGTGTAATGAATTCAAAGCAGTGATTGCTAATTAGTGCATCAGTCCTGGGCTGTGGATGGGTACAGCTACAACACTGGAGTTCGTGGGAAAGGTAGGTGTTCTTGAGTTGATTAAATATTCTTTCCAAAATCTTGTTTTCATTATTAGTTTCCACAGATGCTCTCTCTTCAGACATATAAACCTATACCTGTTTCCTCAAGAGTTAGCACATATTTTTAACCAAAATGGTCTGGAATTAATTGAGTTATTATTTTTGTGTTTTTTTATTAACAGTATTTACTCTAAGTACATGAGATTTTAAAACAAGAAACACTGAAAGGACAGAAATACAGGGGTCCTAATCATCTAAAGATGACTTGAGGACCCAGATGATTTCCCATTACTAAAAGTGAACAGGGAGTCACTTTAGTTTACATGAAAACTTTGAAACGTCAAACAAGGTAAAGATTTTAAAAGTTTATAAACTTCAAGCAATAAGCTAAGTTTGTATTTTAGACAATACTAAAATAAAAATAATCACTGTTAGACTTTTCACATTGCTCTCTCATGATCCGACTTATATTAACAGAGATTTGTGCATAATAGTGTAATTATATGCTATATGAACAGTTTAATTATTTTATGCCTGACCAGATCATTTTTAATTAACTGCCTTGCAGAACTTAAATGTGAATGCTCCTATCTTGGCTTTGCCACCCTTCTATGGACACCTTTTAAAGATAGTCCATTTCTTGGCGTCCACAGAAGGATGGCAAAACAAAACAGAAGCATTTACATTTTTAGATTTTGACTCCTCCCTCTCCCTCTCCCTTTCCCTCTCCCTTCCCCTCTCCCTCTCCCTTTCCCCCCTCTCTCTCTGTGCCTGCACAGACACATGCATGCAAGTGCGCATGCGTGCATATATACACACACATATACACACACATATACACACACATACACACACACACATACACAAAAGGTGCAAGAGCCTGTGTGCACCCAGGCTCTGAATGCATATAGAGATTCCTGTGGAGGTGACAGGACCAGCCTTGCTGTTGTTACTCAGTTGGCATCTATCTAGGTTTTATAATAGGGTCTCTAACCTGAAGAGGCTGGCTGACCGGTGAGCCTTGAAAATCCACCTGTCTCACCTCCCCAACAAGGCACATGTGTTATTTTTTGGTATTTTTCCCCATGTTTTCTGCAGAGTAGACTGGTGATTCTCACACTTTTGAGGCTTGTGCTGTATTGAAGTGACACCCCAGTCCTGCAGGTTTAGATTTTTATAGACATAAATGAGTGGGTTTTGTTTTAAAATTATTCAATAAATATATTAGTAAATATATTTTCTTTCACTTTTAAGCCCTTCCAAGGTAGCTGCTACTTTTCAGAAACTGCTATGCACAGTGGTTGAACTTGGCTCAATTGTTCTCTGCAAAATTCCACTGCCTCTTTCATTCCAGGAGCCACCAAGAATCTGTTTAGATAGATGCAGACAGCTCCAGCAGCTAACTGACCAAGATGGGAACTAGAAATAAACAACTGATGTTAAAGTAAAAAAAAAAAAAAAAAAAAAAAAATCAGGAAAGCTGCCTCAGGGCAAGTCTTCATCCTGTCATCCTTGTTACCACTCTTGCCTTGGATTTAGGTGTGTTATCACCAACAAATTTCGTTCCCTTCTACATAATGAAAATAAAGCAAGTCCCCAGCTCAAAGCATTTGTGAGGATGAAACGGGGTGACAACAGGAAGCTTTTCTGGGGAATGCCCAACCCAGCACTTAGCATACACACCTTGAATACCAGCTGCCATTAAACTCATAACATTATGGTATACTTTATACATCAGAGTGTGTGCCAGGAAGACATTTATAAAAGTCTTCACAGGAAAACTAAAAGAGAATGAGTTCTAAATGAGCAGAAGGTGCCAGCGAGAGAGGAGGAACCTGTGGGTAAAGAGTATCTAAACTCTAGGAGGAAAAAAAATGTATCCAGAGTATTGCTCAAGGAAGACAGCACTCTGTGAAGCAACTGTGTCACCTCGATGCCAGATCGCATGGAAACCCCAACCATGCTGATGTGCTGATGGTGTTGTTACCATCTCCATCCATAAGTCATTTCCTATATCACATCTTGACACAGCAATGCTCATTCATTGCAATCATCTCTTCAGTCTGATGAGAAAAGAAAGGAACCAGAAAGCAGCTTCTATTACTCTGGTAAATGCCACCAAAAAAACATTTTGTAATGTTTCTCCAATGAAAAGCATATGAAACTGTTGGAGAGGATTCTTCATATAAAAACTGAAAATCAGGAACCCTAATATGTATGTATGTATGTATATAGGTATGTATGTATGTATGTATGTATACACACACACACACACACACACACACACATACACACATACACACACACCAATGTCAATCAAGTTTGTCTTGTGTTGGCCTTCTACTGCTGAACTTTAGGTCTGCCCTTAAGAATGAAACCATGATTCTTAAAGTGTTGTTTATGTAATACAGGAGCAACGCACACAGTAAATACCCATTTTACATGGGTTATGCCATCTGTATGGGAGATATAATTGAAATAAATGATTATCTTGTCTAAGTAGGGAATACTTAGGACAGTTTCCTTGTTTTACTTGTAGTAGTGATCACACATTCAAAATTTATTTTAATAAAAGTTGATCAATAGAAAGAAAGACTCTAGGAAATGACTAGTATCAGAGAGGAAATTCATATGTGAAAAAATTTTAAGATTTACGTGAAAGAGGTGAAAACGCATTATTTGTCAAATGGGCTTATCAAATACAGTCCTAATAAAAGACCATTAACCACTAGGTTGACTGTGTCCAAAAAGTGAATGGACTCTTTTAATAAGCTGATTAGTCTGTTAATCCAGAAAATATACAGGGGCATCTTGTACACAAAGACATTGACAGTGAGCTGGAGTATGGAAAGGACTGCCCAGGCAAGGTAGGCAGACTCAGTTAACTCAGATCTGATCAGATACTTGCCATTGGATAATGTTGTCTCAGAGATAGATTTGTACAACATAAAACACACAGCATGCCATTTAAATATTTATAGGCATAAATATTTTAAAAAGTCTGTCTTTTTCTTTTTCTCTTTCTTTTCCTTTTTCTCTCTGTTTTTCTTCATTTTACTTAACTCATACTCTAAGAGGAACAGCCTGTGTTTTTGCATGATTCCTTGTTAGGTCTCAAGAAAATCCAGGACAAATGTCTGAGTTGACTATTTAACACATCAAAGGGATACTGTTGACCAGGCTCTCAGCATCTCAAGTCCCTGTTGTCTGGAGTTCTGGCTTCTCAGTACTCCTTATCCCGGCCCACTCCCCTAACCTCTCCAGTCCCTGAGCTTGGTTTCCCTTCCTCCAGCATCCCGTTCCTATTTAACCTCAGCCATTTTGGCTACATGGGGCTCTCCGGGCTCTTGGTCCTCTCTTGAAGACCACTTGGTCTTCTTTTTCTCTTTTCTTCTCCTCTTCTCTTCTTGTCTCTTCTCTTTCCTTTCCCTCCCCTCCCTCCTCTCTCATGATCCAGTCTAAGCTCCTGACCATTTGAGGTGCTTCTGGCTGAATTCTCCTTCATATTTACAATGCAGCCATGTCTTCCTTTTTATTCCATCTTAGCCACCAGAAGTAAAGGGAAGCTACCATTTCTCAGCAAAAGCCAACAGCACGCAGGTCTCACTGTCCTTGCCATTTCTCAAGACCATTTAAGACTTGTTCTCACAGTTGATGTTCACCTGGGATATACAACTCTCAGTTCTGCAAAGTCACACTTCAGGGAACATCGTGTCCCCTCTAAAAAAAAACAAAACAAAACATAAAACAAACCAAAAAACCCACACTCATTATGACAGTACCTTATTTTAGTCTCTTGCCCCAAACAGGTCAGCATTTAAACAGACTTCCCCATAATCCACTGCATCTCAGCTATTAAATTAATGGTGGCATCAGCCTGCAGCACAGAACCTCTAAACCCCTTTGGGCTTTTTCTTTGATTAACCCAGATCAAGGTGGAGGCAGCTATTTGCAGGCAGATTAGAGGATATTGGGTTTATACTGCTGTCAGTGCTTAAAGCTACTGACAGCCAGCATGTCCAAGTATGCCTGTGACAGAGCATTGAGGGTATTCTTAAAGCAGGTCTTAAGTCTATTCAGAAGTCCATATGAGTGGCCGGGTGTGACGGCCCAGCACATCCCTCATGGGCTTCCACTCACTTTCTGTGCCTACCCCATCAGGCACTATCGGGTTCTAGAATTCCCAACAAGGGTGGGCATCATTTGGGAGCAGAGTGCCCTCTTGGGCACTTTTGTCTCTGGTAGAAAGAAAGGCATATCTTAGTCTTCATCCTTCTCTAAAAATTCTAGCAC
Source organism: Apodemus sylvaticus (assembly GCF_947179515.1). Classification (NCBI taxonomy): domain Eukaryota; kingdom Metazoa; phylum Chordata; class Mammalia; order Rodentia; family Muridae; genus Apodemus; species Apodemus sylvaticus. The sequence continues at coordinate 108,972,995 of NC_067479.1, forward strand.
ATGGTACTAATGAATTGTTGGGTTGAGGAACTGGTAATTTCCAAAAGTTTTAAGGGATAGTCTAGTAATTCTGTTTCTGGGAATCATTGGAATGTGTCAGAATATAGAGGTGTAGATACATGCAAGTAAATAATTTAACAGAAGAGAATAGCCAGTGATATTCCACTAAAATCCTGGGCTCAAAGTGAATTAATCACAGTCCTCTTTGACTGTGGTTTTCTTCAACTCTAAAATGGGTCATAGTACCGATGAAAGAATCAGCTATTAAACCATTCAGTATTAAGCTGAAACCAGAGTAAGCCAACCATATACTATGGATTTGAAAAAAAAGAAAAAGAAAAAGATTCCATGAGATCTACAAAACAAAGCTCATTATAAAGTTGTAAACAATTTTCCAACAAAACAGTCTTTTTCTTCTCACTCGATTATTTTGACTTAATATTAGGCTGCTGTGGATTAGGCTGAATTTAATGAATAAATTAGAATTAAATACTACATTATTTAATAATTCATTTAATTCTAGGGCACCTTCAGTTTCTAATAGCCTTCCTAGAATTATAAAAAGAAAAATAAATAAAGGAAAGAAATAAGAAAACATATGTTGTTATTATAAACTGCATCCTAATTTCTAAAATATTTAAATGTGCTTTAAGGCAGAGGAATTTATGACATATCTCTAAGAAAGTCACTAGTATAAATAAGGCCACAGTGTCAACCAATAAGAGTCTATCAAATAACAATATACAGAATAAAATTTCTTTAGAATATTTCGCAGTTAAATAGCTGGAGAGACCTGCTCTATATCACCCTTTTCAGGGATGTCCATATCCACAGATTAAACAACCTGAACTCCTTCTGCAGGTATAGCTATTCAACTTGCTTTTCATTGGGGTAGTAAACATATCAGAACATATGATCAACACAGAAAGCTCCACTACTTAAGGAAACCATTGTCCAAATGATATCCCTTGTCAGAAGATAAGGTCAGCAGGAAAGAAGAGTCCCTTCCTTGGACCAACCACTGACCCTGAGAATCATAAGATGTCAGGCTTGTGGCTCTGACAGTTTCTGAAGATTCTCTTGTCCCCCTCCCATCTCACGATAAGAGTGCTGAGGTTGTAGGTGCGCACTACCTCAGGCAGTTTCATGTGCGTTCTTGGGATTCAAGCTCAGACCCTCCCTCTGGTGAGCACCACATTCCTTGAGCCAGCCATCTCCTCAGCCAGAGAATCATAACTTCCAAGGAATTACTTTGTGATTACTTATTCACTGTTTTCCTAAAACTAAACATGTAAAAATCACAAGAAGAGCCATGAATTTTCAGGTAATATTGTTAAAATTGAGAAATGTCTGAGCCTTTAAAATTTATGTTAATTTGATATATCGTATTTGTTTAATTTTTAAAACCCAGTGATAAGACTGGAAACATAGTAAGAACTGTTTATTCAGGATAACCTTAGCAAAATAAATATGTGCAATAAACACAGAATACAGACAGCTTTAATTTTACATGTGGACCAGAAAGACCCATTTCTCCCCCAACATGCACCATTCCATATGTGCTGTGATTCACAATCCCCAAAGCATTAAAGTTTAAATTCTGAATCAACGAACTTGAATTCATTGGAATTCTGATCCAATAGTTGCTCCAAAATAAAATGCAGGCTGGAAGACAGTTTCCCCAAGTTAAAAGCCAGATGGCACTTATCAGCTAAATATTTTTCCTTTCTTGTTCAGAAGAAAATTCATGTTGGAAATAGTAAAACACCTTATGTAAGAGAAGAATCTAAGGCTTCCTTAGTCATCAGTACCAAACTTAGGGCTCTATTTAAAGGAAACACATTTTAACTAATTTTAAAATGTCAAAAAGGTATATATATAAAACGACACTGGCAGAGGAATCCATTCTTTGAGGAACTTCCCTTAACATTAAAAAAAAAGAAAAGAAAAAGAAAAAAACTTCTATTTTTTCCATTAAATTCTGAACCCAACAATCTATCTTCTCAGAAAAATTAAAATTTTTGAGCTAATCCTAGTAGTACAAAGTGTCTGATTATTTTATCAAGTAGTCTGTTATTATTATTCAATATTAAGTTTTATACATAATTTTCCACTTGATATGTTCAAATAGAATCAAAAATTTAGTTCTACTATTCTTAATCTAAGCATAGTAAAAACCAAGATATATATATCTTGGACAAGATATATTCTGTGACATTCTCAAGATTACCTATTGAGATTTCTCCCTTGTCATTGACAGATAAACTCCATAGCACCCTATGGAGTTGTTTCCATACTAAGTCACTCAGCCAGGTGACATTTAGTGACTAAGAAAGTGGCTAAGCTTGCTTTCTTCTCTCCATCATACTTCCTGTCCCTGTTCTCTAAGATAAAAGGTGCTTACTACAGTGTATCCTGCAGTATATCGAGTTACAATGGCCCCTCCTCTCCAGTGCATCACACATATTTAAGCTCACAGTGTCAACAATACTTCAGATTATCCACACCAACATTCAATTGTTGGAGATGATGGCTTTCTTGGCACACTTCTGTGTGCTCATTAGGCATTCCCACTCAGTGCCTTGCGCAACACCCTTTGAGATCATCACTGTTTAAGACACAGGCTGACAGACACTCTGAAGCTAATAGAAAAGAAACTGGGGAAGACCCTTGAGGACATCGGTACAGGGAGAAAGTTTCTGAACAGAACACCAATAGCGTATGCTCTAAGAGCAAGAATTGACAAATGGGACCTCATAAGGTTACAGAGTTTCTGTAAGGCAAAGGACACCATCAAGAGGACAGATCGGCAACCAACAAATTGGGAAAAGATCTTCACCAATCCTACATCAGATAGAGGGCTAATATCCAATATATATAAAGAACTCAAGAAGTTAGACTCCAGAAAACCGAACAACCCTATTAAAAAATGGGGTACAGAGTTAAACAAAGAATTCTCACCTGAAGAACTTCGGATGGCGGAGAAGCATCTTAAAAAATGCTCCACTTCATTAGTCATTAGGGAAATGCAAATCAAAACAACCCTAAGATTTCATCTTACACCAGTCAGAATGGCTAAGATTAAAAATTCAGGAGACAGCAGGTGTTGGAGAGGGTGCGGAGAAAGAGGAACACTCCTCCACTGCTGGTGGGGTTGCAAATTGGTACAACCACTCTGGAAAGCAGTCTGGCGGTTCCTCCGAAAACTGGGCACCTCACTTCCAGAAGATCCTGCTATACCACTCCTGGGCATATACCCAGAGGATTCCCCACCATGTAATAAGGATACATGCTCTACTATGTTCATAGCAGCCCTATTTATAATTGCCAGATGCTGGAAAGAACCCAGGTATCCCTCAACAGAAGAGTGGATACAAAAAATGTGGTATATCTACACAATGGAGTACTATTCAGCCATTAGAAACAATGAATTCATGAAATTCTTAGGCAAATGGATGGAGCTAGAGAACATCATACTAAGTGAGGTAACCCAGACTCAAAAGGTGAATCATGGTATGCACTCACTAATAAGTGGTTATTAACCTAGAAAACTGGAATACCCAAAACATAATCCACACATCAAATGAGATACAAGAAGAAAGCAGGAGTGGTCCCTGGTTCTGGAAAGACTCAGTGAAACAGTATTTGGCAAAACCAGAACGGGGAACTGGGAAGGGGTGGGAGGGAGGACAGGGGAAGAGAAGGGGGCTTATGGGACTTTCGGGGAGTGGGGGGGGCTAGAAAAGGGGAAATCATTTGAAATGTAAATAAATTATATCAAATAAAAAAAAATAACCTTAAAAAAAAAAAAAAAAAAGACACAGGCTGAAAGGGGAATCAGAGGAAGACTAAGGGTGGGAGATCGCACGCAAACCATGCTGCCACCTAACTCCAACAGCTCTGATTTCAAACATGCACATGGTTTCATGTCCAATGACAACCAATGATGGATACTAAAGATGAAAATAGACCATCATAAGTTTAGTAGATGTGAAACAAATGCTCACAAGACAACTGTCACAAGACAACTTTGTACCATTGTCAGAATCCTGTAGCCTTGCACAGGAAGGCTCACCCTTCAACAAAATGTGAAACACAACGATTCCCAGTCATCAAATAAAAGCTATCAACATCTATGCCAAGAGCCTACTTCCAAGCCCTGTGCATAAGCCCATATCTGAGTGTTATCTCAACTGGAGATTGAAGTGATCACAGTTTGTGTGACTGTGGGCCAGAGCATGGATAGCACAATTGCTAAACAGGTACTACAGTGGGTTAGGCATCATACCAGGAACAGGTGTGATTCTATGCAACCAAATCCATACAGCCCTCAGAACCACAGAGTTCACAGTCTCACAGAAGTGTGATCGTTGGTTAAATAAAATAGCAAGCCAACGCTGATCTCTTTCTATGATCCTTGTGTACTATATCCTATGGGTTTCATTCTACTAACAATGCATTTAATCCCTACAATATTCTAAGAATGGAGCACAGTAATCATAGGTATTTTACAAAGGCTCCACTGAGTCACAAAAATCCCTCAGGGCTGCTGAGTGCCAGAGTCTTGTTGGAGTCTCAAAGAGTGGTCTCAGTTTACTGGAGTTCTATTACTCCTATGACCACATCCTATTCCCTCTCTCAAATATTATCGAAAAAGTTATGTGAGATATACCTGAGACAAGTCCATTAAAATGAGGCTTGGGGCTCTCAGAGTCTATACAAATGTAACCTTAATGAAGAAATGATACGGGGCTAGAGAGGTGGCTAAGCCTTTAAATGATAGATCCATTCCCAAATGGTTAAGAAATCATACTGGAGCTGAGAAGTGAAGGAAAACAACAAAGAGACTGAAGAGTGGGGTTGGGAGACAGAATAGCTCCATGGACCCTCAGAAGCTGGAAGACAAAGACTCAGCCCCTTAGCATAAATAACAGAGGAGGATGGCAGGTACATAGGAATGGTGACTACAGGGAAGAGAAGAGGCGCTTCCAGGTCGTCAGCAAGGGGACCTGTAGAGACCGAACAACCATACACACATCTACAAATACTGCTGTGGCAATATCTACCCACCAGAAAAACCTCCGTCTACCTGAGAGCTATTGCACTCCCAATGTGGAGCCAAACACAAAGCAGGCCTGTTCTCAACTGTTCCCTGGGTTCCTGAATACTTTACCACAGTACGCCAGGTAGTCCCCGCAGGCTGGGCCTCGCAGGCAGTAGCTCCTCAGGTGAACTGCTCCTGCTCCTGTAGCTTGGCAATATCTGGACACCTTGGGCTTTAGTGTGGAAAGGGAACTGTGAGAGAGGAAAGTTTAAAAATAAGGCTATTCTCTTCAAAACTTCCCATTTGTAAGTGTGAGAAATAGACAGATATATCACATAATGCCATGGGATATTCGTTCACACTTAAAAGCATTTAGGTGTTATTTCATGTAAATGTTGAGAAGGAAAAAGACTCCTGTTATGATCTCTTGGGAGCCAGGTTGCTGCTTTTTTTTTTTTAATTCCTAAATAATTTCAAGTAGAAAACACCTTCTTTCCTTCCTTCTGTTTTATTTGTTGTTGTTCATAAGAATTTAATCACATTTATGAAGACTTATCACTGACAGACAAATCACAGAACTCTAAGGGAACACAGAGGTCTGAAGACATCGTCAATCAGTCTGGGTGAGCAGGTCTACACCTCTGATTGCTTTGATAGTTACTGAATGTGCAATGTCCCCTCACCTTCCCTCAGGCCTTCGGTTATTCCTACTCTGGAAAGAGCAGGGAACCTTAGAGGAAATCCACTGTTGATTTTTGAAGGAGCTTAAATTTCAGAATCCCAATCACCATAGGATTATTACACCACCTGTGCAGAAGCATGCTCTAAGGAGTTGCTGGGTTGATACTGTGGCTTGGAGCTCCCACAGAGACTATATTGCAATCAAGACCTTGAAGGGGGGGGGGGGGAGGAATAAGAGATGGCTCAGTGGGTAAGAGCACTGACTGCTCTCCCAAAGGTCCTGAGTTCAAATCTCAGCAACCACATGGTGACTCACAATCATTTGTAATGAAATATGACACCCTCTTCTGGTGTGTGTAAAGACAACTACAGTGTATTTACATATAATAATAAATAAATCTTTGGGCCAGAGCGAACAGAGACTGAGTAAGAAGGGCCAACCAGAGCGAGCAGGGTTGACCAGAACGAGCAGAGGTACTAAATTCAATTCCCAGCACAACATGAAGGCTCATAACCATCTGTACGGTTACCGTGCACTCAAATAAGTAAGTAAATAAATAAATAAATATTTAAAAAAAAAAGACCTTGAGTTGGGGCTGTTCTCTTAACTTCTCTTGAATTTGGGCTGTTCTCCTGGGCATCAGCATTCACATAAGTGAATTAGAGAAGGTAAGATTACATAATTAGCACCCAGCACAGTGCTAGCAGTTACTTATCTAAGGTTCATGTTTGGTTGGTTTTTGTTTTTAAAAATCCACTTTTACAAAATCGTCCCTCAGTTACAAGAAAGGTTACCAACCAGCCATTTGCTCTTTATCTGTAAGAGCTTGGCAGTATCACTTGAGCAGACTCAGAAGACAAAGACCCTTGTTAATCGGCCCTGCTAGTCCTTTCAAAAGCACAGAGGCAGACAGAAGCAGAATGGCCTGCAGAATGAGCAGGCCCAAGGCTGAAGGGAGCTCTCTAAAAGACTCTCATGTGCCTATCACATAAGTGTTACTCAGGAACAGAACAAGCTCTTCCCTGGTCTCTGTGCATTTCTGCCACAGGGGAAAAAGCCTCTGGGTTCATGACCGTCATTGACCACTCCACTGTTGAATTATCAGCTGGAAAATCATATTCCAAATAATCAGATCAATGGGATATCAACAGATTATATGCTTACTAACTTATCAACCTGATAGTACACCAAGATCATCAAGAACATATCTTGCTGTTTCATCAATTAAATAGATGTGTTCTTTGGCCTAATTATCTCTTGCAACCCCAATCCCTCTCTTCAGTCTGCAGAGCATCTAACAAAGCTTTTGTATAAAGACCAGGCTAGTCCTCATTGTCTCCAACTATAAAAGCTTTGCTTACATGTAGGGAATATAACAATATTCAATATTCTTCAAGCTCTACTGACAGAACAGAAGAATTGCTTATGAGTCCAAAAGCAACCAATCCCAAAGATTTCACAATGAGCTAAGTTGAGAAAATTTTTAAAGAGAAGCAATTACCATAATCTCAGATTTCAAGAAAAATAAATGCCTCAAATGCTGCTATTCATTTAATTTTCTGACATTCGAACATTTATCTCTGTTCACATTATACAATAGAAATGCCTCTTATTCTGTTCATCTTTTAAAGAATGAGTACTTTTAGGATTAATAAGTTATAGTTCCTAGAGTTGATCCTTTTCTTTAAAAAAATGTTTGGGAAAAAAACCAAAGATTATTCCTTTAATTACAAACCAAAATGAGGTACAGGGAATGAACCTCAGAAAAGATGGAAGAAATAGACACATGTACTTCAAAGTGGTACTTCTCTCTGCTCCCCAGGTGTTGCTCTAAAGATATGCACCCAAGTTAAAACATCCATCTGCACATAGGTACCTGGCTTCCTCAATAATATTCAATTCAAATCAAACAGTAATTAAAGCTCTTAATTTGTATGAGCACTGTTCCAAGATTAACTAAAAGGCTTAGGGGAGGTAAAGGAGGGGCAATCAATTAGGAACCTATTAAAATATTCAGAAGGGGAGGAGGGAGCTCGGAGTGAGTACACATCACAGGATCCTGAACCTGGGATATGGAAGTGAACTCAACAGGGAAAAGTGAAAAGGGTTGCAGGAAGAAAAGGAACAAAGGCTGGGCAGAAAATAGGAGAGTGGAGAAAATCCTGTGTGACTCATCGCTTGTGACAGGGAGAAGACAGTCAGCTGATGGAAGAAATGGTGGCTCTAGTGTTTTGATGGGAAGGGGCTTCTTCCAGAACTGTTGCATTTCATATGAATCCCTCACCTCACATAGAATTGTAGATAACACTGGGAGACATATCAGAGATGGAGACACGATTCTGGAAGACAATTTTCACCACCTTATACTCACAACTGGAAAAAAAAAGATATCTCCATAAATTCAGACATATTTTTCTTCCTAACAGCAGCAGTGACAGAATCAGGACAGTGACTGCGTCTGTTCAGCCAGCAATCAAGGGAGATGAAGTAGATGAGGCAGACAGAGGGCAAAGAGGAACAACACTGACGGAACCCACAACAAAGGTTCAATTTTCTTCTGGCATAGTGAGTTAAAAAAGTTTTCCTTGTTAAGTTTATTTTTTTCCATCCAAAGAAAGCTGAACATATATTCACATTATAATAATTTGAGAAGTTCAGAATTAATGAAAAAAAAAATAAACCTGAGCCCTGGAATCTTAAGTCAACTGAATGGAGTGACAGAATGGATGGTGCCTACACAGGCTTCTGTCTTGCTCATATAGAATAAAAACACCAGTTGTACTGATCCCTCAGTTTTATGGCCAAATTAATGACCAGATTTGAAGAACTCCAGGAATTCTGTAATGTTCATTTTCATATTTCAATTTTTCCTTGTATGAAAAATCAAATGAGGAAATCATTAATTAAATTCTCAAAAACAGAAATTCTAAGGCACAGGAGGCTCAATCTCATATTCCCCTTACTCTTAATAGAATAAAAGTCTATCTTTTAAAGAACATCATTTCAGTAGCACACACAACTGGCTGAATTATCTGTCATTGCTAACTAACATTTGAGAACTTTGCTCATAAAAGAATGAAAAGATACAACTTACACTTTGATATACACAGGTCTTGAGCAACATAAAAGTCTAAACATAGCATCAACAATACATCCAGCACCCAACAAGTAATCACTTACCTATAAAGGGCCAGAGAGTCTAAGCTCACTGACTACAATTTTTACATCACATAAATTCACTGAAAACTGTGGAGATGTGAACTAAAAGTTTGGGGAGGTATGGAACTCAGTTACTTAAATATGTTTCTTCTTGAATGACACTATACCTACTGCAGGTCTAAAAAACATTCTTTTCCTTGTTAATAAATATTTATAAGCAGCAAATAACTATAAAGCTCGAAGAAGGGAAGGATGCAATAGAAAAAAGCATTTGTTGCTTTAATTATTCCTTTAAAAGCCAAGTTCCATCTTTGCCAGGAGACCTACACTAACCACACAAGCAAAGGCCAACTGAAGGTATCATTTTCCATTCTGCACTCCAATCAGACCCAGAGGACCTGCAGAAGCTATATCCCAGAATATTTAAGAAAAGTTCCAAGGGGAACATTCCTATTGTAGTGGCCACTTAGAAACGAAGCCTTCTTGGATGTTCCCAGTTGTTTTAACCTGTTCAGACCTCATGTTCCTTCATTGGAAATTAAAAAGGGGAAGGGTATGGTACCCATCTCAAAACTGTGGTTAGCATTTTACAGAAGACACAGTGGTGATACACACATCTTTAATTCCAGCACTCAGCAGGCAGAGGCAGATGGATCTCTGTGAGTTTGAGGCCAGCAGGGTCTACAGAGTATGGTCCCTGGCAGCAAGTGTTATGCAAAGAAACCCTGTCTCAAAATACCAAAATAGAAAGGAACGAAGGAATGAAGGAAGGAAGGAAGGAAGGAAGGAAGGAAGGAAGGAAGGAAGGAAGGAACGAACGAACGAACGAACGAACGAACGAAGGAACGAAGGAACGAAGGAACGGAGGGAGAGAGGGACGGAGGGAGGGAGGAACGGAAAGACGGAGGGACACAAAGAATCTAGTATGGGAATTGGTACATTGACCATGGCAGAAATGTCACCATCACCACTATCTTCAATATTAACCATGACTTCAAAGACTTAATGCTGTCAGGAACAGGCAATCAGAGGCTATGAAATCAGCCAAAGAAGTCTACAACTTCCATTTCTCTTATTTACGAGAAGCTCTGCTTTCACAAAGTATATAATAAACCCCAAGGCAATTGTCACAGGGTATCAAATACAAATAAAACACTCCTTTTGTAGGAGACAGGAAAACAGAGCTAAGGTATCCATATGGCTCAGCAGAGAGCCAACAACACAGGGGACTCTGATTATGCTAGCATGAAGGTGCTCAAACTCAAAGTTGGGCAACAGTTCCAAACTTCAAGGGAAGAAATGCAAATGTCAAATACCTATAGATCAGTATTAAAAGAAATGTTATTTGAAGTGAAGATTGTAAAAGGGGGAAAGAGACTATTGCCATCTGGGGATAGCTCTGACTTTGAGATTTATACATGTCTCCAAGGTCAGATGAAAAGGAATTTTCTTTTCTAGGGAGAAGCAGACAAGACTAGCAAGAATTGAAATGGAAATATGGGATGAGCAGGTAGCCTGGTTTACCCTGCGATCAGCTCATTTTAGGAAGGGCATCTACAGAAAGGCTGGTCTGCACTCAGGTGGTTTTAACCAAGGTTTCAGAAGAAGAGAGAGTCAAGAAAAGTCTGTGAAATTTAAGTCTTGGCAGAGAGTTGGTCAGTGGGTACAAAATAGTCCGTGTGGTTATTTACAATGCATAAAATGGGAATGTGGAAGGTCTCCTTCTGGGCTAAAAGGTATATAAACAGGGCATGGTGTCTCATCTAAGTCATGGAGAAGAGTGACTCTTGACCAGTCATTCTCAGAACAAAAATGGTGTGAGCCTGACTGCCTCTCTGCTGTCAACCTTCTGATATCCCCTGCCTGCCTCTCTCTCTCCTCCTTCTCTCCTCTCCCTCTCTCTTCCTCTCTCCCCTCCTTCCTTCCTTCTTCTATTCCCTTTTCCTTTTCTCCTCACCTCTGTTCAGACACAGAGTCTTATTAAGGAGTTCAGGCTGGCCGGCCTTGAGCTCATATCCTCCTGTCTTGGCCTTCCAGTGCTAAGCATACTCAGGTTACTGTTGGGCTTTGACCTCTCAACCTACAGCCTTTCACCAAAATCACTGGGCTCAGGTTAACAAACATCAGTGTGGACAGAAGGCTGTGATTGAGAGACAAGAAAAGGAACAGATCGCTAATATAATCCTGGTCCCAAAGGGTCCCCCAAACAAAAAAAATCTGAGATATCTCCTGGCCAATGCTAGAACAACAGAATATCAAAAGTACATAGTCAATAAAAAATGTCTACAAACAGACCACAGACCTGCCCTCACTTGAATGGTAGGAATTTTATGCCAGAGAAATTACATGCAAAGTAGTTCACTGTAACTGAAGGGAGATTTTACCAAAATAGAGACACTTTGTTCAAGCCCGTTGCTTGGAATCCCTTCCATTATGACCATACCCACGATTCTCAATGTAATGTTTTCAATACGCTTGCCTGTCTTTGATAGGGTTAATATTGCTGAGGTGAAACCCCACAACCAAAAGCAAACTGAGTAAGAAAGGGTTTATTTGACTTACAGTTTATCAGTGGAGGAAGTCAAAACAGGAACTCAGGGAGGGCAGGAACCTAGAGGCAGAAGATGATGCAGAGACCCTGGAGGAATGCTGCTTACTGGCTTCCTTGTCATAGCTTTCCCAGGCTGTTTACTTACAGAACTCTGGACAACAACCTACAATACAATATCGTGGTCCAGGTCCTCCATCAATAATTAATTGAGAAAAATTCCTATAGGCTTATCTACAGCCCTATTATGAAGGCATTTCTTAAATTGAGGTTCCCTCTTCTCAGATGACTTTGGTTTGTATCAAGATGACATAAAGATATTCAGTACATTTGCCCTTTCTTTCTATACTGTTAACGGGTGAATTCTTTCAGCAACCAGTCTCTACCAAAATGTCTCTATCACAATCATCATATAATACATATTAGGCTTATATATTATTTATTATAATTTCTAAGTAAATATACATCAGCATTTATATTACATAGTTAAATATGCTATTAAATAAAGATAGCCCCTTTAGGCTGGAATATTTGAGTGCTTAGTAATCAGGGAGTGGCATTACTTGAGAAGGATCAAGAAGCATGTCCTGGCTGGCATAGGCATGACCTTAGAAGAGGAAGTATGTCAATAGGGGTGACTTTGAGGTTTCAAAATCCAGGCACAGTGGCTTTCTCTTCTTTCTTTTGCCAGCAGGGTCAGATGTCAACACCAGTTCTGCATGTATGTCACCAGTGGACTAAACTTATGATTCTTTAAGCCAGTTCCAATTAAATGCTTTTAATAAGTATTGCCATGTTCAAAGTGTCTCTTCATAGCAATAGAATAATAACAAAACCAGAATTATTTCTATAAACTTCAGTATTTTATATATAATGCTAATATATATGTACATATACACATACACATATACATTTTAGAAATTTTAAGTAGAGAATTTGGTATCTCAACTGAACAATCACATTTATACTTTCCTTAGTAAAGGAAGGAGTTTGTAGGTGTGGTGGTTTGGATGAGACTGACCTGATAGGCTCATAAATTTGAATACTTTGTCCCCAGCTAGTAGAACTGTTTGAGAAAGATGAGGAGGTATGATCCCATTGGAAAACACCATGTCACTGAGGGTAGACTTCAAGGTATCAAAAAACCCCTGCCACCCCCAGGATACTTTCTCTTTCTTCTGCCTGAGAACAAATTGTGAACTCTCAAGCATTCCTTCTGCCATGCCTTTACTCCATCATCATGAACTCTAACTCATGGAAACCTGGAAATGCTTTCCTTTAAGTTGCACTGGCTATGGTTTGTCAAAGTTAATAAACAGAAAAGTAACTAATACAGGAGGCAATCAAAAAGTTGGTCAGAGAAAAAACAGTTCTAACATTTGAAGATTTTAGAACACATTTTGTATTGTTTCCAGGTCTGATCACTTACTCATGACTCTTAAAGACATATTATTACTGGACTCAGACTCAGAAGTAGAAGCTCACAGAAGGACAGACCACATCTCTTGACATTTTGTTCATTCAATGGCTAGGCCAAAGTTCAGCATATTCTGCAGCCTCCTCCTGCTTTTTTCTTAGTGAATTGTTTGTTCAGAGAAATTTATCAGCATTTGAGTTGGAGGACACATGGAGTAAGGAGATATTGAATCTTGGGTGCTTTAGTTCTGGGCTTCTCACCTTCTTAGTTTAAGTATTTTCCAATGTGTTGGTAGACTTCTTGACAGAAATTTAAATGTTTTTAGACTCTGCTAGCTGTTTTGGGCCTCAACAGCTGAGGCAAAGTAGTATCTGTTAGTCCAAGAATCTCCTTCTCTTTTTTGTTTACTGCAACAACATTAAGAGTACTCAGATTGACATCTACAATGCATCCCTAAATAGACTTGTGCTTCCTTCCTCCAATTCTCCTTGCTTTAGAACAAGAATATCCCTTGATCACCAGCAGACATACCCTGCCTTGGGTCTAAACACCATGCTTCATGGGAAAACATTGTTTATCATTCCCTTCAGTGATTAGGACCACATTACCCACCTACGATTCACCCAAAGCATCAGGAGCTATTTCTGTAGCCATGTGCTTCTCATAGAAAGTAGAAAGTTTGTAACCACCAGACACTTCAATGAGTTTCTGACTGTTAGTAGCTGGAAAAGTAGTATTAGTTTCTAGTTTCTTCTTAACACCGCAGACCACCTAGAAGCTGCCACAACAAAATGCTCAGGGTTGTTCTTTGGTTGATTGGTTGGTTGGTTGGTTGGCTTCTTCTTTGTTGTTGTTTGCTTGTTTGTTTTGGATTTTTTGGTTCTTTGATTGAACTTTCATTGGTCAGAATTTTTGTTTTGCTTTTCTTTTGACACAGTGTCTTAGAAATATATATATATCTTCAAATATAAGAAAAGCACAAAATTGGTTAGATGTTCCAACTGGAGGCTAATAAAAACCAGGTAATGATTCATTTTTCTCTTCACTATCTCCCACTCTTCTTTCAAGACATATGCAAGGGGGAAATCTCAGGTTTTAAATTTGTCATTGGATTTCTGATTGTAAGCAGCTTTCCAATGAATGCTCTTTGCCATCAATATTACTAGCCTCTGCATGCTGAATGCAAACCATCCTACCCAGTGTCACACTAGCCATAGCATGTAGTAATTACTATAGATTCCCATACAGTCCACTGAACTTACTGCTAACAAGTTTCAAATAAATGTTTGAATTTTAGACCTACACTACTGAAAATTTTATATGATTAATTTTCTGACTGAGCTATTTCATTCTGAGTAATGTAGACACATGTCATTTGTTTGCATGTAACGCCTCAGGAGTCAAGCAAAGGACATGTATATTCTTATCTTGGAGGGCAGGAAGCTCACAATTTGATTTAATGATCAACCCAGAACCTAAACTGCCCTAACAAGATTAGAGAGCAACTGCTGGGTGAAAGGTAAATTCTTTTGGTGGGGTTTGATTTCTGTTTTCCCACCCTAGAAAGCAGTCAATGGAGAGCAAGTGAAGCAAGGAGATTCTTTGTTGAATAACAGGCAGTTAACTGGTCTTCATGGTAGAAATATTAAGAACAGTTAGTCCAATAGCACAAGCTTTAGCATAGGCACAATGACAGCTCACGATGTGCTTGGCACTGGGCGGGCTGCTTGCTTCACTATCTAATATCCGACCAGCAAGTCTCAGGGTGCCCATATACAGATGACGATATGAGAAGACAGAGTTACCAAGAATGGAAACCAGGAAGTGACCCTCTGGAAGCCAGACTGCCAAGGTCCTTCCAATTAAATGACCAATTCCTGCCTTGGCCAGTATATTAGAGAATCATCCTAGAGAATATGCTCAAGGATAATAGAGTATAGAAAATGGCAGTCTGCCTTGTGTACTTAAGACGGGTTACGTTTTGATATGACTCCATCACCTTCCGAACTAGGGACTCCTGCAGAAAGTGTCCCACATAAACAGAACAATAGACTTAGACTGACCAAAATTATTGGAAGACCAAGGAGGAAAATGACAACGGAGTTCATCATGATAATGAAGATGATGACCACAGAGAATGTATATTAAAACCTTATGAGCTAGGTATTATATTATAATAATATATAATTACATATTAAAAGATATTGCACACATCTTCGGTTGTGTTGTAATTTCTTTTTTATAAGGAGCACTGCCATTTTGTGTTTGGATAAAGGAGGAGAATATATGAAACAACAGAGTATGTTGAAGGTGTATGGAAACTATTCATAACAGACATTGAAAATTCCCAATGATGCAGAGGGCATCTCACCGAAACACATATCAAATCAAAGCCACATTCGAAGGAGCATGCTATTGAAGAACAAAGCAATATAACTATTGTTTGGAGAGTTACAGATGGGACCCAGTAAAAGGCACTGTATTAATTATATTGTTTTCCGTGGAACTTTCCTAAGGTAACCCAGGACAGCAAGACTGTAGAACATTTACAATGAAACTGTCAAAGAGGACTAGACTTGAGGGACCTTTGGGAAAAAAGAGATTTGAAAGTAATGTACTGCCTGCCCGTGGTTCAGACATGCCTGTCTCTGCAAGTATGACCACATTATTGATTCTCCAAGGAAGAAAGGAAATATGACTTTGTCCCTTAACTGACATCAAAGTTACAGCACAAGGCAGCACTGCATAAAAGCACTTGCAAATATTTTTATTCTCAGTGCCCCTGGTATCCTCAAAGAAGATCATCATGCCCAGTGTTTTAAGATGTGGACAATAGCTGCTAAAATAAACACACAAACAAACAAAAATCCAAGAGTGAGGCCAGCTAGGAAAGAGAAAATGGGTAAATAAATAGTCAAAATGCACAAATTCTCAGAACCAAAGATCTTGAAATTCTTTGCAAACCCAGGAATCCATAGATTAGGACAGACTAAGTCCAAGAATAGTTTCATATGGCTGGTTATCTGTCTAAGATTTTCTTGATTATTATGATCCAGCAGAGTATAGGACATTTCTGGGCACTAATTATCAAACAGCCTCCTCACAACACCTGTCTTTATAAACTAATGTATGTTGTCAAGGTTTCATAGGAGCTGGAAAAGCACGATTTCTCAAGCGTGGTAGAAGGTATGCAAATATTTGCAAAATACTTAACAAGAGAGAGTGCTTAAAATGGGTGGATCACAGCTGGTATTTCCAATAAGAAGTTTTATTTTTAATTAAAAGATAGAAAAGATCAAGCCATGTCAGATGGAATTTGTTTATTTTTCACACACAAAAGACCTTAATCCAATCAAAAAGTAGTGGGTCACAGGGAGTCAGAGCTCCACAGGCATAGAACATATATTATACAGTGCAGACAACCATAATCTCTTGGATAAAAACCCATAGCTGCCTAACACTGAACATCTATCAGGCAGGTTAGAATCCACTTAGGTCTCTCCAGAGGGGCTTGACAGGTTAGGCAAAGAAAGCTCAGTGGAGGATCTGCTCCTCTACTGACAACTAAAAATCTATAGGTTAGAAAGGGGCAAGCTCTGACGTCTCCTCCATTAATTATTTAAAGTAATATTCCAGATGATAGTAAATCAACGATTTCATATATAATACCCCCTTTGACTTCAAAGATGTGCTTGTGATAAACAAAACACAAAATGCTTTCCATATCTCAAAAGAAATATTGTGCTATTTTTTTATTTTATTTTTTATTTTTAGCCTTCAAGAGAGCATCCTCTCACCAGTGAATTTGGATCCAAACATAGTTTGAGTCAACTTACAGATGGTAATCTTCTCTCATATAGAGCACACACTTTATTTGCCATTGGTGAATTTCCCAATGCTAATTAATAGTCATAGCTAGCTAGTCATAGCTGATACAAAATTCACTGTAAAGATTGTCTATAGCTAGCAATGAGGACTGAACTTTGAGACTCTCTTGCTGAGTTTATCTGTTTTTAAACTGTATTATAGAGAATTTCAAGAACATACAAAAACAGATAAAATCAATCTTGGTGTATCCATTACTCTGCAAAACTAACCAGCTATGTAATTCACAGGCAGCCTTGCTTTAGCTATTTTTACCTTCTTCCTCATTGTATAGAATTTGGGAGTAGCTGGTAGATATCACATAATTTCATCTTAAATTTTTCTGTCCTGTCTCTTTCCAAAGAAAAGACTTAAAAAAATTAAACCTCTAGGAAAAATTAAAAAACCTAAATTAACAATATGACAATACAAAATACCCTTTAAAAAGTAAAAATTAGCAATGATAAAAATCAACAATATCAACAAAGTATACAAACTTCTACTTAAATTGTAAGCTTACATTCAATTTCTAATAATTTTGTTCTTCTTCTTCTCTTGTTTTGTTTTTTGAGACAGGGTCTCTGAACAAGATATTCACAAATTTATGACCTTGGCCTTGGGATCCTCTTGGCACTATGTCGCAGTGTTTAAATTACAAATCATTATCATGACATTCAGTTCATACAGTGCTGAGAATCAAACCAGGGTCTCTTACATACTACGCAAGTACTCAACCAACAGAGCTACACTCCCAGTATTCATTTAAGTAAAATAATAAAAAAAAATTCATTACAAAAAATCCTATACAAATTCATACAAATGTTCTTTAACTAAAACCATTGCTCCTTTGCTCTCTCCAATAGAATCAGTATAAAGTGCAAACAAAGATTTTTTTTCAATATTGTGAAAATTTGCAGTTACTGATTTACACAAAATCACATGATTTCCAAATATAACCCAATCACAAGCCAGCTGGCTTCCCTATGAAGTCGCATGCATGATGTGTAGGATAAATACAAGATGATACCTGCCAAGGGATGCCCATGCCCAATCCTCAGTTCATATTTTTTGACATCAGCTTATTGAAACTTCCTAACAAGGCCTGGAAAGGTTTGGTGACTTGGCGAGAGTCACCCAGCTAATGAGAGAGAGAGAGAGAGAGAGAGAGAGAGAGACTAGAACACTGGCCAGGCTGGCAAAATCAGTGAGTCACACTCTCATTACTGCCTGCCCTAGCATGTGAAAGTACAAGTCTGAGACTGCCCTGCCCTTAAGAGAGGCATAAGCAGAGAGGACATAGCAAACAGCTCAGCGCAACTTAAGGGAGATCCAGCAATGGATTCTGGACGGCTCCTGCAATTCTACCATTCTTCGTTTTTATGTTTAATTTACTGCTGAGAGTCAAAAACATTAACTGTGAAAATATTTTTCTATGTCGGGAACCCATAATGAAAGCAACACTTGAGAGAACACTATGTTAAGTTCCACTCAAAGCACCTGGCTGGCTCACCACTGATGTCACCTTCTCTTAAGATCTCTGAAGAAAACACAGATCTTATGTGTAGCAATTAATAGATGGAGTTATGAGTACTTCCACAGGCTGGAAGTAATCTGTCTTGAGCTTCCCTCTCAATTACCCAATGCTTGTGGCTTCCTGTGGTGCTTGGCAGTCTAAGGCTTGCCAGCATAGAGGAAGGAGCCTATCTTTGACTCTGAACACTTCATCACATTTTACAGTACAAAGCAGTAAGTGCTGGAGGCCAAATCACTCACAACTCAGAGAAGATGAAGTCTTTAATGCCAAGCTGCTTGCACAGCAGTCTTTGCTACTAATTCAGCCTCCTCATTTTCTGCTATCTCAAAGACATAAGCAGGTAACAAAGTTCAAGTTCATTATCCTGAAAATCCATTTTGCCAGCCAAAGCAAATAGATTTTGGATGAACATCCTAAATACCAGCTAAAAAATGGCAAGTATTAAAGGATCCTTTTTCCAAGTGCTTGCAAGACTGTCTACAAAGCCAACATTCTGTGACTCTTGTGCAAAATATTCTAAGGATGATGAAGCTAGAACAGGAAGCTTGCCCAGACAAGCTGAGATACTTGAACAATAAAGTTGAGTGCTATCCCAGTTAGGGTCAGACCTGTGCCCTGGTAGCTATAAAAAGCCGACCTCAGCCACCACTAATAAGACAATTAAAAGACTCAAATGAATAGTGAAAAGCAGAAAAGTTCATCATTTGTGTCCTTGCATGCAACTAAGGTGTAACTAAGCATAACTAAGCAGGCAAGTCAAGGTCTGGTCTGCAGTCAGCACACTCTCTAGTCTTTCTGCAATGTCAGTCTCACCAGGAATGTTACCTAACAACTGTAAGGCATTCTGCAGGAGACAAGCTCCTCCACAAGCTGCCCCAGAGACTCCGCCTTTCCTTCTTCCAGGAAGAGTTTCCTGGGAAAATTCTAATTTCTTGGAGTTCACTGTTCTGGGGGTAGGAGGTAGCAGTGGACAAGAGTGTCAGGATCATGTCTTCCCTCCTGCCAGGGAGGCTAGTTACAACAATTTCTTTGCCTGACATATGAACCTTTCTGAGGTGATCAGGCAACTAGAGTAACTGATCAACTGCAGAATTCTTGTGATGATGCTGAGATGTATTTAAGATGCATGGTGTGGTACTTCCCATTAATTTACTGGATCCCTGTGCCCCTGCTGACTTCAGAGCAAGGACCCAGATATTGTAGCACTGCGGTATGCCTGGATTATGTTTGTTGAAATTGTTTTACCCTTGTAAAAATTTATTTTAGAGTTTCTATTGCTATAAAGAGACACCATGGCCAAGGAGACTTTTTTATAAAGGAAACCAATTAATTGGGGCTGGCTTACAGCTTCAGAGGTTCATTCCATTATCATTATGACAGGAAGCATGGTAGTATGCATTCAGACATGGTGATAGTGTAAGACGCTGACCATAGGTCAGTGGTACTTACTTTGAGATAGATGCTCCTGAGTGAGACACCAAGACACAGATCCACGCAAAAGCAAAAGGTTTATTTTCCAGGGCATCAAGGTCGATCTTCAATTAGTCCTTCTAGGCGAGTGACTAGAAGGCAACCCCAAATTAGCTATCACAAGCAAGTTTTATACTTTTTACAGGCACAGGTTACATCACCAAGGTTACAGTTCAAACTTATTGGCTAAGCATATTGACCTTTAAATCTATTGGCTAGCAGGCATGTGAAGATCATGACGTGCAATTTGAACTCTACCTGGGACTTTCCAGAGGGTCAGGTGTCTATCAGTCAGTACATTTTGTGTTTTTTCTGAGAATGGTTTACTCAAGAATGTTCCTATGGGTAGAGAAAGGAACTTGGCCTAGCCTTGGTCCTGGGGGGGGAGGGGGAAATGTATGGAGGGGGAGTGTAAGACTGGCAAACACCCTTAGGGTCCTTTGCTAGAGAAAGAGTTGTGACTTCTGCATCTAGATCTGTAGACAGTAAGGAAGAGTCTCTCTCCTGCTCTGGGTGAAACCTTAGCATAGACCTCAAAGCCCACCTCACAGTGACACACTTCCTCCAACAAGAACACCCCTCCTAATAGTGTTACTCTTTGTGGACCAAGCATTGAAACACATGAATCTATGGGGGCCAAAACTACTCAAATCACTTCAAAAGTTATACTTAGTTATTGACCGATAGAATGATTGATTGACAGGCCACAGCTTGCATGTTAAAGTCAGTGGGTAATTTGCTAGACTTGGTTTTCTACTTATACCAAGCAAGTTGACTGAACTTGGGTCATTAGGCTTAGCAGCAAGCACCTTAACGAACTGAGCTACATTACCAGCCCTGGTAGGCCACTAGAAGCAGTCAGTACAGATATAGATAGTCAGGTTAGAGAGGTGTACCCAGGTTATCATGCTAAAGTCCTGGGGACATTTTAATTCTGAAGACAGATATAGTATCTCTCCCTGCAGCTACCATTCTACTGTGTATGTTTGCTTTCTACTTGAAGAAACCAGGAATTTAAAGCTGAACTCATATATATACAAATCACTCTAGTTCCACACCTAACAAAGGAATTCCCCTAGGGTCAAGAACCCTGCCAGACCTGGAAATTTCCTTCTCCAGGAAAGGAATGGTTATGTTTTTTAATAGCTAAATGTAGTCTTGTGGGACAGTTTTCTACATATCATAAGAGAGCCACAGCATAGCATGTTGGGGGTAGGGGGGTTAGGAAAATGGATGACAGAATCTAAATCATAATAGACTAAATTGACTTTTAATTCTAATTTTTCTATTCATTTCTTTGGAAAACAGGGAAGGTGAAGTGGCAGGGAAGATGAACCTGATTCAAAGCTCATTTTCTGTGTTCTTTGTTGTTGTTGTTGTTTTGTTTTGTTTTTGGTTTTGGTTTTTGTTTTTTGTTTGTTTTGTTTTGTTTTGTTTTTTGAGACAGGGTATCTCTGTGTAGACTTGACTGTCCTGGAACTCATTCTGTAGACCAGGCTGGCCTCGAACTCAGAAATCCACCTGCCTCTGCCTCCCTTAGTCTAGTTAATAAAAGAATTTCAAAGCAGACTGAGACAAATGCTCCAGAGCAATTTTATTAGCATTTTCTAGAAAAACAATGGGGTAGGCAAGCTATAACACAGCTGTGGGGAGTAGACAGAGGGAGCAGAGGAAGAAAAGAACATTGTGTCTTTTTTATCTCGGGTCTAAGAAAGCAGGCATGTTTAGCATGGAGGTCTATAGGCAGCTATAGAAGAAGGGGTTGGGGGTTTTCAGAGAGAGGAATCCCAGAATTTCAGGAAAAGAATGCTTAGGTTCTGAGCCAGTGTCCAAATGAAAAAAAGAAGGGAAAGGAAGGGGAGGGGAGGGGGAGGGGAGGGGGAGGGGGAGGGGGAGGGGAAGGGAGGGAAGGGGAAGGGAAGGGAATAGGGAAGGGAAGGGAGAAGGGAAGGGAAGAGGGAAGGGAAGGGAGAAGGGAAGGGAAGGGAGAAGGGAAGGGAAGGAAAGAGGGAAGGGAAGGAAAGAGGGAAGGGAAGGGAAGGAAAGAGGGAAGGGAAGAGGAAAGGGAAGGGAAGGGAAAAGGGAAGGGAAGGGAAGGGAAGGGAAGGGAAGGGAAGGGGAGGGGAGGGGAGGGAAGAGGGAAGGAAAGGGAAGAGGGAAAGGAAGGAAAGGAAAATAAAAGATAAAAAGCAAAAACAAAAATGTAAAGAAAAAAGAAAGGTTCTAACTCAGAAAAGGGGTGAGGCAGCAATTCTGCATATGACAAGTGAGGCTCAGAAAGTAGGAAGACAGAAATGCAGCAGAGGTTTATAGAAAAGGTAAGTACATTTTCTCATTAAAGGGATAATTATTCCTCCCATTTTCAAGTGACTTAGATTGGGAGGAGGAGAATCTAAGTCACTGGACAGGTGATTGATAGACCTAGCGGGATTAACTCTTAAGGGAGGTAACAATAACATGTGCTGTTCTAAGATCTGAAGCAGAAAGAAATGTCACATTTCCACCCAGGGCCGTAGGTTAAAAGTCAGATTTCCTGTTAATCAGGAGGAAGTAGTTTTCTCTTAATGAGTCCCAACCATACCCTGGTATCTTCATTTTTCTATATGTATATTTATGTCAAAGGAGAAGTAAATATGCTACTTACCTTTCTGTTGTTATGAGGGAGCCATTAGGCAGGGTCCAGGCTGACCATGAAGGTCAGTTTACCATCAAGTTGGTCATCAATGACTTTCAAGCCTATTAATGTCTATGGTATTTTCCTCCAGAAATAACACTACAAACTAATTTAGTAAGTAGAGAGAAAAGGTGGTATAGAATGGTTTAGGGTCTCCATTATCATTGAATTTCACCCCTTGGACAGGTAATCAAGAAGACGCAGACAGATTGAATTACACAGCAGCAAAATGATCTGAGTGCATACTCAGAATCTGAATAAATAAGAGGAAATTAAAATTAAGGCAGCAAATGAGTCCAAAGATTCAGATGAATTGAAATGTGGTGGTGGACACCTTTAAATCTTGGTCATCTAAAGACTAAGGTAGGCAGTTCTCTCTAAATTCAAGGCTATCCTGGTCTACAGAGCAAGTTCCAGGAAAGTCAGGACTACCCAGGGA
Organism: Apodemus sylvaticus; assembly: GCF_947179515.1. Classification (NCBI taxonomy): domain Eukaryota; kingdom Metazoa; phylum Chordata; class Mammalia; order Rodentia; family Muridae; genus Apodemus; species Apodemus sylvaticus. The sequence continues at coordinate 108,995,826 of NC_067479.1, forward strand.
AACACATCTTAAAAATAAAAAAATAACTGTAGTAAATAAAGTTATAGCAGAAAGCAGAGTGCACCCCCTGACACTTGGAGCCTTGGTCCAGACAGAACCAAAAACACAGTAGCTTCTAGTCAAGAATAGAAATTGAGACCCTTATCCCTGGATAGCCTCAACAGCTTTTATCTCCTGTTTTCATCTCTAGGGAAAGATTTACAACTAGTCAGACAGCTTGCTCATTCTTACCTCTTGTCTGCATTTTAAACCCTACTCTCCAGTTGGAGCCCACACTGACAGATCTGGGGAATAACTAGATCTTGGTGCTTTCCCACTCTGTGGCTACATTGGGAATGAAATCTTGACTTTCTGCTTTCCACTATTAATTTTATTCCTTAATTGGCTTACTTAGGACAACAAGCAAAGACTGGCTTGTGAGGGCAGCAAAAGGTGCAAGCTCTGCCCCTAATTAAAAACACTGCAACTGTATATATGATCATTATTATGTTGGCTATAAAGGCTAAATAATAGTTAACTCTCTCAGAAAGATAAGCCAGATTAAAAAAAAATAGCAAGTTTCTATAGAAACACAGACCTGTAGATACTTTGCTCAGATAGTCTGAATGACTACAATAAAGCTTTGCTCCACCTTTGCTGGTCTACTTCAGTTTTGATGTATTTCCTGTTTTTTATGTTCCACTGAGAGAGGATTTCCATGCTGGGCCAAGCATCTACTAGGATGGAATTTCCAAGAGTGAGCATGAGCAGCATGGAGGGGAGTTAGAGAGAGAGGTTTTCCCACAGGGCGTTGGTGGTGCAGGCCTATAATCCCAGCACTCTGGGAGGCAGAGGCAGGCGGATTTCTGAGTTCGAGGCCAGGCTGGCCTACCAAGTGAGTTCCAGGACAGCCAGGGCTACACAGAGAAACCCTGTCTCGAAAAAACCAAATCCAACAAACAAACAAATAAATAAATAAATGTAGGAAAATAATACTTTAACTTTAAGCAAATACTATTAATTCTTTCCCCTTCCAAAACCAAGGTCAGTGATCTAGCATAAAAGGACATATACACTTGAAACCTCTCATTGACCAAGGAAGGCTTCAGCACTGCCTAGAAAAAACAAGTTAACTTGCAGCTCACCAAAGTAGGTAGGAAATTCCCTTCCAAAGGTGCAGAAAATCAAACATCTCATTAAAAAATGTCAAACAAAACAAGCAAACAAATAAACCTCAAGCCCAAAGCAAACAAACAAAAACCCTGGCTTCTGATACCATCCAGTTTCTTGGAGGATATGCTAAACCCTTTTACCACTGTCTTTAGTTTGAAGAACACATTTAATCAGATCAGGACACGATGACTAAGATCAAGTTGGAGTTTTCAAATGTCTAGCATACACCCCTTTGGCAGGTACTGTGTACAGCATTGACCCCATATACATTAACTAGAGTAACCTATACCCACTCCACTGATCACCCACACCTGCTTTTCCATCCTGCTGCTCGCTAAGACACTAGAACATCTGCCTGCTCTAGATAAAGATGCTGCTGCTGCTGCTGCTGTGCACATCTAAATTAGCATAACAGACTTTTAAACTATTAATGCAAAAGAAGTATTCAATATGCTAATTTCCGGGGCTCTGTGCCTAATTTTCATTAGGCATACCCTAATTTCTTTCCCTAGTTTTGGCATGAGGGCCTGAACCTATTTTCACAGCCAAAAAGATGGCCATAATCACAGATGGCTAGAGACCATGAGGAATATCTTGCATTTCACGTTTCCCAGGTAGGAAACGGGAGGCTCTACACCAAGTTATCTGCTTTGGGTTTCCATTATTCTGAGCATTACACAAGCTGGAACTCAAGTGTCCCTCGAACATTAAACAAAGATAGGAATTAACCCTTCAAGGAAATTCTCTAACACTGTCACCTTTAACAAAAATGTGTAATGAGTGCAAACTCTAAAACACTAAATCAAATCATCAGGAAAAAACAATATTCTACCAACAGTTAGATAAACACCATCTGGTGAGACAAGAGTTCGTTTACCTGGGCATTAAGCACAGGGCCTGCTGTGGATCATGAGCTAGTCACAGAGAGCGCATGAGAATGAATGAATGAATGAACGAATGAATGAATGACTGATTAACTCTCTTTGGGCTGAGTGTTCATATAGGGTTCATGAACTTCTTTACCATCTTGGATTACAATATACTCAATGACAAAAAATCACAATAGTGACTACTGCAATCTCCATCCAAGAGAAAAACAAAGACAGCAGTCCAGGAAGCAGAGTGGGGCTCCTCCTACTTTGCAGGCCCACCCACAGGGCGAAGTTCCTTCTCACTTCCTTAACAAATCTTGCTCTACTCTCAGGTGAGTTTCCTTTCCTGTTTTGGCCTTGAGGTAAGGAAATCACAAATCCTGACTTGATGTTGACAGTCATCACATCTCTGCGACTCCAACTCCTTCTACACTCAGTTAATCACACTAAGAACCAAGAAAAGCTCCACTGCACTCTAGGTATGCGCACCATGAAGCCTTACTCATGGAAGGCACGCGCTCTCCCAGTCACCGGCCTGGTTCTATACAGTCTTCCTTGTGTATAGTTATAATGACAAATCTAGGAGTTCAGTTAATATTTCACAAACACCCCGTTTTGGCAAGTAACAGAATAGAATGGCAGGAAAAAAACCTACTAACTACTGTACCAACATGGTTTGCCAGAAATTACATTCTATTATTTTTAGAGTTAGCATTTATTCTGAACTCCTTAATTATTTTTGACATAATTATCCTAGTATTAAAACATCTAAGACTTCAAATTTATTTTCCCAAAGTCAAAATTGCAGATACTCCAGAACCTTTTCAATCATTTTACTTCTTCTCAATAGGGGTCTTACTGAACATAGGGGGTCTTATATGAACAAACTATTTCCATGGATAGCCCCCAATATCCAGTCAGCAACTTCATTGGCTACCATGTGTCAATTAGGACTGTTAGAAATAAACTAAGGGTTGCAAAGAAAGAGATCAACACTGAAATTAAAGTGTCTCTGCAAGGCAAAACTTTACTCTTAGTGACAGTATCTTTTGCCCATTGGTGGGCGTGGCCCACAGTCTTTCCTGATTGGTTAATTTTAAAAGAAGTGGCAAAGAAAATAATGGAGAAAAGGGTCAGCTACTGTCACTTGAGCATGTAGTAGGAAGGGCTCAGAGTAAACATAGGTTCCACCATGGGTAAAGAGATTCAAAATTTGCATAAAAGTCTTCTGAGGTAGGGGAGATAAAAATTTTTACTGCCTTGTCATAAACACAAGTATTATAAGATTTGATAGGTAAGACTCAAATTTAATGTTTCCTTCAGTACCAAGAAAAATATGAGATCTAAGTTTGAAGTCTCATTCTCTCTCCTGTGACATTATTACTGCAGAAACCGTGACTCCCTTTTGGGTTCTTAGTCTCACTAATAAAAAAAAAATTTGAAAATGGGCTCAAAAGGCCACACCAGGACAATTTTATTAGTTTGAAGGAACAGCAGGATAAGCAAGCTGTGAATCTCCACTGCTGCCGGGAGGAGAGAGATGGAGAGGAGGCAGGCAGGAATCTGTGCCTGTTGAGCTTTAGCCTCGGAAGGCATGGTGTTGTTCAGTAATGCATGGTGTGCAGTAATGCATGGTGTGCAGTAATGCATGGTGTTCAGTAATGCATGGTGTGCAGTAATGGAATTTTGAAGGGGAAGCTTCAGAGAAAGGGTGGGGAAACACGCAGTGTCAGGGAAGCAAACTTTGGCTTTTGACCAGTGTCAGAAGGAAAAAGGAAACAGAAAGAAAAAGTTACACTTTTTTGAACTCAGAAAAGTGGGTGGCAGTGGAAGTCCTCTGAGGAAGAAGCCTGGTGGGCAGACAACCCATGGGAGGGGCTTCTGAGGAGCTTAAGGTCAGTGTTACAGGAAGTGTATAAATACTCTTCATGTTTTCTTTGCATGCCTACAGGTGAGTCAGAAGTGGGAAGAGCATGATAGCTCCTGGTCAGATCATTAACAGCCCAGTCTTTAAGACTCTTTAAGAGAGGAACCATAGGTGTGGTCCTATCTCCAGCCAAATTCTAGAGTTTGATGACAATCTACTCTGCAGCTTTCCCTTAATAGGACTCAGCTTTCCCTTGAAGGGACCCCTTAGATTTTCAAGTACCATGGGAAAAGGTAGAAATGCATTTTCCACCTTTTCCCATGGTACGTCAAATCCTAAGGAAGGGCAAAGCTAAAGTTTCCTTTTCTAGTTTTCTCAAGAGAGATAGGTAGTGTCCAAAGCTGGCCAGGCTGGAGAGGTCCACCATCAGTGCCTCACATGCTGGTAATTTCTACAACAGGAAAGCAAAAAGAGGATCACTGGGAGAAGACCAGGGGACCAGTGGGAAGGGAAGGATGGAAGAGTGAAGTGGAGAAGAATAAAAGAAAATTAGGGCCAGAGACACATAAGAATGTCACTAGAAAACCTCTTACTCCTGAAAACATTGTTTTTAAAAGCACATCTTCTACTAATTCAGGTATTAGGAACAGCTATCATTTGATTGAGTACTTATTTTGTTTAGAGCTCTCTATGTAACTTTAAAAATAGTTAAAAACCCAAGCTTGTTGTTTGCAGTGTAGAAGGAAATCTAGGGAGGTACAGTAAATCTATTAGGTCAAAAGATGACTGTGTTTTCTGAGGAAGTCACTAAATGAAATGTTTGCAGAATGTCCTTGTAATACTCTATTTCTGAAAGGGTTTTTGATTTTTGAGCATATGTAGTCCTCTGACCTCCAGAGAAACACAGTAGTCCAATGGCCCAAAAACCAACTATAAAACTTCTACTTTGTCTTCTTTGTGCCAGTTAAGGGTGTAAATGTTACCTAAATGTGCCATGCTTCTTCTTGTATTGTAATATAAGATGAACAATAGAAATACATATGCTAAATAAAGCAAATGTCTAATAGAACAAAATAAAAATAAGGCTGCTATGAATATATAAAGACAATAAAAAGAAAAAAAAGGAAAAAAAGATGACTGTGTTTGTTTAGACAGGGGTTAGGAGAGCCATTAGGTCTGCTGAGATCTGGATAACAATATACCATGGATACAGCATTGGCCATTGGCTGAAGTATCAGATCAGAAGTTGAGGCCACCAGTTGTGTTTTGTTTAGAATTCACCATACAATGTAACAGGTTAAGAGACTCACTGACAGATTCAGACTTGAAAACTAAACCATAAATATACTGAAGACTAGACAGGAAAGCAGAGTCTGTTTACATTTTAAGAAATGGAAGTAGAAATCTTTCATATTCCAAGCACACTACCACCAGCTCTCCCCCATTCTAGAGCTCCACAGAAAGAAGGGCTCTAACGGAAATGCTGACACAACCAGCCTTATGGTGCTTCATATAAAAAGCTGCAATTCTATTTTCTAATTGTACACTACATGAAAGAAAAGCCGACCAGAACAAAAACATAATAACTAGCTAGAAACATTCCATCAGAATTCTTGGATTGTAGACAATGCACATGAAATGCTATTATCTTCAGCCACAGCCAGAAGATGTCAGACAATCAATTCATATAACATGCCAGCTTAATAAAATCTGCATACAAAATTTATGAATGCAGTAATATTCTTTTTATCACAAGTTATTAATGGTCAATTTAATGAACAGCTACAGCTGGAGTACTTTGCGTCTGTATGATATTTTAATCATCTTTAGGCATGGATTTAAACATGTTTCATTTTATAACCATCAGCTTTGAAACAAGAAAGCTTTAACATAAGTGCTGAAATATTTTTTGGGTAGGTTACCAATTTTGTCTTAATGCTATTATTGATTTTCTTACACTTTATTACAATAGAAATAGGACCAAATGTTTCATTCTAATTATATTTTCTTTAATGTCTATACTAGGATGCAAAAGGGGTTGCTTAAAGTTACATTGCATGTTCAGTTAGTTTAAAATCTTTTTCTAGTACCTTGCCAACAAAAGGTATTCTAGCCTTGTTTATATGAAACAATTTTGCTCTAAGCTATTATACTCCAAAAAGTATCCTGCTGGAATGTTGACATGGTAGACATAAATATTCCTGGAATTAATGTGCCATATTCCCTCAAGTATCTTACTTACTTCCATTGACTAGTTGACATATTCCTTAAAATAAAAAAAGACAGTCTTATGCTCAACTCAGCAATCTAGTTCCACTAGATTCTTGCCTAAAATTAAATTTTAACACATGAGGCACATGTAGAGGAGACAGCTATACTTAAGAAAGCTGAAAACCACACTGCTTTTACTGCAATAAAGACACAAAGTATGTGCAATATTAATGACTTTCAAAGACAAATAACTGAGTATTTCTCACACTTGACCACTGAAAGCTTGGTACACAAGTTATACTGATTGTGGGGAGTCATCAGAAAATGAGGATATCTGGAAAAAGTAGAGGAATCCAGATTGGAAGTATGTCCTCAGGTGCATGCCCTGGCTAGAAAGACTGGTAAATGTAAAGTAGTAACAATGGTGTTAGTTTTCCAACACTAAAATGAATACTAGATAAAAGTCAATTTTTGAAGGGCAAAGGTCTATTTTGGACGATGCTTTCAAGGGCTTTTGATTGTACAGTTGCTATTTTGGGCTTTGAGTGAGCCTGGATCCTGGCAGGTGGTGAGGTGGGGGAAGGAATCCTCTTATAATCACATGACCAAAAATTGAAAGGGAATATAATGGAGCTGTTATCCCAATATCTATCCCGTTGTGGAGGGTTAAAATGAAAATGGTTTCCATAAGCTCATAGGAAGTGGTAACTTTAGGAGGTTGTTGGAGAAAGTGCCACTGAGGGTGTGCTTTAAGTTTCAGAAGGTCAAGCAGGCCTAGTGGTTCACTCTCCCTGCTGCCTCCCAATCCAGAAGGAGAACACTCAACTATTTCTCCAGCTCCATGTCTACCTGCATATCAAAATGCTTCCCACCATGTTGATCACTGACTATGCCTCTGAACTGTAAGCCAGCCCCAATGAAATAGCTTCCTTCATAAGAGTTGCCATGATCATGGTGTCTTATCACAGTAATAAAATCCAAACTAAGATACTCATTATGACCATATCCCTGGTGAGTAGGAGAACTCTCAAAGATCTACCATTGCCCAGCAATGTCAAGTAAACACATTGGCTTTTAGGGAACATTCCATTGCTGTGGCAGCCACTAAAGAATGAAGGCAATTTCAGTTTGTCTAAAGCATTACATGATGTTAACGATGAGAAGTCTGACAAGCGCTGGATAGAGGAATTTGATGGTTCCAAATGAAACTTTGTGTTCACTTAGTTTTTCAATCCTTCTATTTCTTGTTTAGATACAAATATATTTCCGGTAATCTAAATTTTCTCTAGAGAAATATATTCTCTTCCTGAGCTATCATTACCTACACACAGGAACAAAACCACTATAAAACAGAGTTTGAAGGTATGTGCTGTGGAGAAACACCGAGAAAGAAGTTAGAGAAAGAATTTGTTTCTTCAGGAGTTGGTGACAAGAAGCACTTTCAGGAAAGAAGCTTGAGCACATTAACAGAGGACGGGAGGACGCCAGCCACTGAGTGTAAAGAGAACAACATGTGATTATTTAAAGATCAGAAATGTAAACAAAAGTGTTCTCAATATGTTTTGTATCCAAAATACAAATATTTGTATTTGGACTAAAAATATATACATGTGTACACACACTCACACACATACACAAACACACACACATGTTTAGGTATGTGTGTGTGTGTGTGTGTGTGTGTGTGTGTGTGTGTAAACTTCTACCAGTATTTCCCAAATTTCCCTAGTAAGTAGGATATGTATAAATACAAGTAGATCCTAACTCATTAAATTTCCTGAATCTGTTTGACAGTTCTCATCTTACTGAGTGAGCCAATATATGCTCATACTGTGGGGTTAAAGCAATGAACTTGTGAAGGGAACTTGTCAAATTAAATTATCAACAAGCAATGGTCCTGCTGTTGAGTATCTGAGCTGCAGTGTCAATTTTAAAGGACTGTACTTACACTTGCATTTGCATTTTAATCAGGTCACACCTTCAACATCATCTCATTAATTTCAGTTTAATGTTCTATGTTATTGTCATTACCAAACTGACATCTGAAAGTATGGACATAAAGAAAAATATCTATACTTTTGACATCTCATATATATTGAACATTTAATTCAATATTTAGAACAATACTGGATACAGAGTTCAGTATTTGAGATAATATTGAAGATAGAAATAATAACTGACTTTAAGCTTCTAAATATTTAGAATAACAGAATTTTTTAACATACTAAGATTAATTAATTGATTTTTTACCTAGAAACATAATGAATTATTGGACCAAACACAAGGCTCAGGTCTCTGAAAAAATCAACAGCACAGTCATTTAAAACATAATTATGACCCAGTTGGATCAGGCTATCATCCTAGTCCGTCTGCCTGGGACACTGCCTGCAAAGGTGAGTTGTGTGCCGTTCCCTGAGTTCCTCTATCTCTGGGCTGAATTTTTGTTCCTGAGAATCTTTCCAAGACCCCGAAGGGTCTCCTACTACACTGTGGAACCCTGCAGAGATCCCAAGAACTACTATCTTAGAATCATGCAGCCCAATCCCTTGCAAGTGGGGTCGGCCTGAGGTACAGGCAGAAGTGTTGGGTACCCTGACCTCTGTTGTCTGGCCCACAGCTCCCCCCACCTTCCTAAATAGTCTTGTTGCCATCAGGATCATCCAGCCAACAACAATAAAAACCAGATGCTTAAAGAACAACTAAGATCACAATCCACAAGACTTGGAGGAATATGACACCACCAGAGTGCAGCTATCTTGCTACAACAAACCCTGAATATCCTAATGAAACCCAGGCACAAGATGAAGACATTAAATCTAAGCTGAAAGGAGAAAAGACCAAATAATACATAAAGACAGACTTATCAGAAATATACCTTAAAAAAAAAAAGAAAGAAATACACCTGATTTCTCATCTGAATCTCTAAAAGCTAGAAGGGCCTGGCAGAAGTCTTGCAGACCCTAAGAAAACACAGATGTCAGCTAGATTACAATACCCACCAAAACTTTCAATCACTGTAGATGGAAAAACCAATATAATCCATGACAAAACCAAATTTAAACAATACCTTTCCCCTAACCCAGCACTACAGACAATACTAGAAGGAAAGCACCAACCAAATGAGGCTAATTACACTCAAGAAAATGCAAGAAATAAATATATTCACAGTATTAACTCTCTCTCTTTCTCTCTCTCTCTCTCACCATCATCATCAAAAAAAAAAAAAAAAAAGCAAATAACCATCATTGGTCATTACTATCTCTCAACATCAGTGGATTCAAGTCCCCAGTAAAATGACACAGGTTAAGAAAATGGATGTGTAAACATAATCCACAATTCTGCTATACAAGAAACACATCTCAGAAACAAAGATAGTCCTGATCTCAGTATAAAGGGCTGGATAAAGTCTTCCTTGCAAATAGACCCAAGAATCAAGCTGGAGTAGTAATTCTAATATCTAATAAAATAGACTTTCAACTGAAAGCAATCAAAACAGACAAGGAAAAATATTTCATACTCAACAATGGAAAAATCCACCAGGAAAACATCTTAATTCTGAACATCTATGCCCCAAATGCAAGGGCATCCACACTCATAAAAGAAATATTACTAAAGCTTAAATAACACATTGAAACTTTTATATTAATAGTGTGAGACCTCAACACCCATGGACACCAATGGACAGGTCATCATGAGAGAAACTAAACAGAGAAATAATGAAACTAACAGAGTTCCTGAGTCAAATGGACCTAACAGATATGCGTCAAATATTCACCCAAACACAAAAGAATATCTTTCTTCTCAGCACCTCATAGAACCTTCTCCACAATTGACCATATAATCAGTCACAAAGCAAGCCTCAATAGATACAAGAAGATTGAAATATGAATGCATGTTTTCATACCATCATGGATTAAAGCTGGATTTCAACAACAATAGAAACGGAAAATCTACACATATTCATGGAAACTGAACAACCTTCTAATCAATGATCACCAAGTCAGAGATGAAATAAAGACAGAAATAAAACACTGTCAAGAATTCAATGAAAATGAGAGTACTACATAAACAAACTTATAAGAAACAATGGAAGGTATGCTAAGAGAAAAGTTTATAGTACTAAATTCTCTCATAAAGCAATTAGAGAGTTCTAATACTAATGAATTAAAATCACATCTGAAGGCTCTCGGAAAAACAGAAGCAACCACAACATGAAAGAATAGATGTCAGGAAGTAATCAAACATAGGGCTGAAATCAACCAGTTAGAAACAAAGAGAATAATACAAAGACTCAATGAAACCAAGTACTGGTTCTTTGAGAAACTCAACAAGACAGACAAACCCTTAGCCAAACTATCTAAAAGGCAGAGACAGTACCCAAATTAACAAAATCAAAAATGAAGAGGGACACACAACTGACAATGAAGAAATTCAAAGATCATTAGGTCTTACTTCAAAAGCCTATACTCCACAAAATTGGAAAATCTAAATGAAATGGATGATTTTCTACACATACAGCACTTACCAAAGCTAAATCAAGATCAGGTAAATTAAATGAGTAGTCCAATAAGGAAATAAGAAGTAGTCACTACAGTTTTAAAAAAAATAAAAATAAAAAAATAAAATAAAAAACAAAAAAACCCTGTGACAGAAGCATTTCGTTCAGGCTTTCAAAAAAGAGCTAATGTCAATAAATATCAAACTATAAAATAGAAACAGAGGGAACATTGCCAAACTCATTCTAAGGGGCCACAGTTACCATGGCACCTAAACCACACCAAGACTAAACAAAGAAAGAGAATTTCAGACCAATTTCCCTTATGAAGATTGATGCGAAAATAGCCAATAAACTACTTGCAAACTGAATTCAAGACCACATCAAAGACATCATCCAGCATGATCATTCCAAGGATACAGGGGTGGTTCAATGTATGAAAATCCATCAATGTAATCTACCATATAAACAAACTGAAAGAAAACAAAACATGATCATCTCACTAGATGCTATAAAAACCTTTAACAAAATCCAACACCCCTTCACAATGAAAGTCTTGGAGACAGAAGGGTAGAAGGCGCATAACTAAACACAATAAAGGCAACAAACAGCAAGCCAATAGCCAACAGCCAACATCAAATTAAATGAAGAGAAACTTAAAGCATTTCCACTAAAATCAGAGACAACACAAGGTTGTCTACTCCCCCACCCTCGCACCCCCATCTTTTCAATATAGTATTTAAAGTTCTTCTAACTAGAGCAAGAACAAAACTAAAGGAGATTAAGGAGATACAAATTGGAAAGGAAGAAGTCAAAGTACTGTTATTTATAGATAATATAGTATACATAACTGATGCCAAAAAATCCTACCAGAGAATTCATACAGCTGATGAAAATCTTCAGTAAAGTGGCTGGATAAAAAATTGACTCAAAAAAATCAGTAGCCCTCCTCTACACAAGCAATGAACAGACTGAGAACAAAGTTAAGTAGACAGTACCCTTTGCAATAGTCACAAATAATATGAAATACGTTGGTGTAACTCTAACCAAGCACGTGAAAGACATGTAGGACAAGAACTTCAAGTCTCTGAAGAAAGAAATTGGGGAAGATATCAGATTTAAAGATCAGAAGAACGAACATAGTGAAAATGGCCATTTTACCAAAAGCAATCTACAGGTTCAATGAAATCCCTATCAAAATTCCAACACAATTCTTTACAGATCTTCCGAGAACAATTCTCAACTTCATATGGAAAAACAACAAACCCAGGATAGCCAAAATGATCCTGACCAATAAAACATCTGGAGGTATCACTATCCCTGAGTTTAAGCAATAGTAATAAAAACTGCATAGTAGTGGTGTAGAAACAAACAGATGGACCAATGGGATTGAAGACCCATAAATAAACGCACATATCTATGGACACTTGATGTTTGACAAAAGCCAAAAACATACAATGAAAGAGGGAGGGCATCTTTAATAAACGGTTTATAACACTAGTTAGATGCAGAATCTCTCTTTATGACCAATTACCTAGATGTCTTTTGGCAAAAGTAAAGTATTGAACTTTCCCACTATCAGTACTCAGGAATCAACATATGATTTAAGCAGTAGCCATACTTTTTTAAGAACTTGGGAGCCCCTGTGTATTAGGTAATGATACAAAGAATTGCCATGTCCTCTTAATGTCAACGTGTGTTTTTTGGATGCAGCAGATGGGGGGATCCTGTTTTCTTTCCATTCTGTTAGTCTGTGTCTTGTTATATGGTAACTGAGTCCATTGATGATAAATGATATCAATGAAAAAATTTAAATGACAAATCATTTTGATGTAAACTTCCGTTTGAATTAAGGCATACTTTCTATTATGAGTTATTGGGGACACAGAAAGGGGCAGTAGTCAAATCATAAAAAGTCTTCTGTCCACTTCAAAAACTATATATTCAAGTACACTTTTAATAGTTGTAATTTTACATAAATGGACTCAATCAACTTAATCGTTTCAAAGTATAAAATCCAGAGGCATTTGGTCTTTTTACAGTATTGATACCCTACATCAAGATCAGCTTCTAGAATACTTTTCCATCCCCAAATAGCATTTTCAAATAACATTCCAACTAATAACATTCATGTGGCTGAGGAAAAGGGATTATTTTATAGCACTTGTCAACCATGAATGAAGCCCTGGCTTTTTTTGCAGCACCCAAGAAAGGACAGGAGAGAAGTAGACATGGAAGTGGGGAGACAGGAGAAGGAACCTTGGAGAGAAACTGGTTAATTTCCTCATTTACCACTATGTTCTTTTTCATTTGCTAAAATGATTTTAAAATCCCTATGGGGCTTTGTATTTAATGTTTATGAGGTCATGAGGGGTTTTATTCAAACACTTCTAAACTAATTAGCCGGTGACAAAGCTCCATTTATTTTTTTTTTATTTAAGACATTTTATGACATTAGAATATAAGTCCAATTACATAAAGTAATAAATGGATAAAAGAAGACCTGAAAATGGAAACTACACTTGGGTTCCTGGCTAAGGAGACTCCATGAGGCCTGTGCTGGCTAGTTTTGTGTAAACTTGACAAAAGCTAGAATTATCTGAGAGGAGGAAACTTCAATGGAGAAAATGTCTCAATAAGTCTAAAAGAAATATAGGGACAAAGAGTGGGTTAGAGACTAAAGGAAAGGTCATCCAGAGACTGCCCCACCTGAGGATCCATCTTATATGCAGTCACCAAACCCAGACAATATTGCTGTTGCCAAGAAGTGCTTGCTGACAGGAGCCTAATATGGTTGTCTCCTGAGAGGCTGTTCCAGAGCCTTACCAATACAGATGTGAGTGTTTGCAGCCAACTGAGCATGGGAACCCCAATGGAGGAGTTAGGGGAAAGATGAAAAGAGATGGAGGGGCTTACAACCCCATAGGAAGAACAACAATATCAACCAATCAGACACCCCCACCCCCCAGTGCCCGGGGACTAACCCACCAACCAAAGAATACACATAGAGAGACCCAGGGCTCCAGCTGCATATGTAGCAGAAGATGGCCTTATCTGGAATCACTGGGAGGTGAGGCCTTGGTCCTGTGCAGGTTTGATGTTATAGTGTAGGGGAATGCTAGAGAGGTGAGGTGGGAGTAGGTGGGTGGGTGGGTGGGTGGAGGAGCACCCTCATAGAAGCAGGGAGAGGGGTGGGATAGGGGTTTTGCGGAGGGGAAATCAGGAAGGGAGATAACATTTGAAATGTAAGTAAATAAAATAACCAATATTTTTTTTTTTAAAAAAAAAGTCTAGGTCAAGGGCAAATTTTTAATTGGTGATTGATGTGGGAGGATCCAACCCATTGTGGGTGGTGACATCCCTGGTCTGGTGGTCCAGAAAGCAGGCAGAGCAAGCCATGAGGAGCAGGCCGGCAAGCAGCACTCCTTCACAGGCTCTGTGTATCAGCTCCTGCCTCCAGGTTCCTGCCCTATATGAGTTCCTGTCCTGACTTCCTCTGATGATGAACAGTGATATGGAATTATAAGACAAATATATCCTTTTACCACAAGTTGCTTTAGTCATGATGTTTCATCATAACAATAGTAACACTAATTAAGATCGCTCTAATATATGAAACCTGTATCAATCAGTCTATGTATTTCATGCTATTCCTAATAAGTACTACCTCAAGACGTTTGCTCACAGAACTTGAGAAATGAAAAAATGCATTTGAAGAAGCCAAGGGTGAAGATTAGCTTAAGAAAATAGAAACAGAGGATAGCCCTCTGTGGTAAAGCTACACCCTTAGTTCAGGATTCAGAGTGCTGAAGACCAAGACACAAGAGAGTAAATGAATTCAATGGAGAGCAAAGAAACATTTTCTGAAGAAGCTGATGGCACAAGGGAGGTATTGCATCGCACTTCCCATGTGCCCTTCCCTAGAAGACTTCTCATGGAAGTCCTTATACAGTCTCAAAGTCCTCTAGACTGGGAAGTTCTGGATTGGACTGCAAATGATTTTAAGAGACTAGCTCTAGGGATGGAGAGATGTTTCAGCAGTTAAGAGCACATACTGTTCTTCTAGAAGACCAGAGTTCAAGTCCCAGCACTTCTGCATACACACACACACACACACACACACTTAAAATAAATCTTTTTTTTTTTTTTAAATCCAGGCTCTGCAGACAGATCATTCAGTCTCTCTCACATGCCCTTAACCCTGTCAGGACAGCACAGAAACCAGCCATACTCTGTGAACAAAGGCTATTAATGCTTTAGCTACATAATCAGGTGTGGGATTTGGCTTCAGATGACAACATTTCAACACATGGGAAGTCATCAGAAATAATACTGCTTAACCCACTATCCTAATTGTAAGGTATCTTATCAAATTTTTATATGAATCATTGCTTTGCCCAAATTTCAACCTATGAAGAAATTTCATAAAACTGAAAATTAATTCATATAGATAAAAAATTCCATAAATGATGAAAATGTCTCGCTAGATTTATAGAATACCAACTTCTTTCGAGAAAAGTGTATATGATCTGATTTGCTCAATTACTAATTGTAATTGGTTCCATTTATTTAAATTAGGCCACTAAAGATTTCTGTAGTAAAATAAATACACATATCTTATCGTCAGTTCAACCAAGGGGTTGAAATGACAAGGACAGTGCAATTATTCTCTCTGTACAAATAATAGGTTTGCCATTTCACCTGAATAATTCCTTGTAATCATGAATAATGATGTTATTCGACAGCCTAATGATATCATGGTGTGTTGCTTCAACCCATCAATCTTTGTCAAGAAGGTCAAATATTTGTATTCCACTGCACTAGGCAAAGTTGAACAAACAGTTAAACAATATCATGCACATTTATTATGCTTCCAAATAAAGCCAGTGAATTCCATTTCACTCAGACCCATGAAACACATGTCTTCTTCAAAGACATTAAATGTACATTTTTAAACAAAGCTTTGGCTTGCTTTAAAATAGTAGCCAACTAGAGCTATTGAGATGACTCAGAGGGTAAAGCTGCCTGCTGGGAAGTCAGACAACTGAGTTCGAGCCCAGTGTTCATATGGAGGAAGGAAAAGTGACTTACTAGTTGTTCTCTGATTCTAATTGGTTGTAACCAGAAACTTAACTGAGATTTATGAATAACTAAACTTTCAGGAAACTCCTCTATTACAGATATCTGAAATATCCTAGAGGATATCTTGGAACTGTCATGGAAGCTGTGAAAATGAAGCATTAATATGATACAGCACACTATATCACAACATTCACAGTGAAATCTTGATAGTAATAAGAAGCTCTGTGCTCAGGTCCAGGTAGCTGGAAAGGATGGTACTTTTCTAAACAGGGCTGTTTGAATAGAGGTTATTAAGAGCAAGTAGGTATGATGCTGAGATGGTGAGATGTCACTACTGCAGAAACTTTTTTTATAGATGAAAGATCATTTCCTGTTTCTTTTTTTTTTCTCCCACTGTCTCCCTTTAGACTTACTACTGACATCATAGTTTATGTCGCTCGACACAGAGAGGCTCCTTCTTACCCATCACTGTTTTATCTTGTAACACTTATTCCTTCACTAGCTTGGTGTGTGTTTTAGACAACAGTGAAGATATAAAGTCATTTCTTCCTAGAAGTCTCTGTTCATGGTCCCTTTACCTAGGATTCTCTGTCAATTGTCCTTCATTGGGCTGGTTCCTTCTGGTTATTGGGGTCACAAATCACATTTCACCAGGAAAAAAGGTTCTTTCTTCTGCATGAAGTAGTCCTTCATTCTTAATCTTGTTCCTTTTTTTTAATAACTAAATCAGAGTTTATTTTACTGGTTCATAATTATATATTAAACCTCTTGTCATTGATATTGACACACAAAAGTGAAAGTATGACTCTTAGCAGAGTGCTTAGAATTCTCAGAATCATGCACACGAGTAGTAATCCAATATATCTATTTATTCATTATTAACAGAAAAGTATAACTCTAACTTTAGGTCAGGAGACTAGGGTTCTAGATCCAAACAGGTTTGACATTTGTGACTATATGTCTGTGTGAAAGTGACCATATGTGTGTGTGTGTGTGTGTGTGTGTGTGTGTGTGTGTGAGTGTGTTGAATGTATATGTATGTATGCATGTGTTTTTTATATTTAAGACAACATTATAAGCCAGGCTGGCTGAAGCTGAAAATCTTCTTTATTCCACCTCTGGACTGACATCTGTTTTGCTGTTGTTAATGTATATGTTCGTAGCTTTTAAAATACTTATCATATTATTTTATTTATTTGTGTGTGTATGTGTGTATATGTGTGTGTATATATGTAGGTAGAAGTACATGCCAAGACATTTATGTGGAGTCAGAGGACAGCTTGCAGGAACTGGTCCTGTATTTCCATCATGTGGGGGCTAGTATGAATTCAGGATGTTATCCTTTGAGGCAAAGCCATCTCATTTCCCTTGACATCAGTTTTTATAAATAACGTTTTATAGAAACAGATATTCTCAGGTCTTTTTTACCTTTGTTGACAGCAGCTTTTAAAGGTCAACCACAGGACTTACAATAGGAAGTATGTGACCAGAAAAATATTTGCTTACTAGTGCTTTAAGAAAACTATTATTCTATTACATATAATATATTTTGAAGAAATAAAATTAATAAATTGCCATTCTTATTTTTGATAGATTTTCAGACCACTACATGCATATTTATTCAAATTTTTCTGAATTAAATCCCCAAAGAAAACTACAGATTTCAGTGTTATATATCAGAAGTTATACATGTGTTATATTGACAGCAACTGGCTCATACCCTAGTCAATACCACAACCAAATAATAAGGCTTCAGGTAAGAAAAGCCAGCTATAGTGAAGACACATATTTGTAGCTGCACTGTTCAATACCATAGCTACCAGGACAGGGAACTATTTAAATTAGATCAACATCAGTTAAATTTTCAGTTCCTCGTGAACAGTAGCTACATGAGACTATTCAAAATTATTTATCAAAGGTCTTTGGTCAACCATGGGTGGCATAAGGCTGTCTGTGGTAAAGAATCATAAGGACTCCGTCTCCAAGAAAACCTATGCCTTACAGAAAAAATCAAAATCAAATTATGCTTTTTAAAAAGTGTTCTGAAAAAATACTCTATTCTGTTCTACATATAAAGTGCAAGGAAGCATAACCTTTTGTACCTACCCATGAATAGTGGTTGAGAGAGAGAAAGAGAGAGAGAGAGAGAGAGAGAGAGAGAGAGAGAGAGAGAGAGAGAGAGAGAGAGAGAACACCAATGATATATTTACCTAAAATTACATATAATTAATATAAGTGTATATGAGAATAAGCATGTGGGGGGTTAGATCACATGACAGTACTTAGAGTGATAATGCCTCCCTCAAGAACCATCAAGTATATTGAAGTTATGGTTTCTGTTACTGTGATGAGATACCATGACCAAAAACAAGTAAGGAAAGAATAGGTTTATTTGGATTAAATATCCACATTGTAGTCCATCATTGGAGGAAGCCAGGAGAAGAACTCAAACAGGTCAAGAACCTAGTGGCAGAAGCTGATAGAGAGGCTATGAAGGGGTGAAGCCAGCTATTTACTGGCTTGCTTCCCCTGGTTTTCTTAGTCTGCTTTCTTCTAGAACCCAGAAGCACTGGCCCAGGGGTAGCCCCACTCACACTAGGCTGTGACTTCCCATACCACTTAACAATTAAGAAAATTCCCTACTGCCTACAGCCCAATCTTATGGAAACATTTTTTTCCAATTAAGGCTCCCTTCTTTCTGATGACTCTAGTTTGTGTCAAGTTGACATAAAACTATCCAGTATAAGTGATGCCTTGTCAACTTGACACACAAATACTTTACTGTTTAAGCTACAATCTTTCCTTTTCTGTTCATTCCCAAAATCACACATTAATATTGGCATTACAGTATAAAACATGGGACAACCTTAAAAAATCCCAAAGTCTTTAAAAATTCAAACATTTAAAAGATCAGTCTCCCTAAAGAATTCAGTCTCTGATTGTGGGCTCCTATAAAATCCAATATAAGAATCAAATGTCTCTCAATTGTGAAGTCCTATAAAATCTACAATAAGTCAAATACTTTTTGACTTCAAGAAGGAAGAACCAGGCACTAATCACACTCTGAACAAAGCTAAATGCAAGTCCAACCATAGATAACTCATTATTCAAAGTCAGGTATCCACTCTTGGTCTTCTAGGATCCTCCAGAAGACTTGAGTCACTTCTCTGGTTCTTCCATCTGCAGCACATACAACTCTTGCCCCAGGCCGCAGTGGCTCCACCCCACTGCTTCTGCTATTCTTGGTGGGATGCTGCTAGGCCACCCCTAAAACACAGCTTTTGTGTGCTAACTCTCAGGAACTACTTCCTAGAGACTTCACCTCTATGATACTGGATTCTTCTAAATAATAGCTGAATCTTGAGCCCTAGCTGATTGGCATCCACTGTCCCCGAAAAAGCAAATGTTTACTTTAGTGGTTTATATCTCTTATTAATCACAACTAATTATTCAGCTCTACCTGACTAGACACTGTAGATTCTTCACACAAACGATTCAATAAAGTGTTTGCTTCCTGCTGAAACTTTATGAGACAAGCCTCCATTGTCTGTGATACTCTCAAAATTCATCTTCCAAGTTCCCTCAGAACACCTCACCAAGCTTTGAATACTCAATGGCTTTTCCAACCCAAAGTTTTAAAGTCCTTCCACAATCCTCCCAAAAGTATATGGTCAGGTCTGTTATAGCAATACACCACTATCCTGGTACCAATTTCTATCTTTAGATATGGTTTCTGTTGCTGTAACCAAAACAACCAAAATGGCCAAAAAGAAAGTTAGGGAAGAAAGATTTTATTTGGCTTAAACTTCCACATCAGTGAGGAAAGCAGGATAAGTACCCAAACAAGATTGGAACCTGGAGGCAGAAACTAATGGAGAGACCATAAAGACATGCTCACTAGCTTGCTTCCCATTGTTTTCTCAGCATGATTTCTTATCAGGACTACCTACCTGCTGAGGGTAACCATACCCATAATGGGCTGGGCCCTCTCCCATCAATTACTAATTAAGAAAATGCTGCCCTACTCTCCACAACTCAGTCTTTTGAATGTATTTTCTCAAATGACACTCCCTTCTCTCAGTTGACTCTATTTTGGGTCAGGTTGATATAAAATTAGATAGCATAGATTATCTAACAATATATTCCCTACCAGGAATGAGAATTTTCCTATTGAGCTGTTGATCATGGAAATCCAAGTGTTTGCCGTAACTTATATCACGGTTGTCAAGTGTTAGCACTAACCAACACTGGTTTAATTGTACTCAAGATCTACCTAATAGGAGAGAAATCATGCCTGCTACTATACACCTAGCCATATGCATGGCTAGTGAGGCCTTGGGTCTTAGAAACAGATCTGTTAACTACTTTAATAAAAATGTAATTCATACCTTCATCCTAAGAGATCTCACACCCCATCAAAGAAGTAGAAACATTCCATTATCAAAAGCCATAACTAGGAAAAAAAATTCACAGTACAACTGACCACTGGGTGCCCAGGTCTAATTTATAACTCCTCAAAACAATCCTACACGAAAAGGTCAGGGAACATTGCAGAAGAAATGGTGTTTGAAAAATGGTATGAGTCATATATTCAGGATATATGCTGTGAGATTGTGTCTTCTAGGTATGACAGCAAAATTACCTGAAGTTTTTGTAGCAAGACTATCCAAACAAGACCTGAAAAAGTTCAGCAACAGTTGACATAACAGTTTAGACTGGGGCTATATCATAGGATTCAACCCACAGATGAAGAACTATAAGCAATTAACAACTGCTGAGAGAAGGAGAATTAGTCTTTCCTAGGAATGAGTACCTGATTGGTTGGCTAATACTACATGGTTAGTCCAAGAAACATACATGGAGCCAATACCAAATAGAATTAGTAAGGTCCATTTATTTGTTTACTTCTGAGTGTGTGTGTGTGTGTGTGTGTGTGTGTGTGTGTGTGTGTAAAATAACAATGGTTTAAGAAGAGGAAGACATATATTTGGGAAGCATAGGAACTGATATGGAAGGGATGGGGGAAGAGGAAAAAATGATATAATAACATTTAAGTAACTAAGAAAAAAAAGAGTGAAGATACTCAGGATGCTAAGCTTAGATCCTGAGTCTCCTTTAGATGCAGAAGTTCACTTCTTTCAGCCAAGCTGCTATTTCTTAAGTAGGGACAGAAAATTAGTGGAGTTTTATAAGATTTGGGTGAACTGAAATCCTCCAGCAAAACTCATAGCATCACTTTACCAAATGGCAGATTGGCATTCCATTCTCAAGGTCAGCTGGCTGACTATAAATGTGTTAACAGCATCTGATCTCCAGTAAATACTGTACAAGTACTTGCTGTTTTGAAGCATCATCCCCATCAAGTAACATTGGGCTTGGCAGATAACAGGTAATATTCCAATTTGTTGAGCTGACTCAAAGTGAAATAGTCTATGATCCAGAAGTGCTTACAGGAAAACTTGAAAAATTTGTGATCAAGAAACTGACTCACACTTCTAAGAATAAGTCATTCTGGAAAATAAGTTTAGCCCCAAGAAAATGTTCCTCATTACCCTTTATAAGGATGACTCAAAAAACACTTGATGCAAAGGGCCAGACTTCAGTACTTACTTAATGTTAGTTGAAAACATTTTGTAGGCAGCCACTGTTTATCTTGTATGAATTATGGGTACACAAATATGAAAGTTGAATAGTAATTCATGTACTAGCTATTGGGTTACAATAACAACTTGTAAATCTCACTTCTATAAATATTTCTTTGAAGTTAAAAGATGCAAACTAACTACATTTTCATAAGGTCTTCCAATCATGACTAACTGGTGTGCATTATATGTGTACATCTTCTCTGTCTGGGATATGGCCTTTCTAATCTGGCTTCTGTTTATGTATTACATGTTACCTAGAAGGCTTTGCTTTGTTTGAAATTATATTTCTTATCTCAATTTTCTAAGTCAAAGCCTGGTACCAAACAGTCAGGCTTTGCCTATCTCATATTTTAGTCAACATCTTAGGTGATTTTTCAGCTCCCTATAAATCTGTTCTATTAAGACAAAATATTTTAATATTCACATTAAGAAGAAATGCTACAAAGCTACATATTTCTATAGTCATAGCTTTCTTCACTTTTAAAGGTAATAAGGCAAAATATAAGTTATCCTCATTTACTCATATGAACACACATTCCTTGTAGGAGTGAAATATACATTCTCAGTTGTCAACTTGACTATATCTTGAAAGAACCACAATGAAGATATGGAGGGCATATCTGTGATATGGATTTTGAGGCAGGAAAACAATATGACTTTGATCTGGATCTTGAGAACCCAGGCTTTTGATCCAGATCTTGAGGTGAGATGACACATGTTTTTGAACCAGATAGACACATGTTTCTAAGCCATATCTTAAGGCACATCCTTAATCTTGTCCATACATTCTATGGAGGCCTATATAAGGACAACGGAAAGAATTGTTCATTCTTCACTTACTCACACTCACTTTGCCAGTACATCCATTGAAGCCTACTTCTTTGGGATTCCAGATTATACAAAAGACCAGCTGAAACACCCAGCCTCATAGGACCGAGCAACTACTAGATTCTTGGACTTTCTATTCACAGTTGGCAATTGTTGGATCAGTTGGATCAGCCTGTAAATCATTCCAATAAATTCCATACATACACAGACACACACATGCACACACACAGACACACCATGCACAGACATACACACATATAGATAGACAGACAGAGGCAGAGGCAGAGACAGAGACAGAGAGACAGATGGATAGTGAGAGGGCCAGAGATTCATTCTGTAAGTTCTGTGACCTTTCAAAGAACCCTACTATGATGGAAATTGTTATCAGGGACTACATTATTGTTGTGATAAACCTGACCATGTTTTTATTTGGAACAATATGGACTTTGGCACTGTGGATTATGAAAGGAGCTAAAGGCTTTAATTGGGGCTTAATGGCAATTCTAGTAAGAACATGGGAGACAGTAGTGCCAAGGTGATTTAAACCATGAGGATGTGGCTCAAGAGGTTTTAGAGGAGGAAAATGTATAGTATGTTGCTTAGAGATTATTCTTCTGATATTCTGGTAAAGAATGTAGCTTTTTGCCCTTGTCTAAATAGTGTGCCTGGGGCTAAGGTGAAGAGATTTCAATTGATTGCACTGGCAAATGAAATCTCAAAAGAGCCCAATATAGACTCTGTCCTGTAGTTCACTCTCACGAAGAGCCTTTTGATCAAGCCTTGAAAGCCAATCAGTAAGCAACAATTCTCCATGACCTTTGTATCAGCTCCTCCAGGTTCCACCCCTACTTGAGATCCTGTTCAGAGTCACAATAATGAATCTATGATCTGGGAGTTTAAGCCAAATAAGGCCTTTTCTCCCCAACTTTCTTTTTGGTCATGGTGTTTTATCACAGCAAAAGAATCTCCAAAACTGTGTGTGTGTGTGTGTGTGTGTGTGTGTGTGTGTGTGTGTGTGTGAAAGAGAGAGAGAGAGAGAGAGAGAGAGAGAGAGAGAGAGAGAGAGATGAACATCTTAGATAAGATGCCTACAAACAAACATACAAACAAAGGTTACAACAATATGTGATTGACAGCTCACTGAATAGACATATAATAAGATTTCAGAGAAAGAAGCAATAAGGCTGTTTTAGCTTTTCAGTGACATGAAAATTGACTTTCTTTGATGTCTTTAGTAATACAGGTAGGAAAAGAAGTGATGGTAGTTGTCACCCTCAGTACCCATCTACGACCTGTTCTTCTTGCAGTTAAGACTTTAAATCTGAGAACAGAAGAAGGGAGCAGTAACCACTACACCTTTCTCAGCAGTTAACTCCCAGCCAGAGGAATCTTGCTAAGGACTCAAGAGCTGGCCCTAAGTTAGTGCAGCCCAGTGGTCTCAGAAGAATAAAGTATATGATGAACAAGAAGCTGAATACTGATGCTGTCCATTTCTTCAAAGAGCTGCTCTGGATGACCACACA
This sequence comes from Apodemus sylvaticus, assembly GCF_947179515.1. Taxonomy (NCBI): domain Eukaryota; kingdom Metazoa; phylum Chordata; class Mammalia; order Rodentia; family Muridae; genus Apodemus; species Apodemus sylvaticus. The sequence goes on from NC_067479.1 coordinate 109,019,501, forward strand.
CAGAACAGCTTGCATGCCCCTTACCAGAGCAACTGGGATACAAATCACTCCTTATTTTCCACCTAATTAAAGTGGGAAAATTAACTGACCTTAAGTTACTCTTCTCATACATTTAAGTCTGGACCCTCTGAGGATCCTACAAAGTTCTGGGATGCAAAACATATGACTTATTTTCTTTTTTGTTTGTTTGGTTTTTTGTTGTTGTTTTATTTTATTTTTATGACTTATTTTCTAACACCCACTCCCAACTTTCTCTCAGTAATGCCATGCCTCATGAACAGGAAGCATTTAATTGTTTATCAATTTTTTTTGTATTCCTACTGTATAACAAGCATTGCGGTAGGCTTTTAATAGGACCAACTACTAGACCCTAAATTCACTGGCAGTGACTAAGTAGAGTGAAGCCAAATGGATAAAAAGAGCCCTGGGTTAATGGCACAGGCATATTTATATGCTCCAAATTGAGAATGCATATGTTATGTCTGCTCTAAATATGGTCACAACTTAGAAGTCCACTAAGGTGATTCTTCTTAAATGCATAGTTAAGTTTTTCCTATTCAGAAGTATATTGTGATGTGATATTCAATTACATACACACACACACACACACACACACACACACACACACACACACACACACACACACACAAAGAAACAAATGTCCCTGGAAACAACAAATAAAATTGCCTAGAATGTTTCTAGGCAAGGATGTTGGAATGAGAAAATTATGTTGTTAGCTCCAAATTTCCCTTAGCTTAGGGTTTGCATAAACTCTTTATTTGACCCTTGGTTTCCTCTCAGCTAAAAATGGGGTGGTAAGCTTTTTTCAAAGCTGTTCAAGGGGGCTGGAGTGATGACTCAGAGGTTAAGAGCACTGGCTGCTCTTTCAGATGACCCAAGTTTGATTCCCAGCAGCCACATGGCAGCTCATGACCATGACTATCACCAGTTCTAGCAGATCTAATGTCATCTGTCTTTTAGCATCTTCAGACACTAGGTATACATGTGGCACATATACATACATGAAGACAAAGCACCCATACACAAAAATGTAAAAATAAATAAATCTGTAGAAAAAAAAAGAAACTTTTAAAAACCTGTTCAATATGTGACCAAAGAGATGTGAATCCCCATTACATCATTTAAATGTATGAACTGTGTGTGTTCTGCAGACCATCATTGTATGTGTACCTAACAGTTGAGGTGGTTTCCCAAGGACTGAGCAAATACTATAGTGTCTGCACCATGGAACAGGAAGCAAAGACTTAAAACCAGGTGAAATAATTATAAAAAAGAAAATCAATGTTGTTACTGAGCCACGGAAAAAAATCTAAGAATATATTTATTCAGGAAGGAAAATCTTCTGTGCTGTTAGAAGTGAAAGAAACAGCACATCATATATGGAAATTTAGCCTAGACCATGACAATAAAACAAAACATTTTCAAAGATTAACACTTTTCCCTCTTGGCAATGGGATTAAGAGTCTTTTTTTTTTCTTTTATGCTTTTGTAACTGAAAAAATTAACAGCATTAAAGTGTCATTCATTTTATTCAGAAGAAATACATGTAGTATTTGTTGGAAGAAAGAGAAAATAAGTCACACTCTATGTGGCTTTTATGTATTACATTGTAGAGCAAGGCTAGTTTTACTTCACAGATAAACAACCCATAGCATAAATAATAAAGTAAATAAATAAATTATGCTGTGTATTCTCAGTCTTTAAACATATCTGCTATTTAACCACATCCACAACCACTTACACCAATCCCACTCTTAAGTCTATAGTTGAACACTGGCACCTAGCAATTCAAGTTCCTCCTTGTTCTAACCCAAGTATTTCACATCCCAGCCATTTTCTAATTATGACATCATTAAATAACAAAACTAATGAAAGGACACCAGATATAATATATTGATATGAGGGGTCTGAGGAAGCTTTTAGAGGTTCAAAGACAGAACATAATTCCAGAGTGGAGCTGCACACAACCACAAGTGAGAAATCAATAGATTAGACAAATAAGAAAAGTTATTGCAAATTAAAATACACTAAGAAAATTAATTTTAAAAACAAACTTGTGAAAGGCTGTAGTAGTTTCCTGTTAGTGACATGGCTCAGTAGCTGCTCTGTCCTGTAGTAAACCCAATTACAGAAATCTAATTTAGTTGTTATTTCGCTTACAAGAATTTTCCAGAGTCTAATGAAAAGGGCCAACTGCAATGTGTTCAATGGGCTGCAAAAGAAATTTTGATCTTTGAGTTTGAAGATGGAAACTAAAGTGGCAAGTAGCACATGAGACCACCAGAAGAACCTAAAGCAACCTGGGCATGAAACAGCCTGTCTTAGTCAGGGTTTCTATTCCTGCACAAACATCATGACCAAGAAGCAAGTTGGGGAGGAAAGGGTTTATTAAGCTTACACTTCCATGTTGCAGTTCATCACTAAAGGAAGTCAGGACTGGAACTCAAGCAGGTCAGGAAGCAGGAGCTGATGCAGAGGCCATGGAGGGATATTTCTTACTGGCTTGCTTCCCCTGGCTTGCTCAGCCTGCTCTCTTATAGAACCCAAGAGCACCAGCCCAAAGGTAGTACCACCAACAAAGGGCCCTCCGCACTTGATCACTAATTGAGAAAATGCCCCACAGCTGGATCTCATGGAGGCACTTCCCCAACTAAAGCTCCTTTCTCTGTGATAACTCCAGCCTGTGTCAAGTTGATACACAAAACTAGCCAGTACATAGCCTGATCCTGCACCTGCCATCACTTCTGAAAGTGTATAAAACTTCTACTCCCTGCAAATTTCCCAAAGGCATTTGTTTTCCCTATTTGTTTGGATACATGTTGTTGTACAACCAGAAAAGAAAACAACAGAATTCATAAAATGGAAACCCAGGTGGGTAAGGGACTATCTCAGCAATAAAACTATTTGCTGAGTATCTGGACCTGAGTTCAGATCCCTGGTACTCATGAGAAGCCTGGGCATGCAGCATGGGGTCACGACTCCAGCGTTGGAGAGGGGAGCATAGAAAGACAGGTGGCTAGGCAGCTAGCCCGGTCCAAGGGGTCAAGCCCCAATTTAGAAAAGACCCCATGTCAAGAAAGTCAGGTAGAAAAGGAAAAGAACACAAGAAGTTGAGCTCCCTCTCCCTACACATGAGGAAGAGAAACCCAGCTAAACATCATGAGTTTATTTATTGTCTTCTTTCAGACAGAAAAAAAAAAGGCAAACCACACCACCTACCCAATCAAGGATGGTTTCAGGTTCAGGTTAGTGATAGATTTGATGGACTGATAGATGATGGTGGTAAATTTTGCAGTTAAACTTATCCATAGGGGGACTCCACAGCAAACTTGGACAGGATATTTCTCTAAATCCTTATTTGTATATGCATAAAGTGAAATTAAGCAAGGCAGCACCCAGCCAGTGGTGGTGGTTATCACTTTATATAAAAAACTCAAGACACATCAGTCAACAAACATCTGTCATTAGCAATGCTCTGTTCTCCCAAACATATTTTCAAATAAGTTATGTTACAACTGCAAAAAGGCATTTCTAGATGCTTGTAACCAAGGCAGGTCCACCATTCTTTCTTCTGTTTTTCTTTCTTCCCTTCTCTTCCCATGTGGAGAACCTGGTCCTCCAAACTCTCATTCAGCTGTACTACTTTACTGTAATCAGACTGAAGTTACTGTGTGTGTGTGTGTGTGTGTGTGTGTGTGTGTGTGTGTGGCAGCTATGCAGTTGTGTGTGGAGGTGAGAGAGGTTGACACCACCATGTCTGCTTTAGTCCTTCTCTGCCTCATTATGACATGGGGTCACTGACTGAGCCGGAAGTCACATATTGAGCTAGAGTTCCTGGCCAGGCAAGTCTCTATGGCCGTCCTATCAGCATTTCCTACTGCTGGTCTCAGGGTGATGCCACCGCTCCTGGCTCATGTTGTGGATACTGGAGCTCACTCTTGTGCAGCAAGCACTTTACTCACTGAGCCATCTTCTCAGCCCTGGGAACTTTGTTTGTTTTTTGGTTTGGTTTGGTTTGGTTTGGTTCCTTCATTGAAATTATTTCGATGGGGGAAAAAAAAAAACCAGAAAGCTTCTGAAATCCGTGGCTGATAGCCCTGACCAAAAATGTTGATAAACTCTTATGAATTCTATCTCCTAATGAGGATCCCATTAGCATCCCAGAGCTCTTCGCTGTAAGATGGACAGAAAGCGCTTTCTAAATTAACTTTTACTGAGCCATGATGTGAGGACAAGCACAGAGTTAGGAGGTACAGTATCCTTCCTCCTTCAGGTTATCTCTAATAACAGAGATCATTTTGTTTGAGAAAAGACAATTAGGCCATTTTGTCATTGTTTTATTTTTTAAATCAGTGTGGATTACTTCTTATTTTCAGGAAAATTTTACAAACACAACCAACTTTATCATTAATCTTATGTTCTTCTGATTAGTTAACAAGGCCAAGAGTAAAATGGGAAATCCTGATAGTTCTGTCTGGCATTCTCACAGAGTGCAGGCTTGGGTAAAAGAAATAACAACAATGTCTAAGAGTTTCTATTACTGTGAACAGACACCATGACCATGGCAACTCTTATAAAAGACAACATTTCACTGGGGCTGGCTTAATAGGTTCAGAAGTTCAGTCCATTATCATCAAGGCAGGAAGCATGGCAGCATCCAGGCAGAGATGGCATTGGAGGAACTAAGAATTCTACATCTTGTTCAAAAAGCAAATAGGAAAAGAATGGCTTCTAGGCGGTTAGGAGGAAGGTCTTCCAAGGCCCATCCCCACTATGACATACTTCCTCCAACAACATACCTCCTTGTAGTGCCAATCCCTGGGCCAAGATATAGTCCATCAGTACTTCTTACAGGTGCACATGCTGGCACATGTGACTGGTGACTTTATTACATGACACTGTTTCTGGGAGGTGGGTAAGAAGGAAGGCATAGATTATTGCAGGATTATACCGAGATCATAATGACAAGGATGAATGGCGGAAGATCTGGTACAAATAGGACTGGAGAAAACACAAGAGTAACAAAGGGCTTTGAAGGCCATCATTAACAAGTTGCTGTGCTAAATTCTATGCATTAGAAAAACCAATGGGGGCTGGCAAGATAGCTCAGTGGGTAAAGGCATATGTCACCAAGCCTAAAAACCAGAATTCAGCCTCTGCAACTCACATGGCAGAAAGTGAGAACTGACTCCAAAAAATTGTCCTGTGACCTCCATATACTTATTGTGCATACACGTATGTGTACATATGTGTACACATATGTATATACATGACTAACAGTCTCCCTAGTACCACCGCAGAGGGAATCTGTTTGGTTCAATAACTAACCTACTCTCACCTCAATTCTTCTGGATACTCGCTCCTTGCCTACAGTAATAATCTGCCAAAACAAACACCTCTCCTGCCCTAGGCAAGAGGGCCAGGACTGACAGATGGTCTGCCCCGGGAACTGGACTCCTGGCAGTTCTTCATGATACAGGCACACGCATGGTTAGAGGTGCATTATTTCCATGGCCAAATCCCAAGGAGACTGCCAATTCTGCAACCAGCATACTAAAGACCTCCTCTAATTATGATTATTTCTGAGGCCTGACTAGTGAGTCTGCATCCTCTAAGAACCCCAGGGCCTCCTTTGCATGCCTTTTCAGCTCATTACTTTGACAGATGTAGAAATTGATGCTCACACAGGGTATCTGAATTGCCAAAAGGTAACAAATGCCTGCGTTTGCATTCACATCTGTGTTGGTCTAGATCCACATTCGAGGTCTTAATGCATTCGCTCTTCTGTTTCCTATTATCATCTTTCATGTATGATTTATAAAAAGTCCAGTAATATTGTCTTATGGCACCCGGGTAACTCTGAGAACATACAATGACATGTAATCTGTTATTGCTACATTTGCTATTTGCAAGTGACAGATGACAGAAAAAGCCTGCCTTTAATGAATGCTTAACTATAATGACTACATGTCATCGTTGCTGAGCCAAACAAAAGTGGTTGCCACCTTCACACTGTCTTCACACCATACAAAGATTACACTACAGTCTTCTAGACAACCAAAATATAACTACTGAACAATCTAATGCACTGTTAAATAAACTTCACTGACCAAACTGCTCACCTTTGACCAAAATCTTAGACTTCTGGTGTCATAATTCTAACATTGTTCACCATGTCCTGTGGCATACTGGGAATAAATATAAGCAATGGAAAAACTATGAGGTATGTTAGGTGAGGAAGTGTCCAGATTGTAAAGGAACCAGTATCAATTTGACATGTAAATTGTATGCAGCTGTACATACTTATTTTCCAGTCTTTTTCACAAGATATGATACAAATAGTGTTACCAGAGTAGCATTTTTCGGAAAAGCTACTTCCAGCTGGAGAGCTAAGAAAGTACGAAATGAACTTGAAGCATAGTGGGCCAGGAAGCAGAAAAATACTCAAAGACTCAGAAAGCCATCATGTCAAAACCACATAAACACCTGCATGAAGGGGCACCTGCTGCAGCAGGACATAATCTAAATGGCATATCAGCAATGCATTATCATACTCAGAACTGAACAGTTTTTGAGTCAACTGAGAGACAACAGACTGAGTTAAAACACTTAGGCTGAGCAAGTACCCTGGTGTGTGTGTGTGTGTGTGTGTGTATTAGAAGAACCAGGAAATAAATATTCAAGTGACAATGGGATATAAAGGCCAGAATCAACAGAAAAGGAAAACATATGGTTAAAGGATGCTGGGTGGGAAGGCAGCATCTTTGAAACTCCTGAGTACAATTCCTCAGGCAAGAGTCCAGAATAAAAGCTAAAGTAAATTATGGGGGAGCAGCACTGGGCTGGGAAGAGATATTACCTTGAGAATTGAACTTGTGAAAAGTCAAGGAAAAAACTATCTTGGAATCATGGCTATAAGAACAATCCAGAAACAGACTAGACCCTGTACAACTGACACTGACTACAAGTAGCTAGTAGTATCACGCCATTGTTGCTGAAAGTCAGCCAATTGGAAGTAAATAAAATTGCCTAAAATTCAACCCATCAAAAATAGACTGTCATTTCTCTATATGACAATCAATTTAATCTTCCTTTCATGTGAACCAACATATGTTCTACCTCTATCATGGCAATGTGCTCATGACAGAAAACCCTCCCAACTCCATATTTAATTTTGATCTGCCCAAAGAATCTGAAACTGGTCAGTTTAGTTCTTCTTTACAGTAGCTTTAGCCATGGCTTCTTATTACACATAATGAGCAGATCGCAATAGCAACTATGTATTAAATGAAAACACTTTCAGCCTGCCGTTTACAGGGGAGCAATCCAGCATCATCATTTAGCCAAGCGGTCAAGCTTGGCATTGCCAGGACTGAGCTGGACAGAATGTACTGATATGACACAGAGGCAGATAGACAAAGACACCCATCCTCCTTCCTTGCCAGAAATATTTGACCTAAGTGGAATCACAGGAAAACAATCAGAAGATCAACCAAGCAGAGTATGACATGGAGCTGCTGTCCTAGAAACCGACATGATTTAATTTTATGAAAAACCAAGGGAACTGGTGAAATATTATGGATTAAAAGATATTAAAATAATTAACAACCAGATGCAGGGTATGGACCCTGACTGGACCTGTGTCACAGAAGCAAGAAACCAAAGAAATTTGAGCATGGAAAAATGATGATGTCACTGAACTGAGATAGGCTTCATTTTCTCCTGATGCTAAAGATAAAAGCTAGGGACTGGAAAAACATGGATAAACATGTCACCACAGGGCTCCGTTTCCAGCCACATGGACTTTCCTGGATGTAGTAAATAGGATGAAGTTGTTAATAGGAGAATGCCATTGGTTGGCATGGCAAAAAAGAACCTCTGTGTGTATGCCTATGAAGAGGCAGTAGGAATGGTCAGAGGGGTAAAGACTGCTAAGGAGTGGTAAGCGATGCTGGCACAGGGTCTTCCAACACTACTGTGAGTGTCAAGCACCTGTTACTTTGAACACTGTGTTCAGTACTACATTTACACTATGCCAGACACTTTCCCTCTGCCCCATTTTCTTACTGTCAAATAAATCTATCATACTGTGTGTTTCTAAGGTAGCTCATACTCTCACTGGCAAAATGATTAATCCAAATAAGCAAAATTCATATATTTAACTCTGGAAACATTTTCCATATGCATACATTTATACACATGCATATACATATACGTGTATTTTTTTCCCAAAGGCAGAATGTTTTATAACTAAGAATAGATAAGGGCAGAATCCTTTTCTAATTCAAAACCCTCGACTCTTTAGAAGCCGGTGAAGGGAAGATGACATGAAATTTGTATCAAAGAACTGATATGAACACTCAAAATACTCAGAGTATCTTTAGACACAAAAGACTATCCCTTTGCCATCTATACTGACACTAGATGTCTGCGGCTCAGCAGGTGCCCTGGGAAAGACCAGCCCTCAACTGACAAAACAGCTTGTGAGCATGCTGGATAAAGTGCAGCTCGTTACCAAGTCTTCAGTGGGTGCTGCGAGCTGCCACAGAGGATGACAGGGAGAAGGGCAAACACAGGAGTGGGTGCTATAGGCGAACATGCAGAAGCGATGGTATTAGTGGTATAGTCGGAAGGGATACCTTCAGCATGCAGTAGAGAGCGGGGTGGTTGGGGAAACAAGTCCTTCCCAAAGGTTAACCAATCTTAATGGGAGATAAAGCTGCAAAGAGCGAGGCTTTCAAGATAAAGGCATTGTGGGTAACAGCTGACAAGTAGGCTAGAAACATTCTCCATGCACAGGCAGCACATCTTGCCTATCTCTGGCACAGAATATAAACATTGACCCTTGACATAGTAAAAAAAAAAAAAAAAAAAGGAGGAAGGAAAATCTATACATTTACGGGATGTGAATGCACACGGTTGGGGGAATTCAGCAAAGGAGGGGCCAACAGCATTAATGTTAGTGCTTACAAGCTTACCAGAAGACAAGCGCATTTGGAGTAAACCCATCCCAAGCAAACTAATCATATGCAACAGACAACAGCCATTTTTTCTTAGCCCTGGCTCTGCAAAGCAAAGAAGCTAGGAAGGGAAGGATGAGCTTTAACTAACAAAATGCTTCAGAAGAGAAAACTTTAAAACACACAAAATCAGTTGAGCTCTCTACAGGTCTCATAACTATCATAGACCTCAACAAATGGAGATAGAATTTTAGGCCTAGGGTGTAGCAGGATCAAGTCAAACATTTTGCAAACATTAGCTCCCATGATGCTCATAACAAGCCCTTGAGACTGATACACCGTCATCATAAGTAGAAGGTAACTAAAGGAAAGTTAAGTTACACAACTCCTCGAAGTTCACTCCTGGCAATGAGCTAAACAGGGATTCACATCCAAGAAGCAGGCACAAAGTTTACACTCGTGAATCCTGATTCTCAGAGGCCAATAGGACCTTTGCCCTTAGGTACTAAGGCTGGTGTTCTGAGTGGAGTGGGGAAGACAGCTTCTGGGAATAAAACACAGAAATGTATATGCACTGAGTTTCACTTCTTTTAAGTGAAAATTAAAAGCAAAATAGTTGGAGAATAGGGTAAAGCTAACACATAAAAAGGACATTAAAGCTGCACCCCAGGGGTCCACACACTCAGGGAGAGGTCATCCACACGCATACCATTCTCTGTATGCCCCCTACACTACACAAAAATCTCAGACCCTTGTGACTCCTTGTTTTTTATAGAAATGATGACTAAGTAAGCTCTAAAGTGATTAGTCATTTATTTATGAAACTGCATCATAGTCACATGAATAATATTTTACAGCAACCACATTTTCTAACACAAACTGTAGTGCTACGGTTGGTGCCGTGGTACCACCATACTCAGTATGGCTTCTGAGTTATCCATCAATTGCCAAAGAACAGTCTTCAGCAACCAGTCTGGCTACCTAGGAACTGCAGTGTAGGGTTGATCTTTTCCAAGGAACAATGATACTTAGGCATGTAAAGTAGATATAGCATTGTACTGTATAGCACATCTTTGGTCACTTCATTCTTAGTGTTCTATATTTCAGTATTATTTTTATGTAAAGAACATGTAAAATTGGGAAGTCCAAATTATAAATAATGACTTGGAAGGTCAATAAATAGTAGTATTGCTTTCAGTTAGCAAAACTATAGCCACACTTCTAAACATTCATCTGTCTGGCTTCATGCTACATATGACCTCTTCATTTGTAAGCTCGGGGAATAGCATTCTCTCCCTCCTTCAAAGGGCTGCTGAGATGATAAAGTGAATTTTTAAAACATGCCTATGAAGTACTATGAACCTGCTGGTGAGCATAGTCTAGTTAAAAGTAAAGAAAAGAAAAAGAACAATCATTAAAAATACACAAGAAAATATACATAAATATTTCACTATTTTACTGATCTCAGGATAGAAAGACTTTGTAAGCACAAAAAACCTGGGAAAACCCACATTGGAAAAGGTTGATGAGCTTATTCTAAGACTTCTTTCTCTCAATACTGGCATAAGCAAAAGAAGAAGCTGGGACCACAACAGGACAATCTGCAACATGTATAACATATACAGGTTTGTCTCCTTTAAAAAAAAATAATAGCAGAAAAAATAGCCAAGAAAATTAAAAGGGGATATGTCGAAATTAAGTCATAAGAATATGTAAATGTTTATGCCCTTACCAACAAGATGACACATATAAAAATATTGAGATATGTAACATTTTGGCCAAGATTGGGATAAACCCAAGAAATAAATTCTTAAGTTGTGCGAGGGTATGGTAAGATACAAACAGCCATGCATTACCAGAATAAAGTTAACATATAGATGCTTATCAGTGTGAACAACTCATAGAATTTGAGAAAGTAATTGATTCCTACTATAAAAATTACAGTAATAGTAAAACATTCATTCCATGCAGTTTGAAAAAGAAACAATAGTATGCTAGATTCATAAGGTAAAATATTCTGAGACCTAATGAAAGAGAAATACATAGCTTAGAAAACTGGTGCCCCCGTGGTCAGACCCTCCTGCAAGCACATGCCTACCACTCAAAACCACAAGACTTCTGCATCCCAGAGGATCCCTGTTAGCACCCCATGGCCCTGAGCACTGCACTGAGATGCCTCACTTTAAAAAAATTCATTACAATTAGATAGAATACTACTTCAGGTGACTGACGTAAACCTGAACAGGTTTGTGGAACCAGCCATCCATGCTTCTCTGATACACATGGTACTTTACAGGAACCAACAATCAGACATCTTAACACGGACACTTGAGTATCTCCTCTGAGATCTACAACAGGCATGTAGATGGTATGGGATGGCAAAGGTTTGTTCATGCCCCTCACCAATCCCCGGGAACACTACTCTTTAGTGCTTCATATACCATTGCAATAGGTCCCTTCAACAAATGTCCCCTGTTCACAGCTATACAAGAGAAACAAGCAATTTTACACATTAATATTACAAACCCAAACACATTAAACAAACAGGTAGTGGTCCGAAGCAACTTGCCTATCATTGCAGAAGGCTACAGAAGTCTAGAGTTCAGTAGCTCCAGAACCATCAATCCAGGGAACAAGATGCCAGCTTCCTTCTATAGAGCAGCCTCCATCCATATATGACTTTAGTGTGTAACAGGTATAGTTTCTCCAAGACAGAAGAGGGATGAATGTTCCCAGTCCCCGTAATGGCCACGTATCTTTGTTCTCACCAATTCCTCCCTTGCACAGATTAGAAGCATAAAGTCTCATTTTGCTGCTATTTGTCATATAAGTGGGGAATATGTGTCCCCATCTCTTGCCACCCCTCTTGTTTAGGTCCTAGGTGCTTATTTCCCTGCACAGAAAACCTTCCTCAATGTCTGTCAGACCCTTGAGCATCCACCGATTATATTACTGAGTGGATAGCTCAATACACAGGCTCTGGGAGACATTTGCTCCCAAAGAGAACAGAAAATACCAACTGGTTTTCTAGATTCTGTGTGTGCAATGTTCTCAGTGAAGATTTTAATGTAATTCCTGCTGATTTATTTTTATCCTGACACATCTTCTTTAACAACTATTAAAGCAATCATCTCCAGTGAAAAGCACATCATGGTTGACTTTTAAAGTATTAGCATTCAACAGATAAATCTTAGCTCCCAAAAAACTCTTGAACTGGAAATAAATCCTGAAGATGAAATGATGTCTTGATAACCACAGCCATTTTAAAACCTTCTAAGAGAAGAGAAAAATTAGAAAGCCCCATGCACCTATACCTCCTGCACTTATTTCACCTCAGAGAAAATTATGGCGGCAGCCAGGCAACTGTGCCTGGATCTGTGCAGCTTACAATTTCTGGAAGTCAATTTATTCCACAACCCACCATCAAGGTAATTGAGGTAAAAATAATAAAGCGACCAATAGAAAAATAACTGACAAATAGAAAGCGCAGAGCACACACGAAAAAATGACAACGTTGAAAAGTGGGGTTGGTGGGAAAGGTTTAATGAGAATAAAGAGTCCCAGCTTAAATTACAGATTCTAAGGGCTGGGAATCACTAATGGTCTAAGCCTCTGTTTTTCCTGTTAAACTGCTCATGGCACATGGGTGATAAGAAAGGGCATTTGACCTCAGAAAAGCACTGTTGGCCACAAAATATTATCTTTTTTTTAAAGTCATCAAAATAATTTATTTTTGAATTTTGTATTGAATATATTCTTTATTTGCATTTCAAACTTTATCCCCCTTCCTGGTCCTCCCCCTTCCAGAAAACCCCTAACCCATCCTCCATCCCCCTGCTTCTATTACGATGTTCCTCCATCCAACCCACTCCCACCTACCCTCCCTTGATTTCCCTATGCTGGGGACCTCTCCTCCCCACTGATGCCTGACAAGACATTCCTCTGCTACAAATTCAGCTGGAACCATGTGTACCCCTTAGTTGATGGCTTAGTCCCTGGGAACTCTGGGGAGGGAGGATTGGTTAGTTGATATTGTTCTTCCTATGAGGTTACAAACCCCTTCAACTCCTTTAGTCCTTTCTCTAACTCCCCCATAGGGGACCCCACACTCTCCGGATGGTCTTTCCTTCAGTCTCTGCTCTACATTTTATCTCCACAATTGCTACTATGAGTATTTTGTTCCCTTTCTCAGAAGAAGTGAAGCACCCACACTTTGGTCTTCCTTCTTTTTGAGCTTCCTGTGGTCTGTGAATTGTATCTTGGTTCTTCCAAGCTTTTGGGCTAATATTCACTTATCAGCAAGTGTATACCGTGTGTGTTCTTTTGTGATTGGGTTACCTCACTTAGGATGATATTTTCCAGTTCTATCCATTTGCCTAAGAATTTCATGAATTCATTGTTTTTAATTGCTGAGTAGTATTCCATTGTGTAAATGTACCACACACAAAATATTCTCTTAATTCATCCATGTATGAAATTATTGTAGCGAAGACAGTAAAATGAGTTGTGCTTTATAGACACAACCAATCCCTACTATACAAAAGAAAGGCAGGGAGGTGGCCTACTGTCTCCATGTTAACCTCCTGCACACAGCCAGGGCTTCCCTGAGTTGTGGGAAGATAGCCTCTGGAATTGGAGAGAGATCTATTGTCTTCAACCATAAGTAAACCCACAACTGCAGAATGTTCCATGGTGTTGAAGAACAGGCAACACGCTGGATCCCAGGGTACTCTGGAGGCTTTGTCCAACAATCCTCACACTCCTTCTGAGATGGAATGTCCCGGCATGTCCATTTCATTACCAAAATTCTAGATTTATTCTATGTACTGCTTGCCTCCTCTGAATGCTTCAGATATCGCCGCATTGCAGAAACAACCTGCCTTTCTGAGGCTACACATATCCTGAACAAGCTGGAGTTCACAAACCCAAACCAAGATTCCTGAGATATGCTCAAAGCCTGTAGCAAAAAGCCCAGGAAAATGGCTGATTAAAAAACTAGTTCAGTTACTTAACACTGCCTAGAGTCCTTAGGCTAAGGCCCATGTAGGATTTTGCCCAAGAGCTATTTGTACAAATTTATCGTTTATTTTTTTCAGTCAATTAGCTTGAGGAAGGAAATGGGAACTAAGTAAACAAATTAGGTCATTAATTTGCAATAAATATAAATTAGTTACGCTAATTATACTAGTTGAACACATATACAAATTATGTATATATAATAAATAACAAATAAGGAATATACTACAAGGCTCAATGAGAAGAAAGCCATCTGACTGTTTTAGAAAACCACGTATTTTCACTCAGTAGAATCTAACAGTTTTGATATGTGTATGAAAATATAAGATAAACATTAACTGCCTACTGGTGTTCTAACAAATCTATTTTCATGCCAAATGGAAATTAGAATATATTTTACATTATTTGAGTTAATTATGTGACATTTCTTATGAATAGTGATGTATTATTCCATTCATTACTCCTAATTATGCTCCCTTACAAGTGTAAGGCTGGCAGCACCATGACCAGGCTTTTCCTGTTCTTTATAATCTGATGACTTGCATGGAAAGCAGGTCAAAGACATGCGCAGAATATAATGAGCCAAGTTCAGCAGATGTTAACTATGACAGTTCAAAGCTACCTAAGAAAACTGCACATGGAAATAAATAGAAATGGGATCATTTTTACACATCACAGGATACCCTTGTGAGCAGTCAACATGAGAAACAGTCAAAGGGCAATTCTGAAACATCTGAATTATAAACATACTTGAGTATGGAGAGAGAACATTCCTAATGCTTTCCCCTCCCTTCTCTTTCTCTCTCAGCGTTGTATACAATCAGCTGCTGGTAAAGGTATTGCTTTCTGCTGTGAAAAAGCAAAGAGGATTCATAGCCTTCGTGCAGTGCTGAGAAATGTACCACTAAAAGCCCTGGTTATTGAAAGGCCAGGTCAATCTTTCTCCTCGCATGTATAACCAGGTCAGGCCAGCCCTCTGTCTCAGTTGCTGCAGGGCTGCAGTTATAAGATAAATCCTGACATGAAGTAGTCACAGTCAAAGAAAGACGAGTAAAACAGAATTATCCAGCAACAGGAAGTCAGTGAGTCCTAGCTAGCATTTGTACAGATAACTCTCAGGGAAGCAACCAGAAACGGGACAGGAGAGTCAGGACACATATTCACAATGAAAGAGAGGTTTCTTCTATGAAGCCCAGAGACCACTGTGCAATGTTTCAGGCAAATTGTTTCTGAGAGGAGTTCACACATATTTCTCCATTCTACTTCAGACCTTCCTTGCACACATACAACATATCTACTTCCTTCAATAAAAGATGTCACCAATCTATCATCAGTTATAGACTAAGAGAACAAAACAAGCTTCAGTTCAAGGAACCAAAAGTAAACTTGGAAGAAGAGGAGCCTGGAAAGAAGGGATTCCTTTTTCTTTTCCTGGCACAGTTGACAAATTCAGCTTGTTAACCCTAAATGCTATCTGACAGTTACCCCTGACGTTACTAGCTCTCCATCACCTCCTGAGCTGGCATTTGGGATAAGGGTGATTTGTTTTCTATGAAGTCATTTCTTGGGTAACACATAAGAAAAATAACTGCCACCCAAAGTTTGTCTCCTAAAAGGAATTGACAGGATCCTCTGTGGAACATTCTAGACTCTAAAAACATGTACTAGTGAATGGAGAGGCATGACAGCAGCCAAGATTGGCCACTTCCTACTTACCAGTGCCATGGGAGTAGGAGGTGGCTCTAAACTCTTAACAGCCCAAGAAGAGGGGAAGATTTATGTGGAATTCTCTCCTCACTGATTAATCACTACCATTCACAAATGTTTGATGCAATAATCTGCCGACTTCAGAAAAACTGACCATAAGAAAATCAACTTTTCCATTACCTCTAGCAGCAAAGAAGAACCAGAACATCTTTGAAGATCTCTGGACGAATATTTAAGTCAGCCAATATACAGAGGCACACACAAAGCAGGGCAGAGACATGTGCTCACAGCAATTTAAAGATCACAATTCTATCTTTAGCAATAAGGATATTAAAATAGTGCTTGCGCTCATCTTATTTGTACAGGAAGGTTAAAAAAGAAACAGTGCTGAGAAATGAAAGATCAGCAGATCACTAATAACTGTAGTTTCCTGAACAATTAAAGGAATTCACAAGATTAAAACCCACTCAGGAAGTGACAAATATTTCTGATTTTTACAGAAAGACTAAAAGGGCATTTTTATTTATAGTAACTATTCAGTGAGAATCACAATTAAGGAAAGGAGCTTTTTTATTATTATTTTTTCATTTATTTCAGGAGCAAACGCGGTACTGGTCTGAAATGGGAAAAGTGAACATTTCTCACAGGAAATGGTAAAAGTTCATCTTAAAAAGCATTTGTCAGGGTTTTCTCTCCTATCTGCTGGGGCTGAGGTTTACCACACAGTTCCCTATGCAGCAAACTTTTTGTTTGTAATGTGTCAGCAGAAATGTTCTTTAAGTTACCTCCTCTAATTCTTTATAAATACACTTTGGAAGGCTGTCCCCTATGCATCATCCTAACATTGTTTGGTCTTGATAGCATTCTGTGTGTGATGCTCCTGGTCGGGAAAATCTGTTCCACGTAATAACTGATTCAATAAACTGTTGACAAATGGTTTGTATAATACAGTATGGCCAGTGAGCAAGTTTTGTCTCCACCATTACACACTGCATTCAAAGCATCCACAAACTCTGCTATAGTGCTCCCTCTTATGCTAGAGGTGCAAGCTAAAGCTTCTTGCACCGTTCTGAATAGCAATCCACAGATCAATACACTGTCTGCTGAAAACAACAGGACATAACAAATGAATGATTTTATTTACAATAAAAGCCCCAGTCACCAAATGGATTCCACTCATGTTCAAATTCATTTTTCATGCTCAACTCAAGAGGAGAGGCAGACAAAGCATAACACAGGGGAGGGGCAGGGAGCGTTACTAACTGTAATGGCGCCAATTTATTTAAGCAATGAACAAGGACTGAGCTGCATTGAAACATATGAATAAAATGTTCAACAAAATTCTGAAGGTGCAATTCTTCAAACGAGTCTGATCTTTCACCAAGCAAGCTTGAAAAGCATTTTCCTGGACTTAGAAATTAATGGATTAAAGACACTCTGACATGCTTTTTAGTGTGTTGCACCACAGAGGCCAAAGCCTATTCAGTTAACTCTAAGTAGGAGGCAAGAAATAGGAGGAGTATTCCCCTAATGTGTGAGGGTAGAAAGTAAAGTGGTGTGAATGACACATTGCCTTTCTTCTAAAGCATACCTTTAGCCCCGGCTCAGACAGTTCCTTTTCTACTACGAATGCTATCAAAAAGGCAGCAATAGGGAGATGCAAAGATGACTCAGAGGGTGAAGAACTTGTTGAGCAAGCATGAGGACATGAGTTTGAATCCCCATAACCCATACAAAATCTTGACATGGTAGCACATGTGTGTAATTCAATTCCAGCCCTCCTGTGTTGAGATGGGTTGTAGAGACAGAAGACTCCCAAGAAGGTACTCTCAAACAAAAAGAAACCTTTACAGAAACATTGTAGAAACCAAGGACTGACACCATGTGTGTCCACCCACAGATGCCTACAGACACATGAACATTTCTTTTTAAGTCAATGAGTAATATCACAAGAATAAAAGGGCCGGTAGAGACAACAACTCAAAGATAATGCTCACAAGTCACTCATCAATGGCACACTCCCTACTTGGATATCATTGTCTAGAAATAATAAGACAATTATTGAAAGCAAGACATTCCAGTTCACATGCAAGTACTATAAAACCGCCCTGAAAATACAAAACTCTCAACCAAAGACTTCTATTGGCCATCACTTCATTTCTTCTCTTTGGAGGTATTCCTCCTCCCCAGACAAGCAACATACAACTGAAGACACAGTTGTAACTGACAAAACAGGATGGGGAATGTCAGGGAAGTCAGCTTTAGGACAAGACTAGAAACTCTGAAAATAGTGCAGTGATACCACTAGGCAAAGTTAGCAGCCCCTCACTGCCTGGGTCCACTAACTATGCCACTGAATTTACTCTCAGTGTTTGTACTTGCTCCTTTAGGTTCAGTTACTGTATTACTCATTATGTTAAGAAAATAGGTTCAGAACAAGTTCTCCAGGCAGAAAGGAATGATTCTAATGCAAAGACAAGCAAGAGTACAGAGCTCCATTCTGAGGCAGCTTGGGATACAGGCCACGGTGCCAGGAATAGGAGCATGGGCTGAGTCAGCAATGGTTGAATGAACCCATGGAAGAAGGCATGGAATGTCCTAAACAATGAGGATGTCTTTACTAAGAAAGAGGAAATGCAAGTCCTGTTTGGCCAGGTGTAAGGGACAGGATGACTCGGTTTCCTGCCCCTGGAACAGAGCCAGCAGGGTATGGGCCTCCATGAGTGTTGACAGTTGCTGTGGCTGTAAGGCTTATTTGTATTATAATGTATGTATTTTCACATTCCTCTAAGAAATTCCTCTGAGAAATTCCTCTCTGCCAAGGTCCAAGACAGTCCTCAACTGCAGAGATGAGATCAGCCTTGCAAAATTTGCTAGTTCTCAAAGCATCCTGGCTCTCTTGTCCTCCTTATACAGAAGGCTCCCTCTAAAGACAATGATGTTTGTTACTTCTAGCTTGAGAGGATAGAGAGATTTTTCTCTATCCTCTTGGCATTCTTTCTCAGATAAGATAACTGATAAGGTTTCACTTTCAAAATGGTGACTCTGGGGCACTAGTTTCACCAATTGCTCAGGATTCACTGTGGCCAGATCCTTAGGAGGCATTTCTTGAGTTTGTGTCAGACATTTTCCCAGTCTTGCTTTCACACTTTCACCAAGGTTTTGAAAGACCATGGAAAAGTAATCAAGTACTATCAAGTTATGGATGAGAACTCACAAAGCCAAGTCCACTCCACCATTAACCATCTAACATGTGGTAAGATATCATGTTATCCTAAGCCAGTATATGAATATTTATTCATCTAAATTCCCATTCTCATCCCAAGTTCTCTTACTAATGTCTTGCGTACACTGATTCAAGCAAGCACATGAAAAATAATGGAATTTTGCCTTTATTCCTTCGACATCTCAAGGTATTTTTCTTGGAAAAAAATCCCGAAGGCAAAATGACCACCACAAACTTGCAATAAAACCAAAGGAAGAACTAAAAAATGCTTTTATTTGAAGAAGTCAGGCTCTGTAAAGTTCAATCTTACATTGAAAAAATTTGCAAAAATAGATTTGAATATTAGAAAGAATAATTTTCACAGAACATTATTTACTAATTTATCAACTGTTCATCAATTTTTTAATTTTGCAAATTTCAATTAAGTAAAATTTGGGCTCAGGACTTTGAGTGTTTAATATAGGATAATAGTTTTATTTGTTAAGGGGATTTTCCTTTTTCCCTTCAACTAAGCAAATGTTACATGACTAGGAAAGAAATTACTCATGAAGTTCTTAAGAACTTCAAACATTTTCACTTAAAAAATATTATTCCAAAAATATCTTGAAATACTTATACATTAAGGACTATAGTAAGGATTTCACTTCAAAGCCGAACCATGGTTGAGTGTGGAAAATCCCTATTATCTTGTTGTCCCTTGAATAATAAAATAAGGAGAAAGAGAAAAACATTGTGGCAATTCCATAAAATCCATATTTATACAGCCAGAAGGGATATATTCAGCATGTTAAGGCACCTCTGCTGAGTGTTCCACCGCAGAGGAGAATGGAACCCCTATTGAGTCTTGTAGAAGGAAAGTTTTTCAGACAAAATAAAGCAACTCAGCCAGCACTCACAGTAGAGAATGGTCTAGAAACCAGAATTTATCCCAAGAGAAAATGACATTTTAAATTCCAACAGAGATCACAACGTTCACAACATGTTAGATTGCGTCTCCTAGTAATGTCAGAAGCTACACCCATCAAGTCTCACCAATGTGACTACTCAAACATGAGTTGAGTAGGGAACAACATCAATAGATGAGTGAACGTGAATAGAGAAAGAGCACGAGGTCTTAAGTCTACACAGAGAACTACAGGTAACTAAGGAATGTTGAGAGTGGGAGAAATGGTCTTTGCCAGGGAAGACATACCAATTGGTTATGCAATACCAAATCATCAGCCTTGAAAACATACATATGAGAAAAAGGAAGATCAAGATTATATTTAAATGTACACATGGCTATACATGTATAATCATACATGCATCTAACAACAGTTAATGAAAAATGAGGACATTACTTTGAAAGAGAAAAAGGAGCAGTATATGGGAGGACTTGGAAGGAGGAAAAAGAAGAGGGTAATGATGTAATTATATTACAATCACACAAATAAAATAAAATAAAAGGATAAATTGAACAATCTCCTTTAAGCATCTCTAATTTTCCTGTAATCCCTTAATTTTCCATGACAGAATCACCATCCAGTTTCTAACCTTCCATTAAAATTCACAATGAATAAAAGTAATTCAAAGTGCCCATGATATTCATTGGACCAATTTTAGAAACACCTATTTATTTATACAGCTATGGTAGTGAAAAGGTCAACCAAGAATTCCCATCCAAAGCTACAGTTGCTAAGCAACCTTCCTTAGAAGTTCTGCTACATTGCTCAAGCATATTGCGGGTGCCACCAACTGGATTCAAAATAAATATGAATAACATCTTACCTGGACACACTCCGGAAGCAGGAGGGAGGGAGATTCCTTACTTACCTTTTGGGAATAGACACTAAAGATTCTATGTTAATTTGGTTGGTTGGCTTCAAATGCTTCTTTTACAGAAAAGGATACGACCAGGTACAACTGGTTTCCTATTCACCAGGGCGAAGGACAGTTCAGTTTTGAGAAAAACCACAGAGGGCTTGATGAGATGTTGGCCGAATCTAAACGACATGGTCTCACAGTGAAATCTGAAAGAAGCAATAATTTAGGACGTGAGCGCTCAAAAGAGAAAGCAATGGAGTGAACTACTTTTTAAAAGGCAAATTCCATTAGTTAAGATTCTTAGAAAGAGGATATCATTTAAACTGGTCCCTTTTACTTGTTCCTCAGATGAACTCCAGGTAAAGTCCTCCTAGACTATTCCCATCCCCAACAATGCAGCCCAGATTCAAGTGAATGTTGTCATGTAGAAGCTGGAACATTAATGACAAAGCAGCCTTTCATGCCTAAGTCTCTGGCCTTTCACACTGTCACTTCAAACCCACAAGGTTGTATTTGTTGAATACTGACTTTCCTCCACTGCTCTCCACAGTTCTGTTAATATGCAAATGGCTATTGTGAATGAGTACAAATCTAATTCTTAAAAGCTTCTTTTAAATGGTTTTATCTTTGTTTGTATAACAGCAATTTAACATAAGTACAAACACCGGTGACCTCACCTACAATTACAAAGCACACATTCCAAAAAAACTATTGCAATTCAATTGACAAAATTAGAAAGAAAATGAAGGAATGAGCAAAACGAATTTCAGGAGAGTTTCCAACTCTCCCAGAGAGAGAACAGAGATAAAGAATGTTCATCTTTCCTTCTCCTCCTTTTGGGGGAGAGACCCCAAGACAAAGTTACAGTTAATTACACTCTCCCCAGGAGCTTACATGTTGAGCACTTGATGCTGTTCTTGAGGTTTTCAAAAATTTAGGAGAAGAGTGTTTGTTGGAGGAGGTAGGAGTGGGTGAGCTGGGCTTTGAAGGCTACACCTGCCTTTTAGTGGCTGTCTCTCTCCCTTTGCTGTCAACCAAGCTAGAGCTCACTTCCAACACCATGATTTTCTGTAAAGTAGAACTCTGAAACCTTGAGCCCAAATAAATCCTTGCTACTTCAAATTTTCTAACAACCTTTTGTCACAGCAATGTGAGAGAGAATGGACACAAGAGAGAATAAAATTAAATTGGGCAGTTGGCAGCCAAGATAGACCAAAGCCACCCACGCTCCAGGTATAATCTTAACTAGGTGATGCCTACCATAAATGACTCCCGAGTGACTATGGTCCCTACCTTAGTAAAGTGAGCACTCAGGAGCCACCAGAGTCAGTGGCCAGTGACCAACTGAGAAGAAATACAGGGATGAAAGATGAAAAATAACCAGAAAAAAAAAAAGGATGAGGTTAGAAAATGGAAAGCTATTCTATAAAGTATACCAATAAATGCATAAAGATGTAATACAGTGAGAGCTATGCAAAAGTCCTGTAGGGTAGTGGATGGAAACCTGACTGAAATTCTGGTGCTAAGGACTCAGATGGGAAAAGTCATGTCAAAAACACTGATACTGGTTTTTTAAAATTCTTACGCACAACTCCTAGAAATTAAGGGTCAGTAAGGCTTCAAATATTGTCTTACCAAGTAGCTTTACAGGTATGCTCTCTGGGAAGCTATCAGAAATGTGAATTTGCATCTCCTATAACTCCAACCATGTTACCTTGAATTTTCTATGGTTAATACGTTACCATATTCTATAGGTAGAGGTATTTTCACTCCCTGAATCAAGGGATCTTAGCAATCGACTCAAGTGCCCTTTGTCCCCTAGCCCACCACTGCTTTGGGAGTAGTCATGGAGAACAAAGTGAAACACTCAAAAGACAAAGTCATCAGCTGACCACTGCCTATAACACAAAGGCCCTTTGTTAAAGCTGAACTGTCTGTTCTGTTAGGGTGAAGGTTTTTTTTTTTTGCGAGGGAGGAGTGTTTTTTTTTTTTTGGTTTTTTTGAGCCAGGGTTTCTCTGTGTAGCCCTGGCTGTCCTGGAACTCACTCTGTAGACCAGGCTGGCCTTGAACTCAGAAGTCTACCTGCCACTGCCTCCCAAGTGCTGAAATTACAGGCATGCGCCACCAGAAGGGTTTTTTCTTTTCTTTTTTTTTTTTCTTTATTAGATATATTCTTTACTTACATTTCAAATGTTGTCCCCTTTCCTGATCCCCCCCACACCCAAAAATTGCATAAGCCATCTCCCCTCCCCCTGTTCCCCAATCAACCCTCTCCCACTTCCCTGTCCTGGTATTCCTCTAGACTACAGCATCAAGTCTTTCCAGGAACAAGGGCCTCTCCTGCCTTTGGTGTCTATCAAGACCATCCTCTGCTGCCTATGTTCTGGAGCCATGGGTGTACAGAGCCATATTGGGGCAGTCTTGCACTTGGTCAGAGTTTGACTTTGGTCAAGGTTAACTTCTCCCAGTTAGCCAGGATCCTGCTCCACCTAGGGTAGAGCGCTCGTAGTAAAGGTTAAGTTCATTGTTCCTCCAGGTATAGGGATTCCTGAATTAAGCAAGTGACCCACCCAGCTGCCGGAGCAGTCAAGACGAAGACCTCCAAGAGAAGCTAGACAACTTCCACCGGAACTCAGCCTGGAGTCTGGGGGGAAGGGTTTGCCCAAACTGTTAAAAGGTCCGGCGCCATTAAAGTTTACGGCTTTGATCAGTGAACATTGACTTGGCCGCACGTTCTTTTCGCCCCTCTTCCCTATGACCCCAAAATTCTCTCAACAGGTAACCCGGTTTACATGTGGCTGCAGGCGGCTACAATGGGTAACTCCATGTGTACTCTGGTTGATGGTTTTGTCCCTGGGAGCTCTGGGAGTACTGGGTGACTCATATTGTTGTTCCTCCTGTGGCGCTGGAAACCCCTTCAGCTCCTTGGGTCCTTTCTCTAGCTCCTCCTTTGGGGACCCTGCGCTCAGTTCAATGGCTAACTGAGAGTGTCCCCCTCTGTATTTCTCATGCACTAGCAAAGCCTCCCAGGTGACAGCTATATCCGGCTCCAGTCAGCAAACACTTGTGGACATTGATAATAGTGTCTGCCTGAGTTAATGCATCAACACAGACACAAGTCCACACCTAATGCCACTGTCTGAGCCACCGTCTAACAACTCGAGGAGCAGTATCTCTGACATGTGTTTTCATTTAAGGATAATTGGACAAACTTGACTTAAGCATGCGCTCTAACTGATGGGCTGCTGTTATCCTGAGTCCTTGATTGGCACTTTTTTTGGTCCTATTTGTCTTTTAGTTTTTTCTAGTTTTTTCTTTTCATCCTCTATGCTCCAAACCATTCTATCTCCTCCCAACTCAGGGATTCATTATAGTATGATTAATATAGTGCTTATCTTCTTTATAGATTTGTGTGCATGTCTTCTATATGTCAAAAGTATGGAGGGCTCTCAAACGCATTTAATTTGTATGAACTATTTATTTTACATCTCATTTGATTCTTGATTTTCTTATTCCCTCAGTGTTAAAAAAATAAAAAAATAAAAAATAATGCACAGATGCTCATTTCTTCTCCCAGCACACCACAGTGGGTTCTGTGTACAGTCTGCCCTGCTCAAGAGTCAGCCTAGCCACAATATTCCATCACAAACACCACTGTGACTTCTATCCTTGTAGACATCAATCATATTGTGCTAGGACAGGGTTACTCAGCTTTTCTAAGATAGACATACCAGTTTTCACTTCTAAACAATATCCAAAGACAGTGTTTTCTTCTCTCCTTACTGTCACTTGGTGCTCTCTTCTTTCATGACTGATAGTTAAAAGGTAACTCAAGCACAGCTTATCCACTTGCTTCTCCTGATCCCTACCTATTCTCACTCCAGTGCCTAAATGACACCAGGAAAATGACACCACCAGTTTGAAGAGTGGAATCACTATGGATGGAGGAAATGTTCCAAGACCTACCCCTAGATGAAGAGCAACAAGGGTCCCAGTTCTCCTCTGAGTATCACTTCAAGTGATAGGTTACACTGTCCCAAGTGTTCATCCCCAAAATACATAGACCAACATTAAATGTACTAACAGACTATATTTATATGAGCATATGTATGTGAACCTGAGTGCACATGTATACACATGTGTGCAACAATAATTAAAGAAGAATATGAAGTTTAGACAAGGGAGAAATTTAGAGTGGAAAAGAGAAAAAATAGAGATTATGAAAATACAGTACTCATGGATACAACTTTAAAAATAATTAAAAGTGGTATCTCCTAACTCACTTATCACTGATGCTACATCCTCACTTTCACAAGCCCCCCTCCTTCTATTTCCTGACTTTCCAGAGTCCACAGAATGGTCTAAGTATTCAGTATGATAATTACATTCTTAACATCTGTTAATTTTTCTCTTGTTGCCCTAAGGAATAAAATCTATTGATATTATTATAATTAAAATAATCAATTTTCTTTTGATATTTTCCTCTGTGATTCTTAGTTAACAAAGATTTCTCCATCATAAGGTCACAAATGTGAATTATAGGATTTTCTTCTATGAGCTGTTCAACTTCATTCTTACCACTTAGTTGTATGTTCCGTGTGAAGTTTTGCTTAATTATGAAGTATTGGAACTGGAGAGTTGCTTCAATGATTAAGAGTACTAGCTATTCTTCCAGAAGACCTGACTCCAATTCCCAGCACCTAGCAGCACATAGCTGTCTACAGCCAAATGCAAGGGGTCTGGCACTTTCACAGGTATACTGCAGGCAAAACACCAATGCACATAAAACAAAAATAAACAAAACTTTTAAAAGTAAATAAATTATGAGGTATGAAATATTTTCACTCTTCTTTTATTAGGCAATTTTCTTATACCAATTCCTGAGAAATTCCCATACAGATATAGGAAGGAGTCTAGAGTCCATTCTTTTCTTTCTTCCTTCCTTCCATCCACCCTTCCTTCCTTCTTTTTCTTGAGCCTATGCCAGATGCTCTAGAGCAGAGATTGCTAAATTGTTTTCTATAAAAGGCCAGGTGTAACAGGCTACACAGTCTCTAATAACTGCTCACCTAAGGCATATAGCATGTATGTGGCAATGATTGTATTTGCTTTCTAATAAAACTTTATTTATAGCAAAAGGCATGGCCTGGATTTGGCATTCAGTCTGAAATTTGCCAATTCTATACATATTACTATTACTTCAAAAATTTTGTGGATAGAATTTGGATTAGATTTAAATTTTGGTGGAGAGGAGATGGGAGATCTTCACACTATTCAATAAACAGTGCATTTGTACTGACTAATGCCATTATAAAACTGTGAGAATAGTGTCCCTTTTATGTTTTGTGCATTCTGGTTCCTCCATGGCTACTGATGGTCCTCACAGAGCTTCTTTGTTATTCCATATAAGATTTCATTTAGAAATAATGTGATTTCTCTCACTTTAATTCATCTATTTTTTTCTCTTGTAAGGTCTCTGGCAATGTATTCAAAAGTAGATGCAACCAAAGAACCTGTATCTTATTCTTAAAATTACAATGAAATAGTATAAACTTTTCTTTTACTATTAATAATAATATCCATGGTAAATTTTAAGTTAAAAAGAAAAAACTTTAAAAGAAAAAACTGAGCTAGAATGAATGAAATTTAAATGTCCCATAAATTAGTACTATTTTAAATAAATAAAATTCTTCTAAATATATTTTATATGCATAATACAATTTTGTAGTCTTTGCCATCAATGTGATATACTTCATTAGCAGATTGCTGAATATATTTAACTATTCCTTTCCTTTTATGATTATCCTAGACACTTGGAGTATCTTATTCTTTAGTGCACAGTCACATTGGCTTTCTGGGTGTTGCAGGTGAAGTAGGCCAAATGTTTTCAAACTTACCAGTTATTCATTGTCAACATCTACCTAAATATGCTGGCTTGGTTTGCTTGTTTTATAAGAAAATGTACACCCATTTTCTGTTCCTTTAGCAGTGGCTGTCGACCTGTGGGCCATGGCCCTTTTATAAGCATCATAGAACATCAGATATTTACATTGTCATTCATAACTAGCAAATTTTCATCTATGAAATAATATCAATGAAATAACATTATATGATAACAATAATAATGAAATATCGATGAAATAATGTTATGGTTGGGAGGGGCACTACAACATGTGGAACTGTACTAAAGGGTTGCAGTATTGGGAAGGTCCAAAACCAGTGCTTTAGTGTTAAGAAGAGCACACATGTCAAATTGTGTCCCTTTTCCCGCTGTAGGAGGAAATTTGACAATCACCATAACTGTTTAAACTCTCCAGTTACCAAAGCAAGGAAGTTTAACATTCACCACAATTGTTTAAAGTCTCTGGTAACTTAAGTGACTTTTTTTCTTGTATTAATTTCTAAGTCTTTCCACACCAATTTTAATTTTACTTATAAAGTAATAATTTAATTGGTTAGGAACATAATTAATAATCACTGTTCTTTTGAATTTTATCAAAATGTGAGTTTTTTTAACCCACCATTCAAGGTTGATCTAATGTAAGTTTTTTTTTTTTTTAAAGAATCAACAAAGGTTCTTCATGTTTTATTAATTTGACTCCATTATTCACTTTCTGTACTTTTGTTTCTTGCTTCAAAGGATCTTCATCTTTCCTCTTTCTTCAAATTAACGTACTGGAGGCAAACACAGACCGTATGCTGGTTCTCTTCAGCAGCTACAGCTGCATGCTGATGTCAAAGGCACACATTAGCTACATCTCTGCCAGTGTTTTTGTTATTTCTCAGCTCCCAGAAACTGGTTCTTGTCATGATTTCCTATTTAACTTGAGGTCCTTTCACAGTGTGCCTTGTAGTTTCCAGACACTTGGGATGCTTCTGCTGTGTGCCTGTTCATAGGTCCGACTTACCTAGCCATGAAGAAGAGAACCTTTGTGCCAGTTTTTGCATTTGAGATACCTTCCTGAGCCATTACAGAGGAACCATGCCCCTAACTCAAACACTGCAAAGCAAACTGCATTCTGTTATCATTCAGCTGTATGTGTGTGCTTGTATTTCAATCTATAATATATTTCAATCTATAATATATTCAATATATCAACATTATAGAATTCAATCTTGAATTCATTGTTGGCCAAATCTCTGCCACTGTTTTTCATCTCTGCTTCATTAGTTCCTAGCGGAACTGAGTTAAATCTCTAACTACAGTTGTCAAATCGATGGCAGAAGCCATAACTTCCAGTTTTGTACATTGCAATGTTATATACTCAGGCATCTACGTTCCAACTTATCTCACTACTTTTTGCTTTGCTCATACTTGACAAATACAGATTTTTTTTCATCATCCCGTCTTCAGCCTCAACCCTTTTAAGTTGCTTTTAAAATAAAGAAATCATGTACCTTAGCATCTTGGTTTCTCTCCCTAAGCCAAGATGCCTGGTAAACTTAACCCCTTATGATTCCGCCACTCATTCTTTACATTTGATGTCGTTATTCAATGACTTCATTCAGTTTGGCTCTCTTATTTTCCTCCCTCCTACCTATCTCAGTTAAGGTAATGCCTCCTCCTTTCCGATTAGGTTAGGCTAGGTGATGAGTGAACCTGTGGGATGTGCCTATCTCTGCCCCTCATCACTGGAATTATTCAGGTGTGTCCATCTTGTCCATGGATTCCATGATCCAAACTCAGCACGGACTCTACTGCGCTTTCTCCTCAGCACCTTACTCCTGCTGTTGTCTTTCAGATACTACATTCTATCTTTCTCATGTCTGAATTTTGGACATGTCCAAATGACATGGCCTATAATTTCAAACAACTGCATATTTTTCAACGTCACTACTCAATTCTCCATCTTGCTGCATGTTCACAGTGATACACCCTCTTCCTCATACTGTGAAGCAATGACTTCCAACATCACTGCCTCTTTAACCTGAGCTTCCTCTAGTTATTGGTGCACAATTTTTTTCAGAATCCAGTCATTTCTGTAACTGAACACCAGTGTACCTTATACAGTCTTGTCTTTGTGTTGTGAGCAGACACCATAACCAGGACAATTCTTATAAGGACAACATTTATTTAGAGCTAGCTTATAGATTCAGAGATTCAGTCCATTACCATCAAGGTAGGCATATGGCAGCATCCAGACAGGCATGGTGCAGGAGGAGATGACAGTTCTTCATCTTTATCTGAAGGCTACTAGAAGATTGGCTTCTAGGCAGCTAGGACTAGGATATTAAAGTCCATGCCCACAGTGACACTCATACTTTAACAAAGTCACGTCTCCTAATAGTGCCACTCCCTGAGCCAAGCAAATACAAACCATCACAGGTCTTTTACAATCTTTTTTAGTGGAGAAATTTCCTGAATATCAATTCCCTAGATTCTAAACTTGTCACTACTAATTGATTAAAACAAACCTAAATTCTCTACTTATTTTGTAATCTTTCTCCTAGATTTCTTTATGTATTTATTTTTGTTATACTTTAGTTTCTAAAATTACTTTTATAAAGGGTCTACATGTATATACACTGTGAAATTTTATTCATAATAATATGTTTATTTCACCCTTTCATTTAAATAAGCAGTCTATAATCACTGACTAAATTCTAAGTTTGACTGTTTCAAAACTTCTGATCTATAACATCTTGGCTTCTTTGTATCCTCATACAGTTTTAGAAGAAAATTGGCTAACATGCATACTGCTGTTTAACACAGGATGTTCTGGTTTCTAATCTCAAAATAAGGTCTGCATAAGGGACTAAGCATAAGACTATATATTAATATCCTTCCGTATCCCAAAGCCAAAGGCTATCATCCTCCTCAAGTCTCTAAGACAAAATTTCTGTCTCTTCCTAGTATCTGGTGACTTACAACAACCCTCCATGCTCCATGCCATAGAAATTCATCATTCCAGGCTTAGTCTCTCCATGGACTCCATCTTTCTGGGTGTCTTCACATCTTATACTAATGCAAACTGAGAGCTGAGAAGATACCTCAGTTGTCAAACTTCTTGCTGCCTAAAGCTTTTAGTGAGACTCTCAGAACACAAGATGGATACCTCCTGATGACAGTGCTTCAGGATGACCACTTGCTTCTACACACAAGTAAACATACATTTCCATGTATCTGCACATACACTAATAACAGCATTAATGAGAGAAGGTGGTCTATTTAGGGCCCAGCCTAACCTGCATCATGATATCTGAAGTAATCATATCTACAGAGTCTTCCAAGGAAGGTCATATGCAGAAGGTCCTTTCATTGGGGAGGCATGAGTAAACTATCATTTCTTGATAGTTTTAAACCTTGTAAAGTATGCGTGAGGTCTTTGGTTTCTATCACATTCTTTAAATGTGTGGTGTATCTTCAGATACTCTCTGGCACAAGGTAACACTTTAGCTTTTCTAAGATTCTAATAGTTCTGTCCATTCTGTTTTTCTAAATGGTACATCTCAGTCTCCTCATATCTGTTTCATTCTGATGTCCTTTGATATGAGAAGACTGAGATGCACTGGCCATTCATTCATACATTCATTCAGCTCTTAAATTTTTACTTGATACTTACTTATATCCAATGTTCCCTCTGTACCGTAGCTACACTGCCCTGAATTTTCCTCCTTCTGACATTCCACTCTTGCCAATACTCATATAGTTCAATTACGTATTTTTTGCATCTGTCTATTCTGTGAACAACTTATAACACTGAATGCTCTCTGATCTCTTCACTAATTATTCTTCCCCTTTGATGATAGACATAACTTCAACCACTCTCTTTCTGGAGGAAGCAAGAAGAAATGGAGCTGGAGCTCAGAATTCTCTACCTGATTTAGCAGTGCCATCCCCTCCCTGACCCTCTGCAATGGCATGAACTTCTTTCCTTTGAATATCACATCTAAAACCAAGAGACACTGGCATACATTAAGCATACATCACAGTCTGCTACATGGCATAGGCAACTAAAACAGTAATCTTTTCAACTTGCTCTACAGTGGTCTAATTCTGCCTCTCTGTTAATTGTAGAAATTGCACAGCTAATAGACTTATTTCCTCACATTTTAATTTCATTGAAAAAAGAAAAATATTCCAGAGACTATAAAGGGAAAACAAGTATGTATGTGGTTTGCTATAGTTGCATAGTAAGAATCAGCAGTGTGATGGGAAGATGCAGGCATCCAGGATCTGAAATTGTCTGCAAGAAGGAGATAAATATTAAATATTTTACTCTCATATGAACATGGCAAAAGCAATTTTATTTTAGGCCAAAGTAAAACTGCTGAATGTTTTCTACCAAACAAGAAAGTTAGATGTACTCTGTTAAATTTCCAAATGAAAATCATATCCAGAAAACCCTGTTTCTTAGGCAACATGGAGATAATGATTTCTGGTTTCAGAAAATTAAGGACTTAAGTTATGGGACTCACTCAATGAGTCATGCTCCTGATTATATTTATTAATAGATGTCAGTCAATAAGGAACTTGGTGTTCTCTCCTGTTTTAAGAAAAAAAGAAATAGGTATAGTAACCAAAACGATGCTCTTAAATGTGTATACTTTCTTTCCTTCATCTTGATACTCCATGGCAATAACTTGCTTTCATTTTTAACCAAAACTATACGGTTTTGGTATTTCCTACATCTCCCATATTTCCATTCCTGAAAGATATCATCTTTCTACCTCCCTTCTATGACCCACTTGTGTCCCCTTCCCCTCCTCTGTCCATCTGCTAAAACGCTAGCTCCTCATTACTCTTGGAAGCTAGAAAGAGAACATGAGTTTAAGAACTTCCTCTTGAAAGTTAACCAAATAAATAGAAAGGAACTAGCACAGCAATTTCGGTGCCTTATATGAATAAGTATATGCCTCAGCACAGCTGCTTAGTTTCACTGCTGATAGAAATAGTAGAGCCACAGATCTCACAGAAAAAAGGTTCAATGGCCAGAGCAGATAGTGACAGGTCATTCTAGGGTTGGCCAGGTTAATACCTAGTTTGCTTTTAAATATTATGCTAATGTTTCACTAAACTGCCAAATGCTTCAAATCTTGTTCCAAGAAATAGCTAACTCTGGAATTTCTAGGTGGAAAGGGGCTTGTGAGATCACTTAGATCCAGCAATCTCACTTTAGAGACACTAAGCATACCCAGCATGCAAGTGGCCTACTCAAATGAGCACTGAACGTCAGTAGTCTCATGGCTCTTCATAGAGGGTACTATTTAAGGATTGAATAAACTTGAGACCCTAATTTGAGAAGTTAAGTTATAGGTAACTCACTTTTTGGGCATCCCTTAGTACTAAGGCCATGAGCAATACTCATCATGAGAGATTTAACAGAGGATTCAGAATATAAGCTTATGTCTATTAATTTCACATTACCTCTTCAAGCACAGACTACTATGAACTGACTTTTTTTTTAATTTTTTATTTAGACCCTCCAAAATTTTTTATTATGACCCAAACTTAGAACCTCAGGACTTCCAGTAACCACATGATCAAACCCATAAAGATGAGAAATTCTAAACCACTGACTAACAAGAAGCCACTGGATCCCACCTCATGCTTAATACTTCCCTAGTTCCTAGAGCCAAGCATTTCTCCAAGACCAATGCAAAGGTGCTATGTTTCTGCAAGCAGGCTAGCCATTCAAGATATAGCCTACTGACTAGGAACATCTACCTCACATGAGAAACACAAACAATGCATGTTTTGCAGCACAGAAGAGGTACACCCTAAAATTCAGAAACCACTCTCCTAGCTATAAAGCCAGGTTGACTAAAATTACCTTGAGAGCTTTCAAAATGACCAGATTCTTGGGCTCCATCACACCTTAACTCCAACAGAACCTCCATAAGCATAAGATAAACAGAGTTCCAGGGCTTGACAGACTTGGGTACAATATCTGCTTTCTTTCTCAATTGATCATATGAATGTGGCACGTTCCTTAGCCTGTTTGCCTCTGTGACACAGGGCACCAATACCTTCCTCCCACAGAACTACTTAAGGACCTAGTAAGTATTTGGTTAACTGTTACCTTTTTACCTCAACAAAAAGTAGCCATGGATGTTCTTTTAATGGCCAAGAGTTAGTTATTAATTAATACAAAATTTAATACTGGTAAGAAACATGGTACTGTTATTATCATCGAATGGCATCAAGTCACTGAAGATAAGACAAAATATGGCATGGCATGACTAGATGATGCTACCTCTCCATGTGCCATATGTCAGTTAAAATCCAGCATCTGAATAACAGGAACAGCAGCTGATGCTAACTTCCTGCTTCCAGCCTTTTAAATGTTTACATTAAACATATCCTTAAACCTCTGGAAGGCCATATAAAAACAACACTTTCCATACCTGCCATCATGGACCCCTCTGATTGTCACTTACCACAATTTGTAGATTTGAAA
Source organism: Apodemus sylvaticus (assembly GCF_947179515.1). Classification (NCBI taxonomy): domain Eukaryota; kingdom Metazoa; phylum Chordata; class Mammalia; order Rodentia; family Muridae; genus Apodemus; species Apodemus sylvaticus. The sequence goes on from NC_067479.1 coordinate 109,052,636, forward strand.
ATTACCGTGTTCAGAAGATATTAAACTTGCAAAGCTATTGAAATCAGTGGCTAAATAGCTCTGAGGACATGTTTTATAGTGTTTTGTAGTCAACAGTCGTGTAGGGGAGATGACCCATTTCCATATAACTTTTGTCAATATTGGACATTCTCTAATACGCTAAATCTGTTATACAAATTGTCATTACTTACAAATACAATATAGAGGGGAATGACTTCTTCCAAATGTCCTAGCCAAAGCAATCTACCATGAACACTAATGTCTCCTAGGCAACCAGGAAACCAAACATAATAAAAAGAAATGCTGCTCCTTTTGTTAAAAGATTCGAAAAAGAAGTCTGTTTAAAGAAAAAAAAAAGGAAATTGAAGATGTTATTCCATTAGAGCTGGGGGTGCTAAAGTTCACTATGAAAAATAAAACAATCTCCCATTTTTAAGCCCTGACAATACTCTGTGAATGGCAAAACTCTAGATTAACCCCTAGTAAGCCATCAGATGCCATGCCCTGGACATTTCTAATGGCTGGCAATGGGGGGGGGGGGGGTGAAATCTGTACTTCAGTGTATCTGAAAACTAATGGTTCAACTGTGAGTTCAAGGTCAGCCTGGTCTACAAAACATGTTCCAGGACAGCAAAAGTTACACAGAGAACAAGGAATAAAGGATAGGGAAGAAAGGGAGGGAGAGGAAGAAGCAGCAGGTGGAAAGAAGGAAAAAAAGAAGAGGAGGAGGAGGAAGACAAGGAAGAGGAAGAGGAGAGAAAGTAGCTAAGTTAAAAGATGGCAGACATGCTTAAGGAACACTGCTGACCTTTGATTCCTCTGAGACTTGTGATTCATGAGTATGTGGAGATGTCAACTAGAAGGCAGTAGAATGTAGCTGGGATGGTGACAAGAGAAGAGAACAGCACCATCATGTGTGAAGTCTTGGAAAGAGTCTAAACAAAGGCTGTTCAGCAGAGAAGACTGCATCTGTCCCCAAAGGGCCTGTTTGACTGCTTCCGCAAAGCTTGGAGCAACATCAACTTTTGTGATACTCAAAGACAAAAGAAAAAGGAAAAAGACATTTAAAGTCATCTATGTACCAGTGCACAAGAGGAAATCTAAAATTAACTGGTGATTTCCCTCATAATTTTTGAGTCAATTCTGTTCTCTTTTCTGCATGCTTTTGAGAGACCCCCAACTCAATGTTTTTAGATATCTAAACAATAGCCCAGCACAGAGTAACTTGTTTTTCTGCTTTCAGCTAGAGAAAGATAGCCTACCCTGTTCTAGTTCCAATGTTTAACTATACAATGCCCCAAGGATGTTTGGTCCAGATAATCTCTAACCTTCCTTAAGGCATAAACTATTGCCAGACTTCCTCATTCTATACTTCCCCATTCCGAGCAAGTTTTGTCCTCCACCCCTTGCCTTGTGAATTGTGTCCTCCAACCCTTGTCTTGTGATTTTTCCCTTTTAAATGTCCCTGACTTCAGTTGCACAGGGTCCCACAGTCCTCTACCCCTGTGCGGTGTACGGCTGTGGACCCCAGAGCTCTGGAATAAAAGAAATCCTCATGCTATTGCATCAAGACTGATTCTCGCGAGTGATATGGGTGTCGCCTTCCAAGGAGTGGGGTGCTGGAGCACCCTTGGTTTTTGGGGATCTTACACTTTCATCTCCTACAAGAACCACAGGCAGGAGAGTCTGCCTGGAGACATCAAGTTCTCATCTAATGAATGTAGATACGGAATTTACAGATGACATGCATGTCACTACTAAACCTTGACCATAAACACAGCACTATATGTGCAAAAGTATATAGTCTTCAATCTTATGTATGCTAAACTAAACACAGAGAATAAAACACAACAAAATTGCTACTACAGCCCTTTTTTTAAAAAAAAAATCAACATCTTATATATAGATAATTATCTCTGGGAATGGCAGCTGCTTTGGCAAAGGGGGCAATTTCTAAACTGAAGGCTTAAGCAAAGTATAACTCCTATATCTCATGGAGGCTAAGATTCAACTTAACAAAAAAGACAACCCAAACGTATGCCTATTGACTGATAGCAGAAAGAAAATTACAGATTATGCTGTTAGAATATTACTCAAGGAAGAAAAGTCCTTGAGCATTGCCTTGTATTATTCTCTTGTCTACTTGGTCACATGTGATGTGCAGCATCCTTCTTCTCAGTTGCTATGGTCCTCCTCATGGACTCTATGATAGCCAGGTTGATATATTGAGTCACCAACCAAAATGGGGGTCAAAAACCTCAGTGTCAATGTTAAGTCAACTACACTCATCTAGTTGATGAAACCATATCTTCATTCAATGCATGAGTCTCTCAGAGGTTGAGAGACACTGAGGTCTTACTTTTCTTTATATCTTTGAAAAAGTTAAAAACTAAAAAACAACAAAGCTTAAATGCATACATTTTATCATATTTTGAGTACTAACAATGAAAAAAATAACTTTACATACAAATTAATACAATAAGGTTACTATCACTGCACACAGGAAAGATTTATTCTATTAATTTCTGACTCATGTGGGCTTTGTGATTGTTTGTGTGACAAAGCAATACCATTCACAGATTTTTGCTAACACAGTGTAGGGATAATTACAGTGTCAAGTACAGCTATGTGTCACTTGTAATATATAAGCTCTCTTCTACTTTATGTGGTCTACCATACTCAGCAATTTCTAATTATGTTATATGCAAGATAATTAACTTATAATTTTATTTACTTAACAGTGTACCACAGGTCATATAACCTAGTGAAGGGACAAGTTCAAAACTTTCCAAACAAAATATCCCCCTAACCCTCCTCTATAACAAATGGAAAACCCACTTAAAAACGTCTACATCCAAAACTTTTCCCCAAAGCCATTACAAACCCTCTACCCATTCAATTTTTCCAGACCCTGATAAGGTATCAATTAAATGAGATCATAACAATAAAATTATAGCCTCTTAGTTTTGTCCTTACTAAAGTCATCAACAGTAAACTATATTTCTACAACAATAATCAAGTTTCTCATTCAAGGCTGTTAAAAATAAGCTTCCTCATTTGAACAAGCTTCTAATGTAAAACATGAACTTGAATGCCAGCAGAGTTTTGCCCAGTCTTCTACCATGATACATTTACAAGGCAGTGTCATCTAGGGTTCCTCCCAGTGAGTTCTGCTCTTGATATCTCACAAAGGCCTTCCTATCTCCCTAGACAAATAGGATCTGCCTATCTGGGAGTAATAATAGGACTCTCTCTCTCTCTCTCTCTCTCTCTCTCTCTCTCTCTCTCTCTCTCTCTCTCTCTCTCTCTGACAGAAACACACACACACACTCACACATATACTCACTCTTCCCCCTCCTTCCTCCCCTCCCTCCTTCTCCTTCCTTCCTACCATCCCACCTTTCCTCCTGCCCCCCTCCCTCTCTCTCTCTCCCTCTCCCTCTCTCTCACACTCTCTCACACTCTCTCTCTCTCTTCTTCCCTCCATCTTTCATTTCTTCACCCTCTTACTGTGATAGGTGATCATCAGGGGAACACCATTCCTACCCATCTTATTGTCCTTTTGTTCTATCTGTCATCATTCAGACACAGGAAAACTTTTAATTATTAGATTACTGCTTTGAACAGTAATGAGGCTCAGGCTGCCTGCAGATGAGCATCTTCAAACACTAATGAGCTAGCAGACTGAGACCCTGCACCTGAATCCCATCATGTGATCCCATTGTTCAGGCCAGGTGGGATGCTTCTGTCTACAGGCAGGCTCCTGCAGGAGGGCTGGAGGTTGCAGGGTGCCTATTATGCATTCAGTCCAGTCTCATGATTCACACTGACTCAAACAGCTTTCCTGTGTGGTCCTAGTCATTTACACACCAGTGATTACCTCCCCCATAATAATGTCTCACTGTTTCCTTCTGTTTCCTTCTTCTTTGTCCTCATCTTTGCTTTTAAAAGGGCTTCCTAGAGCTGAACTTCTCATAGGAACACTACTAATTGGTCATTTTCTATTGCTATTTTTGATCTCTTCATGACCTTAAAAGAAAAATAAGCCCCAGAATCATTTGGGTGTGGGTGTAGAGTCCTTTCTTGATAATCCCACAGTGACCAGCTTATTGCCCCTATACACAAGATGCTAGGTACATTCTGATGGCCATCGATATAGTCTTTTGAGCACTAGGAAAGACAGACCAAATCTACAGGAGACAGAAAATATTCATCCTTTCCCATAGGAAGCATTCATAAAGTTATCTCTCTAGTTAACTGGGGAGAATGTGACCAACTCCAACTCGATCTTTTCCCAGATTTTATAGCCTTTCTTAGTAACAAGAGAACTTCAGACCAACAAGAGGTATTGTCTGCTTAGACAAAACACTTGATCTCCCTCAGTTTGAATCAACATTGTAAGTCTATTCAGCCCATATAGAGTCATGCAAAACTATAGAAATGAAGCAACATGACAGAGCCCATCTCTCTTTAGTTAAGCTTACAGCTTCTCAGTAAACCAAGTGACCACCAATTACTGCTTTAAGGAGGGCAAGGAGGTAGGAGGATCTAGAAAGACAACAAATTGAATGTGAAAGAAACTGATACCCAAACAGAAGTATCCATCATGTCTCCCACATGTGTAACACTGCTTACACCCCAACAGCTGCTTCCCCCTATCCACAAAGGTCACCACAATGGACACCGCACAAGGATGGCTTCTTTAGGGCTAAAGAACCTTTCCTTTTCAGTTTTATAAAGGATCTGCCTATCTGGGAGTAATAATAGGACTCTCTCTCTCTCTCTCTCTCTCTCTCTCTGACACAAACACACACACACACTCACACATATACTCACTCTTCCCCCTCCTTCCTCCCCTCCCTCCTTCTCCTTCCTTCCTACCATCCCACCTTTCCTCCTGCCTCCCTCCCTCTCTCTCTCCCTCTCTCTCCCCCTCTCTCACACTCTCTCTCTCTTCTTCCCTCCATCTTTCATTTCTTCACCCTCTTACTGTGATAGGTGGGTGAAAGGTACAAGAAACCGTTTCTGAAGTACTACATGGAGGTCAGCACTTACATATGATGCTGGCATGGATACCTCTCACTGAATGCAGAGGAGAATGGGCATGGCATAGAAGCAGCTAGAAAACTTGTGTAGTTATGAAAGGGTTAGCTCAGGAACTTTGGAAACGTCGGGGAACTCTTGCCCCTCCCAGAAGGGAGAGGCTAAATTACATTCCTCAGACCACACCGAGGTCCCTGCAGCTAGGGGAGGCCCAGAGACCCTTGGCCACCTACCTAATTCCCTAACAACCAATTAGTTTAAAGGTAACACTGTTCTGCCAATCACGTCGTGCCTAATGGTGGCTGCTCTGAGGACTGTATGAAGGTCCACACATCCCGCTGCTCAGGTCGTTCTCTCCCCACGTGCAGGGCGACTCCAACATGCTGTATCAAATAAAATTCCTCTTGCTTTTTGCACCGATTCCTGTTTCCACATTGTTCACTCAGGGGGTGTCTCTGGTAAGTCAAGACTCCCTGAGTCTTACAGTTCCTTACTGTAATTTCATTTAATGTGAATAATTATTTCCTATAGGTATATGATCATAGAAAATGGCATGGTGACATGAGAAACAACTGCTACCAAAACCACAAGACATGACAACATCTTAGCTAAGTTTTTCAAGTGCACCTCCACTCATAGGTTTTGGACGTGTGCTTTCTTTTTTCATTTTCTGAGACAGGGTTTCTCTGTGTAGCCCTGACTATCCTGGAACTCACTCTGTAGACCAGGCTGGCCTAAAACTCAGAAATCTGCCTGCCTCTGCCTCCCAAGTGTTAGGATTAAAGACATGCACCACCACTGCCTGGCAGATGTGTGCTTTCATATAGCTATAAGTTTACTCAGTCTGTGGTATGGCCATGCTAGGTCTCATAGTGGCAAGTGGGCAGGCCAAGCACATGATCAAGCCCTCCCTCTGCCCCTCTTTCTCATGAAAGCAGAGAAACAAGTCAAATGGGAGAAAGTCTAATCTGTGGGTGTGTTGCTGCTGAGTGTAATTTATTACAAATGAAAGGATAGAAAATAATACAGCCTAACTCCTATGACCCCAAGAAGTCAGAAATTTAAAATGCTATCTCGCTTTGTTAGAAACTAGGTAAAAGGTCACTTTCCAGACCCCGTCCTTTGTTCAGAGCTAGCAGAAAGGCCTTGAATAGGTGATCCTGGCCCCATAAGGTAACTAGAAATGGGCTAAGCTTATCTTGCTTCTGTAAACTGCTTACACCATTACCCCTATGCAGGAGTTCACACAGCTGTAGACATTCAAGAAAATAGGAAACTAATTGGTACACTGAGCATGCAGGCTCCGATAATTTAAACTGATTGGCCTAAAAACTATAGAGTGATACAAATCGATTGGCTCGCATTTCATGGGCTCTCCATGCTAAGAAATGATTGGTTTGTGATTGGCTTTGTCATAAACTTATAAAATCTGTCACTCCGGGCGGTGGTGGCGCACACCTGTAATCCCAGCACTCTGGGAGGCAGAGGCAGGCGGATCTCTGAGTTCTAGGCCAGCCTGGTCTACTGAATGAGTTCCAGGACAGCCAGGGCTACACAGAGAAACCCTGTCTCGAAAAAAACCAAATCCAAAAAAACACCAAAAAAAAAAAAAAAAAATCTGTCACAATTGGCACTCGTGGTCCACAGTCCTCTAACCCTACGCAGTGTACAGCTGTGGAACCCAGAATTCTGGAATAAAGAAATCCTCATGTTATTGCATCCAAACTGTTTCTTGGGAGTGATCTAGGTGTCGCCTTCTGGGGCGTGGGATGCTGGGGCACCCTCGGTTTTTGGCGGTCTTACACAATCTTCCCTTGTCTAGTAGGCTGAAAAGTACGAAATCATAATCAAAAGGCTGGCAATCAGTCACCAATTATCTGAATACATAAAATTTGAGCCAGAAGGAAACAGTGGAAATGTTCTCCCAACATTTGGAAACCCTATGCTCTGCTGTCTTGAAGGCACTTTCTCTTTAAAAAAAATATGTTTTTGAGACAGGGTTTCTCTGTGTATCCCAGGCTGTCCTGGGACTCATTCTATAGACCAGGCTGGCCTGGAACTCAGAAATCCCCCTGCCTCTGCCTCCCAAGTGCTGGGATTAAAGGCGTGCACCACCACGGCCCAGAAAAATAATTTTTATTATTGGTATCTAATACAGTTAAACATTGACTTATTGACAAATAAAAAAAGGACCATCCATCTTAGTTAGGGTTTTACTGCTGTGAACAGACATCATGACCAAGGCAACTCTTTTAAAGACATTTAATTGAGGCTGGCTTACAGATTTAAAGGTTCAGTCCATTATCATCAAGGCAGAAACAAGGCAGCATCTGGACAGGCATGTGGTACAGAAGGAGCTGAAAGTTCTAGATCTTCATCTAAAGACTGCTAGCAGAATACTCACTTTCAGGCAGTTAGGATGAGGGTCTTATAGCCCACACCCACAATGGCACACCTACTCTAACAAGGCCACACCTACTTCAACAGGGCCACATCTTCTAATAGAGCCACTCCCTGGGGCTAGCATATACAAACCATCACAAGGACCACTGATCCTTAAGACAGCAAAAATAAAAATTGGTTTAATATTTCTCTTTAAAATTTTTAAGCCAGTTTTCTAAGTGACCTTGTTTAGATGACCTTCTTCTGAGATCCCTACTGGGACAGGGGCTTTGTTCGAACAATTCAACTCCCATCTTTGTCCTTGCCTTTGTGTGTCATGGCACAGGCTCTGAGCAGCAATCCCTGGACACTTGGCTGACAGTACAGACATGTGTACTCCAGCTTCCCCCACCCCCATACTACTATCAAAGCCACTCTCACATCATCTCCCAAACCTGTCTTCCAGTCTGATACACACCAACAGCCACATGATACTGCTATACACCAAGTGCTACAAGGTCTGTTCTTAAAAGTTTAAGGTAATACTGTTTAGTATTCCCCTATGATATCACCCAGGGCATAAAATATTTTCACTCCTAAACACAAATGACCAAGAGCTCTCAGATCTCCAAGTAAGGAAGTAGAATCCACTTGGTAAGCCTGCTGCTACACGGTATAAATTCAGTGCCTTTCACCTTCCATAACCCTAATGGGCTGCCCTGATACTAACCAACCCTTAGTCTTCCTCTGATTATTTTCTTCCCATCCCGACCCTTTGTTATAAATATCAGTATATATCATACTTCACAAAAAAAAAGATATGAAATAAAGACATAGTTTTATTTAGTTGGCTATACTATACAGTATTTTTATTCTCCCCATATCCAACCAGTGGTCCTGGTAGATTCAACAGTGTTCTCCTCCAACTGGAGACTGAACTCTGAGCACATGGACTGAGAGTTAATTACTGGGATACAATTTTGTACCTGCACAGTGAAATACTACTCCAACTTCACTATGCACACAGACATGAATAATGAAAATATTTCCACTCTGCCATCTTCACTCCCAGACAGGCCAGACAGGAAACACCAGGTACACAGAGATATCCCAAGTTTAACATCACTTGGAACACAGGCTGCCAGGCTTCTGCCTATGCCCAAGGCCTAGGCAGCTCTGCAGGTCATCTGTGTGCCAGCCCTGTCCTGGGTTGTTTGCCCTGCAGAGTGATCGGCACTTGGAAGTGATCCCCCCACCCTCTGCCATCCTAGCTCCCAGATGGACTAGACAGGCAACACCAGGTACACAGAGACAACCGAGTATAACATTGCTTGGGATCAGGCACACCAGGGCTCCAACGGCACCCAAGAATAGGACAGCCCATCAGCAATCTGTTTCAGGGGAAACCCAGTCATCCAGAGGGGTGGAAATAGCCTTACAGGCTTACAGGAGGTTAAACCACCAGCCAGTGAAAACAGGACCAACTAATGCCAGAGATAACCAGATGGTAAAAGACAAACATAGGAATGTTACTAACAGAAATCAAGGCAATATGGCAGCATCCGAACCCAATTCTCAGAAAACAGCAAGTCCTGGATCCCTCAACACACCAGAAAAACAAGATTTAGATTTAAAAATCACAAGATCATGATGCTGTTAGAGGGGCAAAAGAAGGACACAAGTGAATCTCTTAAATAAAATACAGGAGAACATGAATCAAAAGGTAGAAGCACTTACAAGGGAAAAACAAAAATCATTTAAAGAAACGCAGGAGGATATGGATGAATAGATAGAAACAAATAAAGAGGAAATGCAAAAATAACTTAAAGAAATACAGGAGAACTTGGATCAACAGGCAGAAGTCATGAAAGAAGAAACACAAAAATCTCTTAAAGAATTACAGAAAAACACAAACAAACAAGTGAAGGAACTGAGTAAAAAACAATCCAGATCTAAAAACAGAAGTAGAAACAACTAAGAAATCAAAAGGAGACAACTTTGGAGATAGAAAACCTTGGGAAGAAATCAGGGGTCATAGATGCAAATATCAACAACAGAATACAAGACATAGAAGAAAGAATCTCAGATGTTGAAGATATCATAGAAATCATGGACTCAACAGTCAAAGAAAACGCAAAATGCCAAAAGCTCATAACCCAAAACATCCAGGAAATCCAGGGCACAATGAGAAGACCAAACCAAACGATTATAGGTAAAGATGAGAGTGAAGATTTACAACTTAAAGGGCAGAAAATGTCTTCAACAAAATTCTAGAAGAAAACTTCCCTAACCTAAAGAGAGAGATGACCATGAACTAAAAGAAGCCTACAGAACTCCAAACAGGCTGGACCAGAACAGAAATACGTCCTGTCACATAATAATCAAAACACCAAATGCACTAAACAAAGAATATTGAAAACAGTAAGTGAAAAAGGCCAAATAACATATAAAGGAAGACCTGTCAGAATTATACCACATTTCTCACCAGAGACCATGAAAGCTAGAAGATCCTGGGAAGATCTCATACAGACTCTAAGAGAACACAAATGCCAACCAAGACTACTATATCCAGCAAAACTCTCAATCACCATAGATGGAGAAACCAAGATATTCCATGACAAAATCAAATTTACACAATATCTCTCTTCAAACCCAGTACTACAAAGGATAATAGGTAGAAACTACCAATGCAAGGAGGAAACACCCTGGAAAAAGCAAGATAGTAACCTTCTTTCATCAAACCCAAAAGAAGATAACCACTCAAACATAAAAATAACATCAAAAATAACAGGAAGTAATAATCACTATTCCTTAACATCTCTTAACACCAATGGACTCAATTCCCCAATAAAAAGGCATAGACTAACAGACTGGATATGTAAACAGGACCCTATATTTTGCTGCATTCAGGAAGCACACTTCAGTGTCAAAGACAAACACTACCTCAGAGTAAAAGGTTGGAAAACAATTTTACAAGTAAATGGTCTCAGGAAACAGACGGAGTAGCCATTCTAATATCAGACAAAATTGACTTTCAACCTACAGTCATCAAAAGAGACACAGAAGGACACTTCTTACTGGTCAAAGGAAAAATCCACCAAGAAAAGAACTCTCAATTCTTAACATCTATGCTCCTAATGCAAGGGCACCCTCATTCATAAAAGAAACTTTACTAAAGTTCAAAGCACACATTGTACCAACAATAATAGTTGGCGAGTTCAACACTCCACTCTCTTCAATGGACCTATCAGGAAAACAGAAACTAAATAAGGACACAATGAAACTAATTGAAGCTTTGGACCAATTGGATTTAACAGATATATAAAGAACATTTCATCCTAAAGCAAAAGAATATACCTTTTTCTCAGCACCTCATGATACATTCTCCAAATTGACCATATAATTGGTCAATATAAGACCTCAATTAATATAAGAAGATCGAACTAATCCCATGCCTCTTATCAGATCACTATGGAGTAAGAGTGGTCTTCAATAGCAACAAAAACAATAGAAAGTCCACATACACATGGAAACTGAACAATACTCAATAATACCTTGGGAAAGAAAGAAAGAAAGAAAGAAAGAAAGAAAGAAAGAAAGAAAGAAAGAAAGAAAGAAAGAAAGAAAGAAAGAAAGAAAGAAAGAAAGAAAGAAAGAAAGAAAGAAAGAAAGAAAGAAAGAAAGAAGAAGGAAGGAAGGAAGGAAGGAAGGAAGGAAGGAAGGAAGGAAGGAAGGAAGGAAGGAAGGAAGGAAGGAAGGAAAGAAGGAAGGAAAGAAGGAAGGAAGGAAGGAAGGAAGGAAGGAAGGAAGAAAGAAATCAAAGACTTTTTAGAATTTAATGAAAAGACAAAGGACACTGTCAAAAGGACAAAATGGCAACCAACAAACTGGGAAAAGATCTTCACAAACCCTACATCCGACAGAGGGCTAATATCCAATATATACAAAGAACTCAAGAAGTTAGATCCCAGGGAACCAAATAACCCTATTAAAAAAAGGGGGAAACAGAGCTAAACAAAGAATTTTCACCTGAACAAATACAGATGGCTGAGAAGCACCTTAAGAAATGTTCGACATCATTAGTCATTAGGGAAATGCAAATCAAAACAACCCTGAGATCTCACACCAGTCAGAATGGCTAAGATTAAAAACTCAGGAGATAGCAGGTGTTGGCCAGTTTGTGGAGAAAGAGGAACACTCCTCCACTGCTGGTGGGATTGCAAGCTGGTACAACCACTGTGGAAATCAGTCTGGTGGTTCCTCAGAAAACTGCGCATGACACTTCCGGAGGACCCTGTTATACCACTCCTGGGCATATATCCAGAGCATTCCCTGGCATGCAATAAGTACACATGCTCCACTAAGTTCATAGAAGCCTTATTTATAATAGCCAGAAGCTGGAAAGAACCCAGATGTCCCTCAATGGAGGAATGGCTACAGAAAATGTGGTATATTTGCACAATGGAATACTACTCAGCAATTAAAAACAATGAATTCATTAAATTCTTAGACAAATGGATGGAACTAGAAAATATCATCCTGAGTGAGGTAACCCAATCACAAAAGAACACACATGGAATGCAATCACTTACAAGGATCTTAGCATAGAAGATCTGAATACCCAAGACACAATTAACATATCAAATGATTCCCAAGAAGAAGGAAGGAGAGGGTCCAGGTCCTGGAAAGGCTTGATGCAGCAATGTAAGGGATTAACAGAACAGAGAAGTGGGAGGGGTTTGATTGGGGAAAGGGTGGAGAGAAGAGGGCTTATAGGACTTTTGGGGAGGGGGGAACCAGGAAAGGGGAAATAATTTGGAATGTAACAAAGAATATAGAAAAAAATTAAAAAAAAAGAAAATATTTCCACTGAAAGAAGATAAGTGATTATTTTAAAGATCCAACCAATGATGTAATTCCATTTGTGCATATCTCAATACAGAACTACTGTGAAAAAAAACTGAGAAATCAAGGTATTGTAGCTCCTGCACACATTATCAATTCCTCAGTAATTAAAACTTGGAAATGGTGGGGGCTAGAGAGATGACACATCTGTTAAGAACACTGACTGCTCTTCCAGAGGTCCCAAGTTCAATTCCCAGCAAAACACATGGAGGTTCACAAACATCTGTAACAGAATCTGATGTCCTCTTCTGGTGTGTCGAAGCTATAGTGTATCCATATAAAATAATTATATGAATCTACCAAAAAAAAATTGAAAATGAAGAACCCATAAGTCAAATTTAAAAGCACTGTGGGAAATATCACCCATGGGTCCAGTGACAGATCGAGTAGCAGGGCTTGAAGACTACATAGATGAGCTAGAACTCTTAAATGCTAACAGAATAAATGAAGAAAATATGGATAGAATGTGTAAGATCTAAGGGGCACTAGTAAAAGACCAAATGTATTATATTGGACATTCTAGATGGAAAAGCTGTTCAAGGGAACTGGAGAGATGGCTCAGCGGTTAAGAACACTGATTGTTCTTCCAGAGATCCTGAGTTCAAATCCTAGCAACCACATGGTGGCTTACAACCATCTATCATGGGATCTGATGCCCTCTTCTGGTGTGTCTGAAGACAGCTAAAGTGTACTTATATATAATAAATAAATCTTTAAAAATTAAAAAAAAAAAAATTAAAAAAAAAATTAAAAAAAAAAAAAGCTGTTCAAGCTAAAGGCATAGAAAATGTATTCACTCAGTCTCTGCTCCACCCTTGGTCTGTGTATTCTGTTGGTATTTTGTTCCCCTCTCTACAAAGGAACAGAGTATCCATACTTTGTTCTTCCTCCTTCTTGGGCATTATTTGATATGTGAGTTGTATCTTAGGTATTCCAAGCTTCTGGGTTAATATCCACTTATCAGTGAGTGCACATCATGTGTGTTCTTTTGTTATTGGGTTACCTCACTCAGGATGATATTTTCCAGTTCCATCCATTTGTCTAAGAATTTCATGAATTCATTGTTTTTAATTGCTGAGTAGTATTCCATTGTGTAAATATACCACATTTTCTGTATCTATTCCTCCGTTGCAGAACATCTGGGTTCTTTCCAGCTTATGGCTATTATAAATAGGGCTGTTATGAACATAGTGGAGCATATGTCCTTATTACATGCTGAAGAATCCTCTGGATATATGCCCAGGAGTGGTATAACAGGGTCCTCTGGTACTAATATGCCCAGTTTTCTGAGAAATTGCCAAACTGATTTCCAGTGTGGTTGTACCAACTTGCAATACCATCAGCAGTGGAGGAGTGTTCCTCTTTCTTTATATCCTCTCCAGCACCTACTATCTCTTGAGTTTTTTTAATCTTAGCCATTCTGACCTGTGTGAGGTGAAATAGGGATCCCATATACAGTTAAAAAACCCAGACACTATTATCAATGCCCATAAATGCTTGCTGACTGGAGCCAGATGTAGCTGTCATCTGGGAGGCTCTGCTAGTGCATGAGAAATACAGAAGGGGACACTCTTAGCCAGTCATTGAACTGAGTACAGGGTCCCCAATGGAGGGGCTAGAGAAAGGACCCAAGGAGCTGAAGGGGTTTGTAGTGCCATAGGAGGAACAACCATATGAGTCACCCAGTACTCCCAGAGCTCCCAGGTACAAAACCATCAAACAAAGAGTATACATGAAGTTACCCAGACACATAAGCAGCAGAGGATGGTGCTGTTAAATACCAATGGGAGAAGAGGCCCTTGTTCCTAGAAAGACTTAATGCCATAATGTAGAGGAGTACTAGGACAGGGAAGCGGGAGAGGATTGATTGGGGAAGGGGAGATTGCTTATGGTATTTTCAGGGGAGGGGGAAACCAGGAAAGGGGACAACATTTGAAATGTAAATAAAGAATACATCTAATAAAAAAGAAAAGAAAAAGAAAATGTATTCAGTGAAATCTGACAGACTATCCAGTCTAAGAAAGTGAGGGCTACTCAGGTACCAGTGCTAAATGAATGTGACTCAAAACTTCCCCATATCATATTATCATTAAAGGACTAAACATACAGAACCAGAAAAGAATATTAAAAGAAAAGAACAGAACCTTGGAGTAAAAACTCCAAGGGTACCAAGTCACATATAAAGGTAAACTTTGAAAAACTGCTGATTTCTCAACAGAAGTCCTGTGAGCCAAGAGGACACAAAGCTATAAATTCCATATTCATCAAGGCGATGTTTCAGATCTGAGAGCAAAAGAAAAACTGCCCATGAAAATCACAAATGAAAAGAACAGATAGTTATTCAGCCTACACTATAGAACATAACTGAAGGAAGCCTGAGTACTGAAGAAGAAAACACTTCCCTGAGGCCATGGACAAGAATAAACCAGGGTGGAGAGCATTAAACAAGGATTAGGAATAAAGCAAACATTTTAAAAACAACAAAATGAATAAGTGATACATATGTTTCCTCAATCACTTGGAATGGCATTTGCCTCCGTTTTCTAACAAGTGTGATCAAAGTGGTGCTGAAGGGAAGAAGCAGCAAATGCCTCCCTGTTTGGAAATGATATGATCATGTCCAGAAGAGATCTACAGACATCATCAGAAAACGTACATGTGACAACCACTTTATCAAATTAGCAGCTTACTAAATCAATACCAATAGCTTTTCCATACACCAGAAAAAGACTAGACAAAGCCCAATCACAGAGCTCCACAAATGAATAAATACTTAGGATAAGCCTGAACAAAGAAGGAAAGAGCTCAGTTGGGTGGTGGTAGCACATGCCTTTCATCCCAGCACTTACAGGGCAGAGGTCAGCGAATCTCTGAGTTCAAGATCAGTCTGAACTTCAGAGTGAGTTCCAAGACAACCTGGGCTACACTGAAAAACCCTGTCTCAAGAGGTAGGGTTGGGGTCAAAAGAAGATTTTTATTACATCTATTTAAAAAACATGGAGGTAACTGAAAACAATCTTATTTATTTATTTATTTATTTATTTATTTATTTATTTTATTTACTGCATAATGAGAACACTGTGATTGAATTGAATTCCATCCCAAAGATGTATTTTTTATTATTATATGTAAGTACACTGTAGCTGTCTTTAGACACACCAGAAGAGGGTGTCAGATCTCATTACAGATGGTTGTGAGCCACCATATGGTTGCTGGGATTTGAACTCAGAACCATTGGAAGAGCAGTCAGTGCTCTTAATGGCTGAGCTGTGGGAAGCCGTCCTGAGTTATTCAGATTTAATGCTTACTCATGGCCCTAAGGTGGTAGCTGCTAAAATATGAGAACAATTAACTAGAGACTTCCCCATGAGCTGTTGATGAGAGAAGAGTGCGATTTCCTGAGTTCCTGCCCTAACCATGGAATGTTCCTGCCAGCATTAACTCCAGGTGTCCCCACTGGATGACCTCCTCACTTCCTGCTTCGATCTCGCTAGGGGTGTCTCAGCCCTTCTCTCCTTTGTTCTTGTGTGAAGGTCAATTCCTTCTCTGTAAGCCTTAAAACTCGTTTACCTCCCTGACATTAAATGAGGCCTTGACACAACCCAGACTGACTCTGACTTTGTTAGCGTGCTTGGCCTCCTTTCTCTCTTTCCCCCATTTTTGACCCTCACGTAGTACCTCTTCGAGACCCTGGAATAACTGGACCTGCTGGACGGGTCACTGAGCCTTATCTTCAGCTGAAGACAATCTTAGAGAATTGAAAGATCTTCTTTGGTCATAGAGGAAATGAATAGTTGGAAATGTCTATAATATCAAAAGTGTCTATAATATCAAATGATTTAAAGAATCATTCAAATTAAATTAAAATTTTAAGTCACTTAAATTAAAATTTAAGAAATTTAATGAAAATTACAGTAGCATTTTACTCAAAAATGGGGAAAAATAAAACCATGAAGAAGCCCAATAGATCTCAGAAAACCAACATAATGCTAAGAAAAAAAAAATCCTGGAAGCATCAACCAAGTTATACTGCAGAGTAATAGTAATGAGAATGATGTGGTACTGACACACAGGCAGACTTATAGATTAGTGGGACAATATAGAGGGCCTCCACGTGCACCAGAGTAGAACTAGATCCCAATCTCTCATCTCACATTTATGCAACGAATTACATCATCACTGAAACGTTTATGCAAATGAGGATCATGCTATAAAGAAAAAAGAGCCAGACACATAGAGACAAATATCACATGCTTTTAGTCACATGTGGATCATGCGCATGTACAGAGATGTAGTTTTATGATTAAAAAAAAAAAGCAAAATGAAGATTAGGGAAGGAAGGAGGGGCAGGGAGAGGGAGACAGAGATGGGAACTTCAGACTATGAGACTGAGTGTGACTTATATACACTGGACACTTGAGAGACTGAAACAGTGCTACATGTGATGGATACACACAGTTTAACAAAAGATGGAGTTTCCATTCCAGCATCCAGCTAACAACCCATGCCCACTGTACACACAGCCCCAAGATGGCTCCCCCTACCTCCAGCTAAGATGTGATCCTGCTGCGCATGTGCCAGCACCTGGAATTTTCCCATGAGGAGCATGACTAACAAACTCTCAGGGTTGACATAACACGTTCTGTGATATCCTTTGACTAATCATCTTGCTAATAAATATCTAAAGACCACATTTTTCTCTGGGCTTCCAGCATCCACGAGAACATTCTGATTGTGACATAATTTTTAAATTAGGGGGTTTATTCATAGTTTTATATTAGTAAATGTCAAGATTATTACTAATGAGCAAACTCTATAAATCCACAGTAGTGTTAATTTTTAACTGTACAAGGAATTAATATGAGGAGAAATAAGGAGACAATTAAATACTTCCCCAAGGGTACTCACTCCTATGAGATCCTGTGCAGAGCAAGGAATCATGAAGCCACTTTGTGTGTGCATTTAGAAAGGATGGAGAAAGCTGTATAGAAAGGGTAAAGATTATGCTTACCACAGATTATCCTGTTTACAGCCACCTTCCCTCAGGACATCTCTATGACCACTGCAACTGCAATTTCCCTACTAGCCTTTGGTTTGCTTAAATGCCCATTTCCAGCAATTTTTCATTTTGTAAGGTTTTATTACTTCCTTATTGAACCTTTCAGTCTAATCACCAACTCACTTGTTTTTGCTTGACAGGCTAATGCTTAGTACAAAACTCAGTTCTTCAAAAGTTATGCCACCAAAGTTCTCTTACCCAGCTAGGGTTTGCGAACACCAACCTCCCTTTCCCCACTAACCTACTGAGTGAAAAGCCTATGTACCTGTGGACGGTTCTTTATCCTCTCAGCTGTAGAATGTGAGAAGCATGTGCCTCTTGTGGGCATTGATAAAACATCCTTATAAAGCCATCCTACAAACACTCTCAAGCAAATACAACTGTTTCGCAAGCCTTCCTAAAGCTTAAGTCTATTTGCTAAGATGTTGGAGGCTTCCTGTGTTGGTGGCCATGGAAACCACCAGTCTTATGATGTCAAGAGGTCCTTTATGCATTTTTTCCTGGAAGCATGCCAGATTGCTGGGAACCAGATAGTACCCTACATTTTAGGAAGTCAAATACAGATATTTCAGTGTGATAGCTCCCAAAGGATCCAGATCACAGTTAAAATTACAAAAGTGTAGCATGATTTGCTCTCATGGAGAAATTACACAGGTGTGGGGTGTTTGGGGGTTTTTGGTTTTTGGGGAGTTTTGTTTTTATTTTTGTTTTATTTTGTTTTTTGTTTTGGTTGTTGATATTATTACTGGGTTGTTTGTTGATTTGTTTGTCTGAGACAGCACTGTGTATCCATGGGTATCCTAGAACTCACTATGTAGACCAGAGTGGCCTAAAACTCAGAGATCTGCCTGCCTCTGCCTGACACGTGCTGGAATTAAAGGCATGTGCTACCACTGCCTGGAGAAACTGCATAATTTTAAGTGTGTAGGCCAGCCAATGTATCCCCAACACTAGTTTCCATTTGGAGTCATTGTCATCCCTCACCATGGCTATCTACACAACTTGTCATACAAGATTGAGGTCTTACCCACAAGAATGAGGTCTGAACCAATTAGCATGCAAACAGAGGAGTATGCTGTCATTCTCTCCCCCATCTCTTATTTCCAGAGACAACGTAATTACACAGCCCTCATACAAGCACAAGTATATTTATTTCTTCACATTACATAGATGGTGATCTCCTTGGAGACAGGAAAGGGGGGCTTAAGTCCAGTCTTCTTATCAACCTCCCCATGAACTGGACCTAAGCAGTGCATGGAAGGCAAATCCACCTCTACGAACAGCTGAATGGTCCACATTCACCTTCAAGAATCTATAGGTAAATATAAACTTGAATCAGGAACCAAGTGGATTCTTCTATTACTTCACCAGTGGGAACTCAGGTTGACAGCATGAGTTTTTTTCTCAGTTAAGGATTGAAAGAAATATAAAATGGAAAGAGTCAAGTGGACCTTGCCTGTCCTGCTCACCATGACACTGGGATGCACACCTCTCTCAACACAGGCAAGTAGAAAAGGGAGGAGGGTGACCTTTTTTTTTTTCTGCTTTAGGTTATGAGATTTCCATCATGAGCATGTGGGCCTCAGGCAGTAAGTGACTCGTTTGTATCCAGGCAAGGTAGAGGGATATCCATCCTGTAGTAGCAAGGCACAGATAGAGAGAAGATGGGAGAAAGGGGGGAGGGGCACAGATATAATCGAGAGAGAGTTCCTTTCCTAAAGAAAAATTAAGACTGTCAACTGCCCTCATATCCCAAGCCACTAGCTCAGAGCCCATAAGCATCAGTTAAAGGCAGAGTGAATTCACACCCTGTCCCTTTCCATGACGCTGTTGCTAGTACTTAAGATCTATTGAAAGCAATACTGTAAGGGCCTACTGTTACAATCCAAAGGATGATCCACTGAAGGCTCCACTCTTTCCCCAAACAAAGAATCAAGCTATTTGACATTTAACCCACTGGATGAGTTATGGTGGGAAAGTGAACCTGAGGGCTTCATTGTGGTAAAGAGGCAGAAAGACACAGGCCAAGTTTTTTTGTAGCTACTCATTCAAAATACCTGGACCAGAGATAGACTGTGTGCGTGTGTGTGTGTGTGTGTGTGTGTGTGTGTGTGTGTGTGTGTGCTGAGTCAGTGTGCACAAGTGTATATAGATATATATAAGTGTATGGAATACAGGATAATTTTTGGTTCTCCTTAGGTACCCGCATACCTATCAGTTTATTCATTTATTTATTTACTCACTTACTTACTGAGACAGGGTTTCTCACTGATCTAGAACTCATTAAGAGGATCCAGTTCAAATCCTTGGCTAATGCTTTACTAGCAGAGTCATCTCTCTAGCTCAAAGATGAATTCTTATCAACAGAATTAGTTTGCCCACCCCCTCCGTTGCCTTCCATGATTAAGGCAGTTACAGCCAAGTCACAAAAGCACAGTCACTGTAAGTTGATATTGAGAGAGTAAAAGATTGTCAAGGAATGTTTGAGCCATTTTTTTTTTTTTCTGCAGCCTCAGATGAGAAGGAAAAAAAGTGACCTTCTATCAAGGGTGTTGAAATGAGCAAATCTTCAATAGCCATCTGGACAGAGTACAGGTGAATAGTCCTAGTCTGCTGGAAGAAATGTACAAAAGAATCTAGGCCATTATCCATGGTGACTTAAAAAGACAGTTCAGGGACTGAAATTTGTGGTACTGCTACCATTTGATGAAAACTGAGAATGGTGGCTCATTCTTTTGTGATAATGCCAGCGCCAGTGCTTGGGGATGTCAGAGAACAATGCTCTCGGACCAAATGGTGCCATCGTTACCAGCCTCTAGCTAAGGGGGAAAAGTCCTGCTATTAAAAGGTCTGCTATTCATACACCAGCTGATATGAGGCCCCCAGCACATATACAGTAGAGAACTGCTGGGTCTGTGTACATTCAGAGATGATGCACCTAATGCTCAAGAGACTGAAAGCCCCAGGGAGTATAGAGGTCAGGTGGGGTGGGGGTGGTGGCATCCATGTGGAGACAGAGGGGTGGGGAGGAGGTATGGGATATGGAACAGTCAGAGGGTGGAAGGGTGGGGAGGGGAAGAAGGGAATAAAATATGGAATGTAAAAAAATTAATTAATTAAAAAGGACTGCTATTGATGATTAATATCAAACACATTCTACTTCTTATTGCTTAGAATACACGAATCTGAAAACTTTCTGTTAAATATACAGAAAAATATAAAAGTGATTCCAATTAGCTGGAGAAGATCAACCGGTTGATTAATTAGAAACTGATGAATGTGTGTTTAGTCTAGCACTATCATCTGGTGTTTAGTTCAGGGGCTCATTCATCGCTTAACACTACCACAAACCAGCCTTTTGTCAGGTGCTGGACACACAATGGAAGAAATGGGCCCCACTTGCAATAACTATGCACTGTCACTGCATTTGACAAATCCCTGGTTTAAATACTGCCCTTCACAGTGAGGAAGAGAAAGCCTGAAATAATTAACCTCTATTCTCTGATCCAAAAGAAAAAGGGAAACAAGGTGGAAAACACAATGTTCAGACTGTTAGGCAATCTGGGCCAATAAAAGAATGGTATAATACATTTGAGCATGACACGGTGACAGTGGGCAGTGCTAGAGACCAGATTGCCAGGGGAGGCTCCTTAGACAATGAGAGTCTTGCTAGAAACCACAGCTAGTTAGGAAGCAAGTCATGCAGGCTAGTCGTTAGTTAGAGTGGCCCATTTGTCTCCCATTCCTAGGTTTCAAGAGTCACCTACCACATCAGTTAAAAGGATAAGAGTTTGTTGAGCAAGAGAGTTCAATACTAGACAAAGCAATCTTACTACTCAGATGAGAGGAATATAAATTCTCAACTTCCCACAGACTTACTTGATCAGAATCTGGAACAACTTGATCCTTGGGGAAATCATTTATTTATTAAGACTTGGTAAGCTATAATGATCTTGGCTAAGGCAGGCAGCTGTACATACCACCCATTTATTGTTGTGTTTGTATCACTATTTGAGAATTGTGAGAACCAAGGATCAAGGAAAAGGGTGGTTTAAGGGGAGGCTCTTCTAGAGCCTTTAAAGGAAAATTTAGTCCAAAGTAAACAAAATAAGGGGCTACATCATTTAAACTTCATTTAGATGGAAATGGGATCCTTTGAGAGGGCATTTGGAAAGAGATTATATGAACTTTGTAGAGAAGACTCTCCATACTGCAAAGAGAATGCAGTACATAGCCAATCAACATTGCAAGAAACACTAGTCAAGAGAGTGCAGAGAGGAATGCAAAGGACTTGATTCAGTAAATTAGCAGCAAGCAAAGGAAAATATGGTACCATTTTGGAAGATACAGTAAGACTTACTAACTGGTAGAATTATGGAGTAGCAGTTGAGAAAATTGGGGTGGGGGCAATTCAAAGAAGCAAGCAACTTCTAGGCCCCATGGTCTACTTGGATCTGCCATTGCATTTCATCTTCATTTGAAAAATGAAAGAGTCTCTAAACCATACAGGTCTTTGAGCTGATGGATAACAACATAATGCCTCAATCCTATTTCTCTCTTCCTCCTCATCAAATTCTTACCTGCTTTTCCCTAATAAGAAAGGTATCAGAGCCATATAGTATTGATGTAAAAACAAAAGAAGGTAATAAACAAACTGAACAGTAGTTGAAATTCTATGACAAGTTCAGAAAGTCCCTGGTTTAAAAATGAGAACCTTGAGTTTCCAAGATATGTAGTCACACGTAGGAAGCACAGGGATGGCATAGTCAGACTTTTCAACACTTAACTAGCACCTAACTCCTGAAGCAAAAATGACTAAAAAAACTAGTGCCTGAAAGCCAACTTAAGTCTCTAGAAGGACCACTTCTGAAGAGTTCTTCAGCTGTAAGTTGAGCTCCTCCATTTGACCTAGGTCTTCATTCATAGAAGAAGCTTTTCTGAGTTCAGCAGCCACCATCTCTACACATGGGATGAGCATCCTTAGGAGAGTCACCATGATACTCCAGTCACCTGGAGGACATGTTCAGAAAACTCATGAAGGAGATCCATTCTTTCCTTCCAAGCATCTGTTCCTTTCTGTTTCTCCCATGGCAGGTAAAGTCAGGCCTTTCCCAGCACCACTTCCTCCCTATTTGTTGTAAGGCTGAAACCCAACTGTGTCTCCTATTATAGCTGAACTATTTTTGTATACATTTCCTACCAAATTCAGCAGAAATTTGACAAAGGGCAAGGTAGAATTCCAGGCAATATTTTTTTAAATAAAATTTTATTTTTAGGTTCCAAGATATAGAACAGTTAGTTGCCTCAGAATTTATACAGCATTTCTCTCTTTTTATGGGCTCCTGGGAGTGTCATGGTCACCTAAGAAAACTAATCCAGTTCCTTCTAGCATTCTAAGAAAAGACTGGAATTTTATTCCCTAAGGAGAATTTTACTCAAAGGCCAATTATTTTACAAATTGGAGTCACCATTTACCTAATATAACATGGTGAGACTCTGGGAAAACAAGGAAAATCCTGCAGTTGTTGGTCTTGAGGAGCTCTGCCCACTTAGAGTATTCACTGGGGTGTTTGTTTGTTTGTTTGTTTCTTTCTTTCTTTCTTTCTTTTTCTCCCTTTCTTCCTTTCCTTCCTTTTAAATACTATCTATCTATCCATCCATGCATCCATGCATCTATCTATCTATCTATCTATCTATCTATCATCTATTTGTCTTAGTTGGGGGTAACTATTCCTGCACAAACATCATGACCAAGAAGCAATTTGGGGAGGGAAAGGTTTATTCAGCTTACATTTCCACATTAGTGTTTATCACTAAAGGAAGTCAGGACTGGAACTCAAGCAGGTCAGGAAGCAGGAGCTGATACAGAGGACATGGAGAGATGTTTCTTATTGGCTTGCTTTCCCTGGCTTGCTCAGCTTGCTCTCATAGAACCCAAGACTACCAGCCCAGGGATGGCACCACTCACAAGGGGCCCTCCCCCCTTGATCACCAACTGAGAAAATGCCCACAGATGGATCTCATGGAGGCATTTCCTCACGTAAAGCTCCTTTCTCTGATAACTCCAGTTTGTGTCAAGTTGACACAAAACCAGCCAGTACACTATCTGTCTATTTTAATGCCACGTTTAAACCTGTATTAGAACAGTTGTTTAATAAACTCCAACTCTGCTTCCAAATGAAGGAAGGGAGGGAAGGATGGAGGGAATGAGAAAGAGGAAGATGGGAAGAGGAAGGGGGGAAGTGAGAAATCAAAAGATGAAGGTAAGTGGGGGAGGGGAAGAGGCAAGAAGCATCACTACTTTTCCAAGAGCATGCTTGTGACATAACGAACCTGTAGGATCGTCTTACTATTGGAAGATTAAAGTTGGTGTCTAGCTCCCAGTGTCCCTATTTGCTGGTTTCCAATTTAATTCTATGGGAATTTTTTTTTTGTTCATCTGGAATCTTTATGCAGCCCAAGCTGGGCTAGGAATTTTGTTCTTCTGTCTCAGCCTCCTATGAGCTATAAGCTTACAGCATCAGGAGCAGCCTATATGTCTTAAAATGCAACAACTTATTGACTTATAATTGGCATATTACCAGGTCAAGAGCATGCATGATTTCAAGGGATTTTAACATATTTAGACAGTTGTGTAGCCATCACTCAACTGATTTTAGAAATTTTCACTGTTGCCTGTGGTCTTTTTAAAAATTTCAGAGTAAACTCTATGCCTCTCATCAATTACATCATAGTCTGCTGGTGAGACACAGGTACCTGGAATTCGCGAAGCTCCCTAGGTGATCTCAAGGGTCACGTGAGTTTTGGGAGCAATGCTATAAGCGGTAAATGGGAAACAAACAGAAATAAAATATGGAAATTGTCCCAACATGAAGATGGGTGGAAGTTATATTAACCCCAAGAAGGTTTCAGGGAAAACTCTATTGAGGAGAAAGAGAAAGAGAAGAGCGTCCTAGAGAACGGTGCTGCAACTTGTCCAATCTGGGTGAAAATGATCAAGTTCTCATCATGACCATATCTTCAATGATGGATACTCTGAGCATCTAAGATGCGCACAAGAGTGCTGGTGAGGAGAGACTGGAAGAGGTGAGAAATATCAATTCCAGCAGTTTCCAAGCTTGCTGGTGTCAAAAGCTCCTGGCTGGTCTTCAGGAGGCTAGCAATATACGACTCCTTTGAGATGTCTCTTCCCACTGAGAGTCTTATGCTCTGCAACATTAATGATCTGCAACACTCACTAGCTAGAAGAGTCTTCAGAGCTGAGCTTCACTGAGCACAGTGATAACTCTTTGAGACTGGATTAACACCTACATAAAACAAAACAGCAAAACCCCTCAATATCCTTGTGCTTGTTTTGACAAATATTTTTTGAACCCAACCACAGTGAATTCACAATTACTGTCAACCAAAAAGAAAGAAGAAGGGGTGCCTGTCCCAAAGAACTTAGGAAGCTTAGTGGCTGCTGTAGCTTACAGAAGATTGGCAAGAAAGACTTGCAATTTTTCTCTGTAAGGTACATCCTGAGCAGAAACACTCTGGGCACTTAATAACTCCAGTGAATAAGTGGCAGGACCACAAGCTGTTATTAAGAACACTGAATGATATATTACCAACATAGAGATCAAGAAAAAAATGTCATCCAGGGGAAAAAGATTAATTAATATCAATTAATTTTCTTTTAAGGAACAGATTATGCAGAAGTCCTTAGGCTTCTGAGGAGAAATGTGAGAAATTTTTACAGTATGCTGGAATTTGCATATACTCAGAGTAAAAAGCAGATCTCCAAAGTTCTCCCCTGGGGTATGTTCACAAGGAAGAACAAAGGACAGTGGCATTTCTGATAGTGTGGAGTCCTGGGGGCGGAAAAGGAAGAAAAGCAGGCTTTAGATGGAATGGAGAAAGCTTATAGGTTGAAAAAAAAAGACAATTATAATTACAATGGAGTCATATAGTCACACAATACACAATGCTATTAAGTATGCCGGGCTGAAAGGAGAGGGGTTTTTGGTGTTTTTTTTTTTTTTTTTTTAATACAAAATGCAGAAAAGATCAGAAAGCATGTTACCAAGAGGCCCAGGTAAAGTCCATTAGAGAAACTATTCTCTTCTCTTAGCATTCCTTTCTAGTACAAGATAATCATGCTTGATTTGTGGCACAGGCAGAGTATAAGAGACTCACCATCTAGCAAACTGGGGCACATCATCTCTTTCCTCTTTGCTTTTCATTTCTAAATTGAATGCTTAGACCAGGATAATGCTCCCCAAGTTTGCTATGGAAGATTTAACAGACATTACTTTTAGAAAGCATCCCATGTTCAAAGAGTACTGGGAAGACATGAGATCAGCTTACCACGTGGGTTTCTCCTTATAGGACTTATGTACTAAATCAGTTTACAACTGCTGAATATGACCTGTAGTATTTCTCTAACCAGATCTCTCCTCCCCTTCTCTCTCTCTCCCTCTCTCTCTCTCTCTCTCTCTCTCTCTCTCTCTCTCTCTCTCTCTCTCCTCTTTCACCCTCCCTCTTTCCCTCCCTCCTTCCCTGTGTCTCTGTGTTTCTCTCTGTGTCTGTGTGTGTCTACCTATCTTGCTCTCTCAGGCACATGTGTGTTTGTGTGGGAGTATACATATACATTCATGTATGTGTCTGTGGAACCCAAAGGTAACCTCTGTCATTTCTCAGGTGCCAACCACCTTTCTTGAGGCAAGGTCTCTGATCAGCATGGGGTTTGATGAGCAGTTGGCTTGGTTAGATAGCCAGGAACCTTGGGATCCATCTGTCTCTACCTCCAAAGCACTGAGATTTTAAAATGTAGGACACTACACTGTAGTGGGAAATATTAAGAAAGTGAACCCACATCTCTCCTGCCCCGCCAGGCCTCAGCACCATGTCCGAGTAAGGTCCTGCTCAGCACCAAGCTATTCTCTCCCAGCTAGCTCCCACAGCATCTCATCTGTGTTTTCTCTCCACCATTGGCAGACCCATATTCCAGTAGCCAAGTAAAGCGAAACTCCTAAAGCTTAAGTAGTCCGTCAGGTTCATGTATCAGTAATATCACAATTTACATGATGCCAATACAGTAATTTCAGACCCAGTTGGTTATGGTAAAAGCTTTATCCCAATATTTCTAACCTTATAAAAACTTAGCTATTTTGGCTAATAGATATCACACAAGTGCATGGCCGAAGCCATCTCCATTCCTTTTTCTTCTCCTCCTGTGACCTCTGTCCCTTTTCTTATCCAGTCACAGGCCTTCCACTGCCGTATGTGACTGGGCATGGAATCCTGTAACATTTTACCCTTTCTGTTTAATTAAAAAAAAAAAAAAAAAAAAAAAGACTTTCTCTCAAAATATAAACTGAGCACAACTATTACCATTTTGTAAATTATATGGTAAAAGATAGACCTAACATCTAGGCCAACATTTTTGCCATTAAATTTAACACTGTCCTCTATCCTGAAAAACATCCTGGCTTTAAATTGAATGTCAACTGAAAACCATCCTCTCAAATCTGTTCCTTTCAAAGTGAAAAGCCTGGGCTGGCTAGGAGACTATGTAGTTTTTTTTAACCCCATCAGAAATCCAAGAACAACTCATATTAATTAAAAATATAGGAAGCCTAACACAGCTTCAAGAACTTAGCCAATTTGTAGAGACAGCTGCCTACCTGCATATAGCCCCAGTAAGTCAGGAAGTTGGAGCGTCAATCTTTAGCCTTCAGGCCCAGGATACTCTAACAGACCTTGAAAAACAGGAATTATTAAGGACTAGCTTATTCTGTTTGTGCAGAAATAAGCTGTCCTAATCTGTAACTTGTGTCCACTCAAGGACGGTACAGGTCTGCAGGAGAGATAGGCACTTTCTGCCCAGTGGCCACCTAGCCATAATGTATCACCTCACCTGGAGGAAGAGATACTCAGCTGCTTCTCTGAGTCCATGAATTGGGAGCTGTGAGGAGTAGAAATGTCTCAGCAACAAGTGAATAAATAACATTAAGTGTCACCTTCTGTGGATTTCTGATGTTTTTGAAAACCAACTATCTATGTAAAGTAATCTGGACTATTGTCTGTTAACGACTCAGCGATTTCTGATCAAAATCTTGAAAACACCCTAACAATCTACTCAGAGCCATGAATTTTCTATTTGACCCTAAACTCACAGGCTTAACTCAGATCTGTTATAATAACAGCAAAGAAGGACTGGGTCTAAGCCCTGTACTTTAAAATTTTTAGTATCAATAGATGAAATTTATATCAATGAAAACTTCGACTTTGCATCAAAATAAAATCTGTACCAAATAAGAACTTATAACTTTAATTTAGTAAAAAATATAAAGATTTCTACCAAATGAGATTATGGCTATGGCTCTCTAATGTATATTGGGGGGGGGAGGTGTACTTAGGTCCTTAACCAAAGAATTGTTTGGGACAGAATAAATCAAGCGATTACCTTCTGCTGACTACTCAGTATGGCTTGCAAGTTTCTTGTAGTTTGTGGCCCATAGGTTTTTCTGTTGCTGTTTTTTTTTTAATCATTTAGAATCAACATCAAAAAAACAACACAATCACCACTACTAAAGAGGCTAAAAGTTTCCAAACAATATATGCAAAAAAATCTCCAATTTGAAAGCACTCTGAAGTAGTCTCTTTCTGCACACACACACACACACACACACACACACACACACACACATATGGAGACGTCTATTTTATTTTAATTAATCTAAACAAAAATTTCAGGCTAGATTCACTTTGTATTTCATAAGTAATACTTTTTCCCTTTATTGGATATACCCATTGCACACTAGCCTTTAGGCATGGCTATAAATAAGATAGGAACTTTATAAATTATAACATATATGATAAATAAAATATAGAAGAGAAACTTGATAAATAAAATCCACAGTCAATACTGTCAAAAAGATCACAAATACCCAACCTACATGCTGTCCTGCACCTGACCATGAATTCCATCAGCTGTCTCTTCTGTACCTTGTGGCTTCTTTCCTCCTTGACATACCACTATTGCCATTCATGTTCTAGAACATACAGCAAAGCCTAACAACCCACGGATGGAAAAGACAGTAGCTTTAAAGTGAGGTAAAGGATCCTGTTTAGTATTTGTCTTGATCCAGGTCAAAGGTCCCTGACATAACCTATTGTGGAAAGAGCCTAACGCTGGCTGTTTCTTAGGTCTGTTGGGAAAATGGGTTCTTGAAGAGGCAACCACACCCAGGTAGTCAGCAAGGTTCTTTAGATACCACCAGGAAATTGCTTCTAAGGGGGCAGCATGGTTGGTGGATGCTCAACTAACATTTCAGTTCATTTTTGTGACATAGAGACAAGGTAGCTTCTATTTTCCGATTTGTGACCACATGATGTCCCCAAAGTGAAATAAATTTGTCAAGTTCCAAAGTTCCTAAGTGCCAGGCTCTCAGACTCACACCAGAATCTACTCAAGGCCAAGGCTCAAATTCTTTAGCAGCCTGGCCCCACTTTAGAGCACCGGAGGTTGGGCTGGGGGTGGTAACTCATTTGCACAGAGCTCTTGAATGACAGGGGAGGGAGGAGGGAGGAGGGAGGAGGGAGGAGGGAGGAGGGAGGAGGGAGGATAAAGACAGTTAAAGTGATGGAGACTCGAGAAAAGAACCAGGATGAGACAGAAGCCTTTCCCAGCAGAGAAGCAAGAATTTCAGCATAACTGCTGCCTAAAGGCTCTTCCCCTCCCCAGCGGTACACCCGTCATGTCAGTGCAGTCTCACCAGAGCCCCGCGGACAGGAAAGGGCTGTGCTATACAGATACAGCCCTTGTGTGGTGCTGCACGTTTGCCTTCTCTAGCATAAGCATAGCTAATACACTTCCAGAGCCGCCCTACAATCTCACGTATCAAGGTAGAGATAAAAGAGAAAAGTGTTCCTTAATTATTAAAAAATATCAAAGCGTGTGAGTGTGTGCATGTGAGTGTATGACTGCGCCCCTGGGGGCCAGCAGAGGACACTGGACTGTCTGGTGCTAGCGTTACAGGCCATCAAAGGCAAGTGAACTCAGGTCCACTGCAAAAGCAGAACTAAAAGCTCTTTAGCACTAAGTCATCTCTCCAGCCTTCAAGAAAAGGTTTCTAAGTGATCTCTTAAGACATAATTTTGAGCCACCAAAGTGGTATATTAAAATATCTTTAATGTAGTCTTCAAGTCCTTCTCGTCCTGGCTAGTCCTCAAACTCTTTTTCCATGTGGAAGCAACAATTTCTGATTCAGTCTGAGGTGAGGCCCCTAAGAGACAGAGTGAATTCTTAAGGCTGTTGAGGGTGACAGTGCAGAGCTGTACCTCTACCGGCTCGACACTGAAAACAGAAACCAAAGTCAGGATGCTGCCACATTTGTCCGGGAAACCACCAGGGGAAGTCCCAAGAACTTCTGTGACCATCCCGCCCAGGGGTTTGGCTTCCTCTGCAGTCCTACGCGCCTCTTCGCGGTTTGTACTTCTGCTGAGGAGCACATGTGCTTTTCTCTCTGTCTCTAGAACCCAAAACAAAGCCGCAGCATGAGCAGAGAAAGGAGAATTATAATTGCAGAAAAGGTCTGCCTCCAACACTGGTGTCCATCCCAGCAGCCTCCCGAGTGGACTTTTGTACTTTAGGAATGTAGGGGTACCTGTGTTTCCCAAGCAGAGGACTGACTGATCCACCGGAGGCGGAGGTAGCAGACACCACTGGTAGGCAGTCCTCTGCTGTGGCTCTCAGGAAGTGAGATCAAAGGTCAGCTGCTGCTGCTGTTAAAGGGGGGAGGGGAGGCGGCGGTGCCCGGAACCGCTCCCAAGGAGGATTCTGACCTTTCTCTACAGATAAAGGCAGAGACTCTCACGTTTCCTGGTAAAACGCTCTGTGCACATTTATGTTGGTGAGCTTTTCATTATGTTGTTCTATGTCCTAACTAAACAGTGATGCTAGCCAGGAGGGAGGAGGTTAAGGGTAACCCTCCCACACAGCTTCCTGCTCTCCAGCTCTCTGCCCCGGCACTTTGCCTCTGGTGTGCAAACCAACCAGAGAAATGGCTTCAGCAACGCAATTTAAGCTTTGGACTTCGCTCAGAAATCTTTAGCTCCGCCTTTCCCTCCACCTACATCTCCACCACAGACTCAAATCTTCTTGGCCAGATTGCCTAAAGCAAGCAGTGAATTAAAGCAAACCTTTGGATTCCTGAGTAGGCTGCCTCACCTTAAGGCGGGGTTCAATGAGTCAGAATTGGAAGCGAGGAAGACTCAAGGCTTTTATAGATCAGGGGTAGGGGTTTCCAAAATGGGGGATTTGGCAGGCAAAATTGGCTGGGTTAAATGAGCAGAACATAAGTATAGCAAGCTAGTTCTAAAACAAAGTCATGGTGGCAACTTAGGTATAACAATGTGATCATAACAAGGGAGCTGTAACAACCGTTTTGAACAAAGATAGATTATTATAAACAACTTTTGAAACAAGAGATAGGATTGCCATTCCTGAAACACACATTTGTAGTTAAGGCTACAGGTTGGGTATAGCCCAATCCTTGAGAAACAGGTTTAAATCATAAAACAGGCATAAACCTAGTTTGTCTTTAGCATAAGATGCGTTTTAAGACAAAGATGGTGGAAACAGGCTGGTTCTGCACCACTCTAGCTTGCCCTCTCTGCTTTGCAGCACAGCCCAGAAAAAGTCCTGTGGCTACAGACGCTCTATACTGTAGACTGGGGATAGCTAAAGCTTTAGACCCCACTTCCAATCTCCAGTTCCCATGTAACACAAGACAGGTGAAAATCAGCTTTGGAATTCACATTATCACATGAAAAGGTGAAGGTATCTTTGTTCTAAGTTCTGTCTCTAGCTCCTGGTAGAGCGACCTGACCTTCCAGATTACCCAGAAGGAGACTAGAGGGATAATTACCCCATCAGTGAGACAGTGTGCCTGTCCTTCCTAGGAATTGTTCTTACTTGCTGCCGTGCGCAGAGAGAGCGCATGTCATCACCATGCTGGTTTCTAGGACTCAGAAAAGTGTAACTTACTGTCTTTTCTTTTTATTTTTTAATTCTTTTTACTGATACTGGACAAAGGTTAAGAATGGTTTGCCTTACACCCTGGGTTTTTCACTCTTTCTCTGAAGCCCCTCTCGTCTTTTGGCTGCCTGTCCATCTCCATTACAATGATATGGCTTCTCTCTCCCTAGTCCTCGTGGCTGCTGGGGTGGTATATCTTGCAAACCTCACCAGGGCTGTTGTTGTTTTCTAAATTCTAATAAAATTGTTCTTAAGCTTCCCATTGAGTTCATCTCTAACTTGTTTTATTAATGGGGCTTTGACGGAAGAGAGCTTCTGCCTCCCTAGTAACAAGCTCAAGGTGTCATCATCTCACCTAACCGTCACACGAGGCTGCTGGGCTTCTGCCACTACAGTCTGTCAGCCATAGTTGGAAAGGATGAGCTGGAGCATGGCCACGCCCTGTGATCTCCTCCTAGTATCCCCAGCAACACAGACTGGGGAAGATGGCAAGTAAGAACTGAGTAGGTGTGGCTGCAGACTCAGCCAAGACTTCCCATCCTGCGCTTAAAACCAAGCTTTACGGTTGACCCACACTAAGAGTGACCTAGCTCAACTCTTGTCATTCCCTCCACCTCAGCCCCCTCCTCTCAGGTAACACCTTGTGTCTCTGTGCTCTTCCCTCCTCTTCACCCTGTGTTCCCCTTATTCAGGTATTTTTGTCAGCAGTGGACTATAAACTTCCTGAGGATAGGGATACCCAGCTGTCTCCGTGCCATCCTGATAGCTCCAAGAGGATCATTTGAATTAAGAGCAAAGAAATGAGAGGACAAATGGGGGAACTCAGTCTGCCAAGCAAGTGACATCTTAGTATATCAGCAATGGCAGGGCACGATAGAGTAAGAAGAAAGAAAGCTCTATAGGAGTTGCTGGAGCCAGTGGACAGCAGGCTAGGCAGGCAGTGACTCTGGATCCTGTGTGCACTGACACAGACCAGCGAAGAGAGTGTTCTAGGCATAGTCATGTCTAGGTGCAGCACATGCTGAGATGGGGAATCTGAGGCGTGGGCTGAGATCCAGCTGCCAAGGTCTTTTAATAACAAACAGCAGACTCACATTTTTTTTTAACCTATAAACATCAGAAAGAGGTACCCAAGGAATGACCACTCGTTATGATATCTAGGAAGGCTGCAGGGGCTGGAACCAGTAGCAAGGAGCCTATATGGATGAGTGTAGAATTAGGCTTACCCAAGGAAGAGGAAACCCTCAGTACTTATTTTAATCAAGTAAAATTTCCATTTGAAAGAAAAAAATTAGGAAGATGGCAACACAAAGGAAAAATAGTATTTTTAGAGAGCAACTGGCTTCAGAGAAATAACATACATCAGAAGGGATCTTGTACAGGGTAATTCTTATATGCAAAGACATACTGAACCGATAATTTGGAGATAGGCTGTTTATCCATCACAAAACAGGATCTGTATTACCCCTCTACGCTCAGCTATGAGCAAAAGTTTCTGTAAGACCAAAAGTTACTGTCTTTAGTTATATATCCACTGAGGAGCCTACCAGTCTTTTGATAGTTGCAACCCATTGTCACATGGCAGATCATTGTTAAACTCAGAAGATTTCAAAATCAAAGAAAGAAAAGGACATTAGGGTGACAGGGGGCTGTAAAGAGGTCAGGGTCATAGGAGAGAAAGGGAGATTGGAGAAGGTGGGAGGTTATAGTAATCAGAACACACATTATACATGAATGAAACTGTTCAGGAACAAATTCAATAAAAGTTACAAAAGAATATAATAGGTAAAACTAAAATTTAAACCTATATAAGAAGTAGAAGGTAAGGTACAGAAATTTTCTGAAGGCAAAAATAGCTAGGGAGGGAGATGGGAAATATGAGAGAACCACGAAAAAGCAATGAAGAAGTGTCCCCAGGAGAGTGCAGTGATTACTAAACACCAAGCGTCCAGGGCCGGGAGGCCTCCAGGGAAAAAACAGGCAGACAAACGGGGAAGAAATGAAAACTGGTAATTCTTTAGGATTCAATAACACATAATGATGAAACAATCCCTTTGCCCCAAGTCCTTGGAGCATAAGGAAATCTGGGACAAGCTGTTCTTTTGCCACATCGAAAAAGAGACTCTTTGTTTCAAAAAGTATGTGGCCAAACAGCTTGTGACGGTAATCAATTTATTTCCATTGTGGGCAGAAGTATAAATGAAAAGTCTCTATTTTGGAAAAGGCCATGAAAATGTGAAGACGTTATTATTTGCAAGCTGAGAGGAGAGGTGAGATCCTCTGCCTGGCACATTTCAGAAAGGTTCAATCAGCTGGGGCAAGGGGGTAGACTTAAAATAGAAAAGTAATGGGAAAAGGCTTTCTATGAACAGAGACAATGGCTGGTTTTGAAAACCCATCTCTCTGGAGCCTATTCTATTAATACACATTTACCAGGCAGCTTGGAGAGTTTGAAAGAGCCTATATAGTTCTTATTTCCCATAGCTTCTGGGTCTAATTACTTATTTGTATTCATATATGGATGGATGCACATACACACACACACACACACACACACACACTCAGTTTTTATATAGTGACAGAGATAGCTGCATACCCAAGTTGTAGTTCCTTATCTTAAAATAGAGGTTTGTGCTGTCTTTCAAAAATAAAGAAGGAATGGAAATAGGAAGCAGAAAAATCTTGGCCCAAAGATTGACTATCTTACTGATTTATTCTCTCACTCCACAAGTACATATTGGTTGTTACCTTATTAGAAACACAGAGTTTGGCACAGGTTCTGACTACTGAGCCCAGTTAGGAAACACATTCTCATAGTTCAAATGCAAGAGATACATTTCTGCAGGAGTTTAAAATTCATGTAGACAGGCTACTCAAGTGTTTACAACTCAACCAGATTTTCGTCTCCTTAATTGGCATCCATACAAATTTTTGCCCCATGTTCTGTTGTGGCTGAAGAATAAGAGAAACAATATAGAACGTATACCTGCCCACTAAATAGCTAACACAGAAATACTCAGCTGGAAGCAGCAGGAGTATGTTTATTCGAAGTATACCAAATATGAGAGCTGGTAATAAATCTCTTGATGAAAACGTGGTCAATGGGGCATTTAATTTGATGGCAAAATCTGCTTTCAAATTATTCAAAAATTGGATTTGTATGAAAAAAGAGAAGCATAGTCCACCTCACTCGCACTGTTCCTAAGGCATTTATTTGTTTGCAGGCTTAGAAGGCACCAGTGCTAAGAGATTTCCTTGAATATTTGATTTTGCTTGGCAATCATAGCAGTTCTTTCAATTAAATGACTATATCTATAATTGTCCAGCCATTCCAGGACATTTATGAAAACAAGATGCTGTCTTAATGAGGTGAGCTTCAGAGCGACATTTGACTCATTAGATGCCTCATTAGCTGCTATGAAAACACACTTCAATCTTCCCTTCTTGTTTCCCAATATTGGCCGACAAGAATTCAGTTACTTCAGTGCTTTCAGGTGAGTCGGGCTTCATAGTGAGCTCTGCAGATGTTAAAGGATCACTTTAAACTCCCAAAGACCTAAGACGAAACGTGTTTAACTCACAGCATGCTCCAGCTCAGCTGTAGGCACTGCAGGGGAAAAGGTTCCAACCAATCCACCAACTTTATTATGAGATGCCAGCATGGGGAGCAGACACTGAACCACACAGAAAGGCACAGAGGATCACCGTCCTCTTAAAGCATCCAGTTGACAGGTATAGGCATTATCTGCCCTTTGTGATTTCGCCCATAGTTTAAACGTGGAACAAAAAAACCCTTCATCCTCTTACACTCTTACCATCTATCTGTCTTACTCTCTAGCCTCTCTTACTCTCTTACTCCTATTTCCTGCTTGTTTCTCTCCTGCCCTCTTCTCCCTCTCCCCACCTCCACATGGTCATGACTGGCCTCTACTTTTCTACTCTCCCCCTTTTTTCTGCCTTTCTCTACCTCTACTAACCTCAGGCTGGCCCTGAGAAAGTAGGGTATGTTTTCAATCATCACAGCTCTCCACCAACAATAAACACTTTAAAACAGAAACAAACAAACAAACAAACAAACAAACCTTCATCTTAAAAGAGTTATGTGGATACGTGCATGTGTGCATATGTATAAAACTTCACAGGCATCCCCAGCAATCTGGTTGTCTGGGATACAGGTAGGTGTGTGCCATCGCTTTTTATGGGGGTACTGTGGATTCATTCTTGTACAGCAGAAACTCCCACTGTGCCATCTTGACAGCCCCGTCTGTGTACTTTTGTTTGCTGGGAAACAAACAATTTATTGTATGAGGAAATCATGTTTGTTTGAGGCACAGTCTCGCTCTACATCAGAGGCTGTACTCAAACTCTAGGATCTTACGCCTCAGTTTCGAAAGGCTAGATTCTTGGTGGTTTCCACCATGTCTAGCTAGAATACATTTTTTTTTTTCATGAGAAGGTTATTGAGAACAAGAAAAGACAAGCTCAAAAATTAATATAAAATACAGCAGCTGACACCAAAGGAAAGTGGGCCTTATTGATTTGCATGCCAATATTCTAAAATAATGAAATATTTGTTATACGCTGCATCAACTGAACGGAGTCATAAGAAATTTATGTGTGTGTGTGTCTGCACTTAAAAAGACATACTTCTAACTTTCATTTTCAGTACTTAGAAGAGCTAATTCCTAGGGAAAATATCCTAGGCTTTTTTTTTTTTTTAATCCTGACAATATTCCCTTTGACATGACACTAACTACAAGTAAATGTATTAAGTACTCAAATGAAAGAAAACAGTCATATGATTTAAATTTCAATATCATTTCAAGACAGACTAACATAATATGGTAGTTTGAGTAAGAATGTGCCCCCATAGGATCATAAATTTGAATGTCTGGTTTACAGTTCCTTAACTGTTTAGGAAGGATTGGGTGTGGGGGAGGTTTGTCATTGTCATGGGCTTTGAAGTTTCAAAAGCCCAAGCCATTGCCAGAGAGCTTCTGTTCATTCTCTCTCTGTCTCTCTCTCTCTGTGTGTCTCTCTCTGTCTCTCTCTCTTTCTTCCCCCCTCCCTCCTTCCTTCCCTCCCTCTTTCCCCACTTTTCTCTCCTGGCCTGTGGATCAGATATAAGTTCTCAGCTACTACTTCAATGTCAGGCCTACAGGCCAAAGCTGGCAGCCATAATGGTCCTTCTAACACTATGGAACCGCAAGCCCCCAAATTAAGAGCTTTCTGTTGCCTTTGCTGGTTGTTTCATTCACACCAATAGAGCAGTAGCTAAGACACATAGCTTCTTAGTTTGTCTTCTATGAGTCTGTAGTTTTCTGTCAATTTGTCTCTTATAGCAAAGGGGGGAGCATATATGCATATGAAACTTCCTGACTAAGTTAATGACCAAGGGAAGAACTAATCTTTCTTGGACACTGTTGAAGCCAATACTTATAGTTAGATTAAGCAAAATTCTTTTGTATATATACACATACATAAACATCATATACACATACGTACATATAACTATACATATAAGCATACATACACAGACTTACACACAGGTAAATATAAATGTATTCATACATATACACATGCACAAAATTGACAGTGCATGTTACATTAGCTAAGCTAGTACTATGATTTAGTATAAATTTAAATTGTGGGAAGACATTCTTTCATTTCTCATTGAAAAAGAAGTTCTTGGTGTATCCTTCTGAGAAGAGGAAGAAGCATTGTAATATTAACTGGACACTTCAGAGGAACATTGACATCTTAGGATGTCTAGCAAAGTTAACAGCCTAGGTAAGAAAACACAAGACACTCTGACTAGTCACTTACTCTGTAGGCTGGATCTGGTCTCTTCTCCACGCATCTCCACCACACTAAATAGAGCACAAGTCATTTGAGTGATAACTCAGAAAATGTCTAGCAGCCTTTTTCAACAGGAGATACAATGCCTCAGATAAAATTAGGATGGGGTTTTGATTTCTACTCTAGGTAGACCACATCTTTTTCTATCTCCCCCTCTCCAGAAAACAGAAGCTAGGCCACATGCTATCTTGAAGCTTATTTCAGCTTTAAAATTTAAAGTTTCACAGGAGAACCATTGTGAGAGTATAAAAATGTGAAAGTATACAAATATTGTGATTTTTTTCAGTCAGTTTTACAAAGTGCTGTGTGATGGACTCAGTGGTCATCTAAATGACAATTTTACCTTCAAGCACCATAAACCCTTGTTTTTAATAAAAAAAAAAAAAAAGCTCAATCCAGAGAAGATATCTCAGACGGTAAGAGTCCTTGCTAAGCAGGCGTAAGAACCTGAGTTTGATCGCATAGCACCCAAGTAAATAGTCAGGAATGGCTGTACAAGTCTGTAAACCCAGTGCTGGGGCAGAGACAAAGCCAGGGAAAGTAAAAACTGGCCAGACTAACTGAACTGGTGAGCCTCTGATGGAGTGAGGGGACCCCCATGTAAAGGTCATAAACCAAACCCGTTGCTATCCTCTGTCCTTCAAGTAGAGGCACATACATCTACTTACACATGTGAACCTGCACATACATGTGCAGACATCATACACACATATACACATATACACAGAGAAAGAGAGAAAAAATATTTTTAAAAACCTGCTTGAATAAAAACTTAAAAAATTGGACTTCAGAGTTTAGTAAATTTCATAAAAGATCTTTTTTAAATAAAGAAATGTGCTGATCCTCACTAGCACATTAAAAATCATAGTACCTACATTATTCTAATAAGAATTTCTTCAGGACTTTGGGTTTTAATGATAGTAAGTTTTATCTGTCTACTGTGTTAACCTCCATTTTAGTATTGAAAAAATAGTTTGTCTCTGTGGTTAGTATTTTTCACCTTCCTCTTGAAGCCCAAAGCTGACTATACATTCATGTATGCCACTGAATAACATTATCATGGCAGGGCAATGTAGTATAAAATAATTCTAAATTGAGGATTAAAGAGCCCTGAGTGTGAGTTTTATTTTGGCAACGTACTGTCATACTGTCTGTCTTTCTGCTGCAAAGGCCAATCACTACCCTCCTGCTATAAGTTCATTTTCGTGGACAATGCGAATCAGTCAGGTAAGGGGGTGTAATTAGGACAGCGGTGGGTGGCAGGCTTATCAGACAAGGGAGGCCTGTCCAGGATGTAAGAGACAACACAGGTCAAGCTTTACTATATGTTTGCGGTTGACTAGTTAAAAGAGCTTTGCTCAAAGGTCCACGCTTAGGCCTGGGGTCTTCCTAAAGGGCAGCTTCTGCTTCTATGAGGCTGGACTGAGGGCTCCAAGGCCACATTTCTAAGGAAGTCTTCCAGGGACTCACCAAACGCCAGAACTAGTGATGTCCATTAAGTACATGCGATCCTCCTCACTCTGGGCAAAGGCAGCTACAGATACCTTTGCAGGTAAGGAAATGGATGTTTAACGAGGTTGTGTAGTTTGCCAAACATTACAGAGCTGGCAGGTAGGTAGATAAGACATTAACCCAGAAGGCTTGGCCACAGCCTCCTTGTCCCTGATGCCATTCCAGTGCCATGACAGTGTCACGTTGCTTACTTAAAAATGTCCTGATGCTTCCCTAGTACCAAGCACTTGGTTATTTTACACTAGTCTCTCCCACTGGTTTTAACAACCCAAACAGGTGGGCAATATTAATCATTTTTGTTTTATAGATAAGAAAATTAATTAACCTTTCTTCAACTGTCTCCAACTCACTGAAACTATAGCAATTCCTAGTTCAGCAAAAGATTAGATTAAGAAAATATCTATAATGAGCCAAACACAAGGAGCAGTGTGTTAATGAGAGAACGATTTATCGGCATGTACATAGAAAACGCTATTAGGAAGTACACAGAAAACCTTGCCTTACAATGAACGCTGCCTCATTTAAAGGCATCATGGACAGGCAAAACGAACTGTATGTACCTGGGAGCTAAGCCATGAGGTGATTCTAAGCAGAATCTCTCAGTAGGATTTACAATTCTGAGAGAAGAATCAGAGATGCATTTCTTATCATCCTTGTCTTTTATCTTCTGAAAGATCTCTCTTTATTAAGCTAATGAAACAAGATTCCACCAATAAATTTCCCAGGAGAGGAGACTGCAATGTAAGCAGCTGACAAAGGATGCTGCGCTTAAGTATGCTTAGGAAGAGCAAACACCATAGTAACAGGACAGCAGGATCTCTACTTACTATGTTTAAAAACAAAAGTCAGTTTGAAAATCTAAGGGTTTCCAGCAGGGATTCTCAACCTTGGTTGTAGGCTGCACCTTGAAAATAAGACTGTGAGGACTTCAAACACTAATGCTGAGCTACCACCCTCAGACAGGGACAAGCTGGACAGTGGGGTATTTTAGGCTGGACACTAGGGTATTTTAATAATGCTCTAGTTTTTTAATATGCAGCCAAGGTGGAGATTCACTTGATTAAAACAGTATAATCCCCATGGTAGTTGGAATTATCTCACCATTGAAGCCTGTCAAGGCAGACTATTAGGCGACCACAGTACTAGGAGACATTTTCTGCCCTGGAGGTAAGGACTTTATTAGCAGACATATTTTAACAGAACAGAATTCTGCACAATGTGTGTATGTATTCAATGAGCTGGTTTCCTCCTCTCACCAGAATGCTTCCCACTAGAAAGCAGCCTCCTCTGGAGGAGACGTGAATGAGAGCATTCAACCTTCTTTCCAGACTCAAGCTTAAAATAGCATGAGTTGTATTTCCAGATGACACTCCTAAGGTGGAGTGTGTGGGATGTGAAAAGTTCTGTCAAGACACTGTCAAATTAAATGTTTGTTTCTGTCTACAAAAATAAAAGCATCTTTCAAAGGATTTCTCTTTATTTGTTTTTCTTTGGTTGGGGATTGAACCCAGAGCTTCATACATGTCAACCACTGAGCTAAACCCCTAGACAGAAAGATTGAAAGGCCCAGATGTGAACCAATTCACCATCAACAAACAAAAAGTAGCATTTATTATGTGCTGATCTGTGGGCTCCTGTGCCAACACATTAAACACCATACATGATCATCAGAACAGTCTTTGATTTGAATATGGAAAGAATATGAGTAGTTAAAACAAAAGCATTTATGACCAACATTGAATAAGCCTGTGTCCCTATGTAGCCCCTGTATGACCAGCAGTAATGGTTTACAGCATGATTAAAGAGGGATCATGGTCCCTGCCTGGCATCCAGAGACCAAGAGATCCAGGGTCTGATCATACACCAGGAAACTTTAGAAGCTTACTTTGCAACAAGTTCAAAAGAAAATGAAAGGATGTGATTTGAGACAAGTGAGAAATTTCTTGTTCACTTTAATGCTTTTTATATTTTGAGAATTCTTACAAGCCTTTTATACTCCTTGCACATTTTTCCTGAGTTTGTATGTGTGCACTTGTGTATGAGGTATGTGTATGTGACAGCTAGAGGTCTAGACTGAGCATCTTCTTCCCTCTCTCCCCACCTTACTTTTGAGACGGGGTCTCTCACTGAACTAGCTCACTGATTGGCTAGACTCTGTGAGTAACAAGCTTCTGGAATCCTCCTGTGGCTATATCTCCCACATGGGATTCCAGCTGTACCAAAGTGGATGCTGGAGATTAAAATTCAGGTCTATCTGCTAATATAGCAAGTACTTCACCAATGAGCCATCTCCCCAGACCTGTGGCTCCCCTCCATGTCTTATATAACTCCTTCCAATTCCATTAAGGATGAGTCCAGCATTGTTATTGCTCAGCTTTAGTCATACCTAGAACTTTGAACTAGTTGGTCATACTTATTTTGGAGACAGCCTTGGAGACCAGGGCTGCCAAACATTCTCTGTACAGAACAGAATCACCAGTCTCTGTTGTTAGCCCTCAAGTCTGCTGGTTCAGCAGGAGGTCACCCCGGGTGACAAGATGAAGATGGCGAGTATGAATGACAAGCCCAGTAAAGTAGAACCTAAAACTTGAGCTCCGTATCATCTTCTTGTGTCACAAATTATTTTTTCCATTTTAAAAAATAGAAAATATGAAAAATCCTTAACTGATGAACCACACAGAAATAGGTTGGGTTCAGTTGATAGGTTGAATTGGCCAACCCTTGTCTTGAATGAAAAAGGTTTCCTGTGTTAGCACAGGTTGCCTCCTTGTATGGTTTCTGTTAATACAAAGATGTCATCAGACCCAGGTCCGATGTTCAAAGAGCAAGAGTATCCCCAGGTGCCATCTTCCGGTAAGTTACGGGCAACTGTCTTCTAAAACACCAGCTTTTAATACTGGGAATTAATTTCCTCCAGACATTCCAGTTAAATCTTGCAATAATTCTAGGACATGTTAACAATAACCAATAAGTAATGCTAATAGTAACCCTAAAATAGTTCATCACAAACAGTAAAATACATTCTGTCTTATAAGCACGTCTTCTTGAGCAAGAAGGGCGATGCCTGGAATTGGAAGGGAACTTAAAGATCATGGAAACTGCTACTTACTGGACACTTTCTCCAGTGCGTTCAAGAACATTCC
Source organism: Apodemus sylvaticus (assembly GCF_947179515.1). NCBI lineage: Eukaryota > Metazoa > Chordata > Mammalia > Rodentia > Muridae > Apodemus > Apodemus sylvaticus. Next base: position 109,094,565 of record NC_067479.1, read on the forward strand.
AGCTATAAGTACAGCTATGGCTCCTTTCTGAAAACAGGCTCACAGAATTACTAGAAGCCACGGAAACTCCTACAGGAGAAGGCAGGAGCCAGCTCCCTGCTGCTCGTGGGAAGAACTTACTGAATGTTCAGAATCTCTAAGCTTTTTGACCTGCCTCAGTGAGCTGAGATTGGTCATGGTGAGGCCTCTGTAGCACAAGAACTGACGTACAGTTCTAGTGGGACATCTGTGCCACAAGGACTGACATACGCAAGTGCTACAAACTAGACTTTTTTTTTCTATGATTGTGAATTAAATATTTTGTATGTGGATTGCAAAGATGGATCAATGGTTACTAGCACTTATGGCTTTTGCAGAGGACCCAGGTTCAGTTCTCAGCATCCATATGATGGGTCACAAACATCAATAACCCAGTTCCATGGGGTCTCATGACCTCTTCTGGCCTCCACATGATACCTTCACACATGTAGTATGGGCACACACATATTCACATAAAAAAATAATAATAAAAACTCTTTATGTAGCTGCCTTTATAATATAATGTAATGCTTATTACAGTTCCCCAAAACTTCTCACACAAGTGTCTGCACATAGCTTCTAATAACCTGTCCTGAATTGGTTCAGATTGGTAAACAAAAATGTCAATAGCCAATAGCTGGGAGGGACAAACAGAGGTGAGTTTTTGGAATTTCCAAGAATTGGGATCTGGAGGAGAAGGAGGGAGAGGAGAATCCAGTGTGGAGGAAAGGAGGGACACCATGCCTAAGAAGTGCAGGACAGAGAGGCATAGCTGACATGTGAAGGAGTTGGGATAGCGAGGCCCAACTGCCCAACTGGGTCAAGGGAAGTCAAGAGAGAATATAAATTTTAGTAAGTCATAGCTTGGAATCATCTGCGAGACCTGAATTAATCACAGGGAACTTAGACAGTGGCTCAGCTATTGTCCTGTTTAAGGCATATCAAAATATAAAGGCTGTGTGTGTATCTTTCATTAGGGAATGTAAACCATTGAGATGGGTTTGGATCTATTCATTATTTCAACATCTTTAGATCTTTATCAATAGACTACAATTCACCATATCATTGCAATGGGGAAAGCTCACTAGGTGTAGGTAAAACACCTGGACACACACACACATACACACACACACATACACACATACATACACTCACAAATGACCTAGGAATTCGGTAACTCTGAGTGTTGTAGCAGAAAGAAACTTCTGCTCATCATAAACAGATAGAGATCAGTTGCTATAGACACCTATCATTGTTGCTTCAGTTGTGCCAAATGTATTTTCTTCTTCTGTTAACTAGAGAACATTTTGCCTAGAATCAAAAATGCTTTTCAGAACCTATTATCTTTTAATTTTACATGTTTGTCTAACATGAAAAACACTAAAGCTATTCCACAGGCCATCATTGTTTTGTACAACTGTGATCTGAGAACTGCCAACCCAGAGCTATCGAGATGATGATGGGTCAGTAACTCATGCTGCTCTTACAGAAGACTGGAGTTCAATTGGCAACATCGCCATAGCATGTCTTCCACTCCCATAGCGCTCCATTCATATGCACACACCCATACACACACACACACACACACACACACACACAAAACACATTCACAAATATATACACAGACCATGTACATACAAATAAATACACACATACACAAACATACACCACTTACAAATACACACACACTTAAGAATATAATAGGTCCTGTAAAAAACTGTACTATTCCATTTCTGGCTTATGTTGTACAATCCCTGTCCAGTTTGTTGCCTTTTGTATTCATACCACTGAATGAAGATTCTTACAGTGTAATATCTAGCTGGGCCAAAATGTTTTTGGAAAATTCATTTGTTTTTAGGCAAGAGGCTTTTAGATTATCCCTGGCTTCTGGTCTCAGTCCACAAAACTACATGAGACCATAAAGCTAATTCAACAAATCATCTCGAATTTATTCTTTCTGCATTTGATGCGGTCGTCTTCGTTTTCTGTCACTTCAGGCATCAAACCCATTTCGTGGGACCCTTTCCCTTTAACTTTACAAGATTAGAAAATAACAAAGAATATGTATTACTAGGTGAGCTGCAAAACCAAAGGAGGGATTATATCTTTATTTGTCCGTAAATGAACTGACAACAGAAGACAACAGCTCATAAGAGAGAAAGCAAACAAAGTCGAGAGCTCTACACCTAATTCTGAAGCAAATTTCTCTCTAGGCATTAAGAAAGAATATCTCAAGATTGAAAGCTCCTGAAACTTCACAGTAACACATTCCTGCATAATCAGAAATGTGTAGACTCAAATAAATCTACTTCTGATCTTCAGAAAGCAATTTTCTGAGCCAGTATTTTGTTGGATTTCTATTGAACCTCTTTCCATTACACAGCCCCAGTAGTGGTCTCTCTGACGTTATTCATAAACAACTTTAATTATTTATTTATAGACACAGGGTATTGTTTTCAATCAGGCCTAAAACTTATTGTACATTCTATAACAAAATATTTAAATGAAAGCCTGATACTCAGAAAGTCCAGCACTGGGGTCAGAGGCAGCCATTGATAAACTGTGAACACACTTAAAATTAAAGCAAGCTTGGTACTGGGATGAAGCCAACACCTCAGGTCAAAAGTCCAACTCCAGTTTCTTTGTAAGACAGACTTTGTAGCAACTATTTCTTCTTTGATCAATTTGTATGTAACAAAACAGAAATAATTGACCAGAACCTTTCACTGAGAGTTTTCAGCCAGTAGGTTCTTTGGACCATCATGGAAGCTGCTACAGTTGTCTCACTGGGACCTCTTTCTATCTCTGTTCAGTTTCTGTGAGGACTTCAGGGAGTTTTTAATATGCAAATGTACCAACACCTGTCCTTGTTTATGTAGATTCTGTAAGTAAACTACATAGCATTATCACTGTTGTCTTGTTGTTTTTCAACAGCAGGAATCAAATCCAGGGCACAACAGAAGTCAGACTCATCACTGTCACTGACCCATGCCTTCAGTGCATTGTAAATAAAAAGAGTTTTCTTCCTGTCCAGGGAGTAAGTCTAAAAGGAATGTTGTGTCATAAAATTCCACTCTGAAAAGTCCTGGTTTACAATATGCCATGAAGACTGAAACCCTAGAACAAAGCCAAAGCATTCAGAAAGGAAGAAAACAGGAGACACCTCTGACTGGAGCACACACTCAGGACAGAGTCTGGTGATGTTAAAGAGACTGCTCAGTTCCTCCTCAGTCAGACCCTAGGAAATGATGAATAAAGACAGCCAGGCTGGGGGTTGCAGTGGGGACAGCAGTCTTGTGAAATACTTGTGAACATTCTATTTGATAGACCCTATGACTTCATTGATATGGCTTCCTTCCTCATCAATATAAATAGGTGTGGTCCTACCTTCCAAGTCAGAAATGATAAACAAACCAAGAAAGCTGAGCTTCTTTGGCTGAAAAGCATCAACAGGAGAAACATGAGTTCTTGCATTCTGTCTAGAACCCAATTTCATCCAAGAGACTTCTTTCTAGCCAAGCTCTATGCAAGACAAGGGTTTCCTTGGTGTGATTGGAATAAAATGTAAAAGAAAGACAAGAATCCCTTCCTTTTGCCTCTGTATAGTGAGCATGTTAGAAAGCCAAGCAGTTACCTGAATGTTCTTATCTTGCACATGAGAAAACTGGGTCTCCTGGACTTTATGGATTGAGGGAGGACAAGGAAAATGCTATCCATTTGCCACAGATCAGTGAGCTCCGATGACTACCTTGGTGTCTAACATAGTTACTCACCACTTACTTGGCTTCTGCTAAATGCCAGGCACTGTGCCAGAATGTATACATACATTCTTTCATCTTCTCCTCGGACCATGTTGTATTTCACATAATGACACGGGCAAAGTCTATTTCAGGTTTAATCATAGTCTGGTTCCAGGAATAAAATCTGTACCAGGAGGCTAATACCCAAAACCTATGCTCTTCTATAACAATCTCCTTTCCACCTTCCAGCCAGTCACTCCCTTTCCTTCCTATTTCCATTTAAAAGCACTCAGATTGAAAAAAAAAATCAAAGGTCAGCTGTCCATAACTCGAATCTTCTCTCTTCTTTGTTCCTACAGACAAATTGGGGTCTTCTGTCATCACAGAGAAAGAAAGCCTGGGCAGAGACAAAGCAAGCTGGGTCTCAGATCGAAAGAGGCCAGTCCTCTTAGGTTTGAAGGAAGCAAAGCTTAGTCACATTTCTATTTCTTCTAAGGTTAGTCAGGACAAATGACACAGAATGCATCAAATCGCTCCCAATTTACTACTTCTTTCTTTGAAAGGTATGAAGTGAAGCACATAGTAAATGACTTCAAAATCTGGTGGCGTGTTCTGGGGAGGAAAGGATGAGTAGAAGACAACGATACCCAGTGGTGAGAATGAAAATTCAAATCCTCTGCATTAGAATCCACTGAACTTGGGGCTCCCTGATTCACCCAGTCAACTAGGTCCGAGCACAACAAGGTAGGGCTCAGGGCTCTGCATGTGGGCAAGCTGTTCTGGTAAATTTAATTTATAGGGAAGGTACACTGAGAAGTGATTTGTAAATGTGCTGCTTACAGAACTTAGATGCTTCCAAAAATTACTTGAAGAATCGAGGATTCAGCTATGAACAGAAATAGAGTTAGAATATTAACTCATATGCATGCCAAGGCCTGCGAGAACATGCAGCAAGGGATGAGGAAGACCTTCTCCTCAGGGAGACTGCTCGTTGTGTCTACAGTGTCAAGTTCTGGTAGACACTAGATCAGCATCATTAGCCATATGCTACCAACGCCTTCATGTGCTCTGAATTTTAAAATAATTCAGAAACCAGAATTTTGAAATAATTCAGAAGCCACAATACCATGCTGCCTAATGAGGTTTGGTCAAGGATGGGCTACAGATGTGATAGAGGATCAGTAAAAGTCTGTATCACAGAAACCCTGTAGCCACATCATTATGTGAAAGTATACTCTATGAGTTCACATGATGGGATCCACATGCATCTCAGTACAACACATGACTGACTGTATTTTGTAATAACCTATGCATTCAACAGGACGTTCGAGCTCTGGTAACACAGTGAAACACATGCAATAACTAGTTTGCTTCCACTCCAGGCCAACTGGGCTCAAGGATGTGTTTCCTTCAACTCAGAACCACACATGCTCCTGTGTGTTTCTTTTTGTTTACATAGGAGAAGGATGCACATCCTATGCATCATCTTGCCATCCTTCCACATTACAGCTACGTCTACATTATTCTGCCTGCGAGCATCACAGTCCTATACCACACAGATGAAGTATGCATCATTTGATCACTGGCTTTTGATAGACATGAAGAATTCCTCTAAACTTTGGTGGGTATGAAAGACATTAAGAGGAACATTTATTCATGGCTTTGCTCACTCATGAGAATTTATATTTAGGATAAATTTCTAGAATGGAAAGGGCAAAGTGTATATGTGTTTTTATTTCATGTACTGTGAAATTCTCTCTCCAAAGGGGTTGCAATAATGTTAGCGCCTATTAACTCCCAAACCCACACCAAAACACCATGGTTCTTATTGTATTTTAATTGGCCATGATGACTTGCCCCTGGAGTGAGTGCCAACCTGGCAGCATTAATGTAACTTGGCAGCTCTATTTCTCTGGAGAACAGGCACAATGGAGTGGGGTATAGGTGAACATCAAGAGTAAGCAGTCATGTCTTCCTGATTCCAGCTTTTCTCCTGGATAAATCCTGCCTAGGAAGCTTATTTGATTGTCTCATCCTGGAAGTCTTCCTAATTACCTCTAGGCTTGATTGGTTTTCCCTGTGTTGTTCTTACGATAGTTAGATGCTCCAGCTAGATGCTCGGCCTTTTGTTTCACTTGGGATTCTGTGGCATCCTCTTTTTAGATTGTCCTGTCTTTTTCTGAGCTAGCTAAGTGTAAGCTAATGGCCTTGGTCCCCCCCTACCCCTGCCACACACACATACACACACACACACACACACACACACACACACACACACACACACACACTGGGTAAATTTGCCAGGAGCCAAACTGACCTTACTTTATGTTTAGAGTTCATTTTAAAGATAGGCTTAGGTTTTGACTTCTCCTTAGCTATAGACCTTGGAGAAATCGACTGGTCAATGGTCACTGTGCCCTCCCAGAAGAAGAAACCATTTTACAGCTGCCAGAGATTCACCTTAGCTGAATGCCCAGGCTACGTGAAGACTCCCACTTGCCTCACTTCTTCCCCTGCCTGTATAAGTTCCCTGAGAAAATACAGTTTGGGAGGCTTTGAGCAGTTAATTAGTCTTGGCCTTGTTCTTCGTGTCTCCTGTCTCTGTTTCTCTGCCCTTCTTTTCTTAGGGTCCCCTGTCAAAAACGCCTGTGGGCTGGGGCATAAATTTATAAAGTTGAGTTCCTAAGTTCCTATATTGAGGTGAATAGTGAAGCCACCAGGAAGCTACCTGTCTGCAGTAGTGTAGACAATAGTCCTTGGCTCTTCAAAAGAAAAATTAAGTTACAAAACAACGATATTAGGAGACAACTCCATGGATAAAGCACTGCTGCATGTGTAAGCAGACTGGAGTTCTCATCCCAGGATTCAGGGAAGAAGCCAGGCAGGTATGATGGTGGCTTAGAACCCCAGTTTTCATGACTCAGAGCTCTGCTTTGTAAATACAAATGCTAATACAAATTCCTGTTTCCAGTTTTGACCACTGGCTGTCAAAACAGAAACCCGTGCCCCTCCTCACTTCTTGAGTCTATAGCTCATCTTCAGGAAAAGCAGACAGCATGCTGCTTCTTCCAGTAATTCTGAGCCTGTTATTGATTTATTGTTTATTTTCACTGAGTCCATGCACTTAGGAGGAAACAGGGAATAATGTATATGTACTTTCAGAAAACTGCTTCAATGTTATAAATAATAATCCCATACCATTAATGAACCTTTCCAGAGGTGCCTGCCTTGCAACAGAACATTACTTAAGCACTGAAAATCCAATCAGCAAATATTTATTTTGCAAATTTCTATGTGCATGCTTAAAACTCTTATTCCATAAATAAAACAAGTCTCTCCAGGAAAATACATTAATTCAACAGATATTTACTGAGTACTTATTATGTGGCCCTATGCCACCAAAATCCAATAGAGCAAATGATCCACTGTTAAGGCAAGAGCACACTGAAAGAGGCATGGCTGAGTCAATAGCTAACATGCATTGCAGACGGGTATGTACACAGAATCCCAGGAGAAGGGCCTTCTTGCAAACTTTCAAGGAACTGGAGAAGGCTTCCAGAGGGGCAGTTTAAAATTACTCCCATGCTAGGGTTCACCTAGGACTAACGGACAGAATCGGAGAAATAGTTCTGTTTCTTACAGAAGTTCACCTAAACTTCAGCTAAGTCCAACAGAGGTAGTCAGCATTAGAATATGGACAGCCCTTAGGACATAAAGCAAATCTTCCTCTACTCCCACCCCAACTTTTTAAAAAAGCTGAATCCATGATTAGAAGTGAAAGGAGACCATTACATCCCTAAACTCAAACCACAACCAATTTGGCACTTAAAATGGTGCATGTTTTCCCCCAACTCTGACAGACTGAGTGGACATCTCATAGCCTTCTAAGTCACTTCTATCTTCCTCTGATTCCACCCAGCATGATCTCTGCCTCAGAGTCCTACCTCCTCTTTAGACTCATAAAACCTAGTTAGAGACAGTCATGGAGGAATATGATGGCCTTAGCAAATGAAGGAATACTTTCCTTCCCTAGTGTTTATTTATATTATTTTGACAGCAAGGAGACCCCAAAGCAGGAGATGGTGCTAAGCAAAGTCCTCCAAGAATATCAACAGGAAAAGACAGTCACTGAGCTGTATAAATCCACCCACTACACAGTCTTCCACACACATAATAACCAGCATGGTATGCTATGTGAAGTGAAATGCTTATAGGAAAACAATTGAGAATCCAGGTACATTGTCAGAATTGCCTCTTGCTGTGAAGGTCTGAAGTCAGTGTGCTACGACACCATGAAGCAAGACGAAAATGGCAAACAGGAGTATAAAATGTGCCTTCTGAGAGTCATTCCTGAGATTGCTCATTCCAATGCACTGTGGAAAAGAGTGTCTCCCATCCAGGAATGATTCAGTTTTGGACTTCAGTTGGACAAGCTGTTTGCAAAACATTTGCCTCCCTCTACCTCACAGTGGGCAATTTCAAAGCCCCTGCAAATTATTTTCCTTTGAGAAAAGGGACATTTTAAGTAAGCTGAAGACAGGATATTTATTTAATATATAGCACAATTACTTAATAGTCTATGTTTCTTTGTGTTATAATAAATAATATCAGTTCAAGTGACCTGAAACTACTAACAAAACACACACACACACACATACACAAACAGGTACACAGAACTCACACACACATACATACATGTGCACATGCACAGAACACATGCACATGAATATAGCACAAGCATACACACATACACAGTACTTACACAAATGTGCATGAGTGCACAGAACTCACACATATAGAATGCATTCTCTCTCTTTCTCTCTCTCTTTCACACACAAACACACAAACACACATGTGCGGAAGTGCCCACACACAGAACTCACACACAATAAGATAAGAACTCAGTGCAAAAGCACTTTCAGCCACTGTGTCTCCACAAGCTAGATTCTCTAGTTCAGCTGTCCTCATTGGCAACTTTCAACTTCTGTCACTCATGACAAATAATGAACACTTTAATGTTAAGAGAAACATTCCCCAGTGTCCTGCTATGCTGTATTGGCAAGAAATGTGTAAGGAGTATCTGACACTATGCTTCACACCTCCTATGCCCTCCTATTAACCTCTACATGAGCAAAGCAGGGGCATATTCAAGTTCTGCTGACATCTCTGGAATTAAGAACTCCGAGCCAGCCAAGGGGCCAACCCCCTTCTCTCTCCAGTGTCCCATTCTTAGGTGGGTCAGAAACTAAATCAAATTCCACTTCACGAATAAAGCTAATACCTATGAGGTAGGAGGCTGCATTAATATTTCCAAGACAAAATATTCTCCCTCAAGTAATATAAATTTGTATGTAGGACTTTTCCCCATGCTTTATCGACTGTTTGTTGTATATGAAAGTAATTAGGCTTTTCTGAAACCCAGAGCGGCTTTGAGAACTCTATTTGAGTAAACACAAAGTATTCTGAGTGGTACTTTAATGTTTTCACAGAAGTTTATATCTAGAAAACAAAACAAAGTTCATTTCCAGTTTTCTGTAGTGAAGCCTTTTCCCTTAGTGACTGATGGGAATGTATGGGAATCCTGGGAAAATGGTCCTGCTGTAGCTGGAATAGCAGTCCTCAGAACAGATTTGGCCAAGCCCTTGAGTTCTAGCATGTGTTACATAATTTGATATATATAGAGGTGGGTGAAGGGAGGGATAGAGACAGAGACAGAGAATGGCCATCGAGTTCATTAGAGACTGGTATAGTCCATTAGAGACTAAATAAGGAATAGATAATAGCCGGACCCACATGCTACAGTAACCAGTCCAGGGGCATATAGCTCAAATTCTGCACCAACTGGCCCTAATAGCCATGCCTACTTAACAGCTTCTGCCTTAGTCCTAGCTTAGGACCAAGTCAACTGCAGCCAATTCTCTGCCTCTACCTTAGTAACTTGCCCAGTGCCAACAGTCTCTCAGATGAACCACAGGCTGCCCTGCTTCTTCTCAGTGAAGTTTCCCCATACCTCTGCCTCTCCAGGATTATTTTATACAGCATCATTCCCACCTCATTTCCTATGCTTGTGGGCAGCAGAAGACAGAAGAGGCATAGTATATCTGTACTGTCTAAAAGGAAAGGGAGTGAAATGCAATAGCAATGGCAGGAAGCAAGGGAAGGAATGGGGCCAAAGTAAGTGTTAAAGCAAGGGAAAATGGGAAAATAGTTCCCATCAGGGAACACCTACATGAAGAAAACCATGCACATGAAAGTTTGGGGTGGTTTTTGTTGCTTTCTTTTTGTCTAGACTCTTCATTCCTAGAACCATAATCTCATACCACTGATGTTTAATGACAATAGTGTTTATTGTTTGGAAGCTTTTCTGAAGACGCTAATAATATCTGGTATCTATCATGATGTGCTGTGATTATTCAAAAGCTGGGGAAGGTCTATGTTATGGATGCTCATGGGGGGGAGGGGTTGTGCAAGCTCTTAAGCAGCTTATGTTATGTGGGAGACCAAACTGTAGAAAACCAGACTCTCAACAGCTCTCACCTTGAGAGTCCACTGACTTTGCAGTTTACAGCTGAACCACCCCCTTCTTCACACAAGGCTGATCAACTGGTTCTTATCCTGGCCAAACACCTGGGGTTGTCTAGGCTGAACCAGCATTCCAGAAAAGCTGCTGGATGCCACAGCCAGCATCCACCCTGATGACCTTTCCTCTTACTGTGCTTCTATCATTCCCCTCAGCCCCTCCCTACTTCCTCTCCAGTACATTCAAACCAGGCTTTTGCTTTTCATTAAAGAGGCTTTGACAAGACACCCCTTTTTGCTTGGCCTCGCTCTCCTTTCTCCGCCCATTTCTCTTTCAGACTTGGGTTCCCCTCGGCTCCCCGAATAACTAGGTCCCACGGGACGGGATAAGTTTAGGCTTAGAAAAGAACAGAACCAGAGCTGAAAGTTAGACCTTGAGCACTCGAGAGTTCTGATCGACTTCCTATTCTATATTTGGATTCTGGAAAACAATCCCATAAGGAAATTCATATCTCTATCTGACACAGACAAACAAAACCTTCTGTGTTAGACACTTGACAGACCCTCACAGCTAAAGGAAATTTTTGCACACTGCTATTCCATCCAACACCTGGGGAAGCACAGACACCATCACTAAGATGTTGACACTCTCCGATAATTCAGGGTGCTTCTATTGCAGTATGGCAGAAGCTTAGAAGCTCTGTGCAACTCACCTGAGCCTCACTGGACTTCATTACTGTTTCTTATCTGGACCAGAGTTTGAAATTTCAAACAACTGAACTATGGAGTCTATATGCAAAGATGCTAAAGGAACCATCAATTGTTTAGGACAGAGTGCTAGGTAGAAAAACTACATTGCTACATATGAAGAAATGAGCTATGCCATAGAGATTAAAAAACAAAACAAAACAAAAAAGGGTTTTTGACAGCTGTTGACACATGGAAGTGTAGAGAACTATATGTAGCAGAAATGATGCGCAAGCTAAGGGTGTTGAAATCATATTCCTACACTTTAAAAATCTAAAAAGGTCTTAAGATGGGTACCACTGTAAGCACATGACTTCTGTTTTACAGGAAAGGAACTTAACTGAGGAACAATCAGGTGTTTTTTGAATAATTTAAAAATATAGCCTTTTCCAGGAGAAGGGATACAGTTGAGTGGATGTGTATTTTAAGAAGCCTCGAATAATTGTCAGGAGGATATATAACCATCAAGAAAACTGATGACTATTTCACACTATCCCCTTTTCCCAGACCTATTAATAAACTTGCCATATTTGGTTAAAATATTCATTTATGAGAAATATTAATTTCCCCCAAACAAGTACGGTTATACTATTTAAAGTGTATTTCACCAACAGAAAATAATTTGAGTAAAGTATTTGAGTGTAGATAACTCCACTGGGCAACAAAAGTCACTTAATCTCTTACCCTGTCACAAGAGCAAAGTAGAGCAACTGCATTTTAAACATTTAATTAGAGGTAAAATCAAGTTTATATAATGATATACCACACTGCTAGCAAGTAATGAAGATAAACAGCCCTGCACATTATCAGTACTCAGAAGCACCATAGAGTTCTGCTTTGCTTACAGACCGCAGAAAGAAATTCTGTAGCAGCAAGTGGCTTTTTTTGATGCTTCATCTGAGTTTGCTGGCGTTCTTTCTTTCCTTTTTAAGAACTTGTAACTGGAATAATTTGAAGAATTAGAGTTTCAGCAGTGACATTTCTCGTGTTTGAGAAAAGTTCGTGCAATTTAGACACAACTTGTCTGCTTTTAGCAAACATATTGTTCACATTTTGAGCAAAACTGCTGATGTAGTCCCTGATGCGCATGCCCCAGCACTTGGAAATCACGACAGATGTGCGCTTGCCAAGGGATTTCCCTACACACATTCTCGATCCTTCTATGAGTGTCGAGAAAACTCATTTCAAAACTGTTAAAATGTACTAATGTGCAATATGGTATTATATCACACCGTGGGTATACTGGCAAAAGACAAATTATACAAACACAGGCACAGAGGCATCTACCCCAAGCTCAGAGTTCTACCCAAAGCAGAACCCTCTCTACCCAGTCCTTCTAGAAGGGAGAGCTCATTTCTTCTCTATAATCTATAGCACATGGTTTCACAGAAAAGGCTCATCCACCCTTCTACAACTATTTAAAAACTATACATGTTGTTAACACTGCAACCTAAGGGCATATGGTCAACTGTCCAACAATACACAATTGGGTTATATACATTATATTAAGAAGACAAAAAACATAATTTTAAAAATATTTTGAACAGAGATACAATGGGTGTGTGGGTGGTGCTGTTCCCAGAAGTCATGGGTAATGAAATGGAAACCTTGGTACACAGAATGGAACACATTTCTAGGAATTGTCACCCAGGAAATCCCTAGACTAGGTACTTAATTATATAGTTATGCCCATTGTTCTTGGTTGCCCACCAGAACTGGATAGCAAAATGGTTTCATTGAAGACTTTACATGCCTCAGTTTACTTGAATGGAGAGTAAGGAGAAACCTTACTGGAAGTGAGCTGAAAGAAAGTGTTTCCTGCTGGATAGTCTGCCATAATGATGGAAGGTGCCATTAGGCAACTAGAGGCACAAAATCAGCAATGGCCTTTTCTAGCTTAGGACCTTGAAAACTATAAAACCAACTTGCATTGTGGGAAATACTTACTGGTATAATAGTAGAACTAGTGTTTGGGAAGGTAACCAATTGATTTCTCATTGAATCTGAGGCCCACTCTTCAGAAGGGAGTTTGTGTCTAGTACTATCGATCTGCTTAAAAGCCCAAGACTGGAGAGATCATAGGCACTAGTGTAGTTAGTGGTTCTGATAGGTCATGAATGAATACTGAAGATACTGTTCCCCAACTGGTTCTTGAATGAGCAACAAAGATGCTAGTGGCCAATGGCAGGTTGGAAGAGATGGGACTTCCAGGTTCCCACGGACAAGCTAGCAAACATCGGAGGAGGAAAGGGGATTTGCTATTCTTTGGAGGAAAAGAATCACCAGCCATGTGAGATCTCAGATGGAGTGGCCCATTGGCCAATTCCCCAACTGGGCCCGAGATAGCAGGCAGGAAATTAGAAACACAACTAAGTTGAGGGAAGATTTAGTGATGTTGAGCTGGAAGTAAAGGTAACTGAGCAACAAAGTTGAGTGAAGATAATGGCACATTAGCCATGGGAGGCTTAAGTATGTTTGACAATTGAGCTAAAATGCCTATTAAAAAGTGTGTGTGTGTGTGTGTGTGTGTGTGTGTGTGTGTGTGTGTTTTGTCTGTGGACCTGGGTGTGTGTTTTGTCTGTGGACCTGGGATAGCTTTTGGGCAGTCGAATCCAGGGAACACAGAACAGTGTAGCAAAAATTACATGGTATACACTAGAGATGAACCTAATACTTTTTCTTCTCTAAATGGACATAGTGTTAAACTGCTTCCTAATAGTTTACATAATAGAATACTATAACACTCAACCTTCTTCAAAGAAACTTCTCTTGTCAGTTAAGAGTAGTCAATCCATAGAGACTCATGGTTGTTCAAACTGTTGGGAACAAAAGGCTATTCAGTACTTGGGTTTAAACAGGACACTTCAAGGTTCAGGAAACATTATGGTTAAGGGAAGAGAAAGACCGCAAGAGCCAAATGATTAGAAAGACTTACACAGAACCCTGACTCATGGGCATGGCATGACCTTAGCACACATGAATCCCTAAGAGCTAGAGTTGCCTGTAAAAACTGAGCCTGGGAATAGCCAACCATAGATGAGAGTGGTACTCACTGAGCGCCAGCCAGGGGAGCAGAGGCCAATTGTTTTGGGTGATATAAGTGCTGGTAACCATACTCCAAGGGACAGCTTCACATCCATGCCCATATAAATATCCCGTACTAAGTCAAGTGGATCACAAAATAGAAACCAAAATAACACTAGGCCAGAAAGTATGTTGGAGACTTGGTGGCAGAATAGGGTAAGCAAATGTGGCAGGAAACTGACTGGATTGTATTACTTACATGTATGACAACATACACACACACACACACACACACACACACACACACACACACGCACACACACACAAATAAAAATTTTTAGAAGTTTTTCTATTTTACAAAGGATGTACAACTCTAGGACTCCTTGAGTTTCTACCCATAACTTTTATTTGATATCAAATCAATGGTTTTGGGTTATAGTTCCTATGGTGACCATTATGCATGCATTGATTTTCAAAAACCACATTAAAGTTATAAACAAACTTAATCATTAATGGGAAGAATAATATGCCTTTTGTTAGTAAGCCCTGGGGTGAAGCAAGGGTAAGACATTATCATCATGACTACACTCCAGGGAACTGAAGTGTTCAATTCGTTGCTTTAAAAGAAAAATTGTAAAAGACTTCTATATTAGGAGGAGAAACAGAACAAGTAGTCTGTTTCTAGATTGAGAAGAATTTTCTGCTAACTGAAAACCATAGTAAACAGCTACTGTGCTTTCCATCTAAACACCCCTCTGACCATAAGGACACTTGACCTCAGCTTTACTGACCTTTGACCCAGAGAAGTCTTTTCTGTTGAAGTTGTGGACTGTTGTCCCAGGCATTTCATGTAAAATGCCCAGGGTCTCCAGATTCCAGAAACAATATCAATTGTGTTTCTAGATACTGCCAGAGTTTTACAGGGCTTATTAGTGTCAGGAAGAGATGATGCAAGCTGAGAGTATTGCCCTCAAGAATGGCTCATTCTGCACTGAACTTGTGGCGGTGGCCAATCAGTGATGGGTCTAATTTGAGACCCATGCCATGAGAGGGAGCCCATGCCCAATACTGCCTGGATGAGTAGGAACAAGAGGCTTGACAGGCCATAGACCTCTGAGTTTGAGGCTAGCCTGGTCTACTGAGAGAATTCCAGGACAATCAGGACTATACAACAATCCTGTCTTGAAAATCAAAACAAAATAAAATCAATAAAATGATTCCTAATGATATTCTTATATATTCATAGATCAGTGCCTAGGCTAATAACAATGGAAGAGGCTTCTAATGATGTGAGCAGATGCAGAAAAACCACTACCAAACATTACGTGGAGAAAGATCCCAAACTGGAGATCTCTATCGGGTCCCTCCCTTTAGATCTTGGGGAACCTAGCAGAAGAAGGCCAGAAGAAGGGTTGAAGAGAGGGAGGAAGAATTGTTAGAGCCAGAGGGGTGGAGAACACTAGCAAGAGAACACTGCCCACAGATATCAGCCAACAATGGTTTATAGGGGTTTGCAGAGACTAAAGTAATAATCAGGGAGCCTACATGGGTCGGACCTAGGTTCCCCACATATATGTTATGGTTGTTTCATTGGTGGTTTTATGGGATTCCTCTAAATGGGAGTGGGGTTATCTCTGACCCCTTTGCCCCCCTCAGGACCCTTTTCCTCCTACTATGTTGCCTTGCACATTTCTGAAATGAAGGTTTGTGCCTAGTTTTATGGTATCTTGTTATGCTCTATTCAGTGGATATCCCTTGGAGGGCTGCTCTTTTCTGAAAGGAAACAGAGGTTGGATCTCAGAGAGGGGAAGTAGGGAGAAAGGAGAGGTCAGGAAGGGACTGAGAGGCATGGAGGGAGGAGGACCTGCAGCTGAAATGTATTGGAACAACCCATTCATACTGTCAGAGTGCTGGGGTGAGCTATATACACCAGTGACATCAGGAAACAATTCATTTTTGCCTATATCCATTAGAACAATAAAGAATGAGTTCATGCTATAAAAGGTTAAGATATAAAATAAGAAAACTGGGTTTCCTTCTGTACCCAGAGTGGATCCATCGCTCTCTATACCCAGACTGCTGGGAGAGGGCTAGTCTCCCAGGAGTGCAGACACACCTGTGAGCACATGTAAGACCACTACTTCTGCTCAAACTCCTGTCCAAAGAGGGACCAGCCCAGAGTCATCAGGACATAGGAACCAAGGACCAGCCGGGGACAGGATACATCTGGTTTTCCCATGAACCCCCGAGCTGACCTCATATCACAACTCTCCATACCCAAATTCCCCCTGGAGAGAACTGGTCTCCCAGGATTATTGACCCACAGGCTTGCAGGAGGCCATAGTCAGAGACATCAAGACCAGCTAACAACAGAGATGTCCAGATGGCAAGAGGCAAGGACAAAAATATAAGCAACAGGAAAGAAAGCTTTATAGCATCATCAGAGCCCAGCTCTCCCACCACAGCAAGCCCTGGATACCCTAACACACCAGAAAAACAAGACTCTGATTCAAAATCACATCTCATGTTGATGATAGAAGACTTTAATAAGGACATAATAACTCCCTTAAAGAAATAAAAAAGAACACAGGTAAACAGTTAGAAGGCCTTAAAGAGGAAACACAAAAATCTCTTAAAGAATTATTGGAAGACATAACTAATAAGGTGAAGGAATTGAACAAAACCACCTAGGATCTAAAAATGGAAATAGAAACAATAAAGAAATCACAAAGGGAGACAACACTGGAGATAGAATACCTTGGAAAGAGATCAGGAATCATAGATGCAAACCAAACATCACCAACAGAATACAAATGATAGAAGAGAGAATCTTGGGGGTAGAAGATACCATAAAAAATATTGACACAACAGTCAAAGAAAATGCAAAATGTAAAAAGCTCCTAACCCAAAACATCCAGAGAAACAAGGACACAATGAGAAGACAAAAATCTAAAGAAAATAGATACAGAAGAGAGTGAAAATTCCAACCTAAAGGGCCAGTAAATATCTTCAACAAAATTGTAGAAGAAAATTTCCCTAACCTAAAGAAAGTAATGCCCATAAACATGCAAGGAGTGTACAGAACTCCAAATAGACTGGACCAGAAAAGAAGTTCTTCCCATCACGTAACAGTAAAAACACCAAATGCAGAAGACAAAGAAAGAATATTAAAGCAGTAAGGGAAAAAGGTCAAGTAACATATAAGGGCAGAACTATCAGAATTACATCAGACTTCACCAGAGACAATGAAACCTAGAAGATCTTGGGCAGATGTTATACAGACCCTAAGAGGACACAAATGCCAGCAAAACTCGGAATCACCATAGATGGAGAAACCAATATATCCCATGATAAATCCAAATCTATACAATATCTTTCCACAAATCCAGTCCTAAAAATATAATAGATGGAAAATGCCATCACAAGAAGAGAAATACACCTAGAAAAGGTAAGAAAGTACTCTTCTTTCACCAAACCCAAAAGAAGATAGCCACAAAACATAATTCTATGTCTAACAACAAAAATAACAGGAAGCAACAATCACTATTTCATACTATCTTTTAAAAATCAATGGACTCAATTCCCCAATAAAAAGACATAGATTAACAGACTGAATACTTAAACAGGACCAACATTTTGCTGCATACAGGAAACCCACCTCCATGTCAAAGATAGACACTACCTCAGAATAAAGGGCTGGAATACAATTTTCCAAGGAAACACTCCCAAGAAACAAGTTGGGGCAGGCACTGTAATATTGAATAAAATTGATCTTTGAACAAAAGTTATCAAAAAGGTTAAGTAAGGACACTTCATACTCATCAAAGGAAAAATCTACCAAGAAGAAGTCTCAATTCTGAATATCTATGCTCCAAATACAAGGGCAACCATGTTCATAAAAGAAACTTTACTAAACCTCACATTGCACCTCACACAATAATTATGCTAGACTTCAACACCCTACTCTTATCAATAGGCAGATCATGGAAACAGAAACTAAACAGAGACACAGTAAAACTAACAGAAGTTATGGACCAAAAGGATTTAACAGATATATACAAGACATTTCATCCTAAAACAAAAAAATATACCTTCTTCTCAGCACCTCATGGTATGGTCTCAAAGGTCATAAATCAGACCTCAACAGATATAAGAAGATTAAAATAGTCACAGGCCTCCTAACAGATCACTACAGATTAAGGGTGGTCTTCAATAGCAATAAAAACAACAGAAATCCCACATACACTTTGAAGCTGAAGAATGCTCTATTCAATAACCTGGTCAAGGAAGAAATAAAGAAATTAAAGAATTTTAAGAACTTAATGAAAATGAAGGCACAACAAACCCAAATTTATGGGACACAATGAAAGCAGTGCTAAGAGGAAAACTCAGTGCTCTGAGTGCCTCCGAAAAGAAACTGAAGAGAGCATACACTAGCAGCTTAACAGCATACCTGAAAACTCTAGAACAAAAAGAAACAAATATACCCAAAAGGAGAAGATGGCAGGAAATAATCAAACTCAGGGCTGAAATCAACCAAGTAGAAGCAAAAAGAACTATACAAAGAATCAACCAAATCAGGATCTGGTTCTTTGAAAAAATAAGCAAGATAGATACTTAGCCAGACTAATCAGAGAGCACAGAAATAGTATCTAAATTAACAAAATCAGAAATTAAAAGGGGGACATAACAACAGATACTGAGGAAATTCAAAATACCATCAGATCCTACTACAAAAGCCTATACTCAACAAAACTGGAAAATCTGGATGAAATGAACAATTTTCTAGACAGATACCAAACACCAAAGTTAAATCAGGATCAGATAAATTATGTAAATAGTCCCATAACCCCTAAAAAATTGGAAACATTCACTAAAAGTCTCCCAACCAAAAAAAAAAAAAAAAAAAAAAATGCCCAGGACCCAATGGGCTTAGAGGTGAATTCTATCATACCTTCAAAGAAGACCTAATACCTACACATACTCTTCAAACTATACCACAAAATAGAAACAGAATGAATACTACCCAATTCATTCTATGAAGCCACAGATACATTGATACCAAAACCACACAAACACCCAACAAAGAGAACCTCAGACCAATTTTCTTTATGTATATCAATGCTAAAACACTCAATAAAATTCTCACAAACTGAATCCAAGAACACATCAAAATGATCTTTCATTGTGATCAATTAGGCTTCATACCCGGGATGCAGGGATGATTCAATGTATGGAAATAAATTAATCTAATCCACTATATAAATAAACTCAAAAAAATCCACATGATCATTTCATTAGATGTTGAAAAAGCTTCTGACAAAATTCATGATCCCTTCATGTTAAAAGACTTGAAAAGATCAGGAATTCAAGGCCCATACATAAGCATAGTAAAAGCAATATACACCAAACCAGGAGACAGCATCAAACTAAACGGAGAGAAACTTAAAACAATCCCACTGAAATCAGGAACTAGAAAAGGCTGTCCATTCTCTCCCTATCTATTCACTATAGTACTTGAAATTCTAGCTAGAGCAATTAGACACCAAAGGCAGTCAAAAAATATAAATTGGAAAGGAACAAAATATCACTATTTGCAGGTGATTTGGTAGTATACTTAAGTGACCCCAAAAATTCCACCAAAGAACTCCTAAACCTGATAAACAACTTCAGCAAAGTACATGGATATAAAATTAACTCAAACAAATTAGTAGCCTTCCTATATTCAAAGGATAAACAAGCTAAGAAAGAAATTAGGGAAATGATACCCTCACAATAGTCACAAACAATATAAAATATCTTGATGTGATTCTAAACAAACAAGTGAAATATCTGTATGACAAGAGCTTCAAGCCTCTGAAGAAAAAAAATCAAAGAATAATTCAGAATATGGAAAGAGCTACCATGCTCATGGATTGGCAGGATTAATATAGTAAAAATGGCCATCTTGCTGAAAGCAATCCCCATCAAAATTCCAATTCAGTTCTTCATAGAGTTGGAAAGAGCAATTCTCAAATTCATTTGGAATAACAAAATCTCAGGATAGTAAAAACTATTTTCAACAATAAACTGATTTCTGGGGGAATAACTATCCCTGATCTCAAGCTGTTCTAAAGAGCAGCAGTGATAAAAACTTCATAATATTGGTGTAATGGCAGGCAGGTAGATCAATGGAATAGAACTGAGGACCCATGAATGAACCTACATACATACGATCAGTTGATCTTTGACAAAGGAGCTAAAGCCATCCAGTGAGAAAATGTCAGTGTTTTCAATAAATGGTGCGGGTGCAACTGCTGTTCAACATATAGAAGAATGCAAATTGATCTATTCTTATCTCCCTGTTTGTAACTCAAGTCCAAGTTGATGAACAACCTCCACATAAAACCAGATACACTGAATCTAATAGAAGAAAAAATGGGGAAAAGCCTTGAACACATGAGTACAGGGGAAATTTTACTGAACAAAACACCAAAGGCTTTTGTTCTAAGATCAACAATCGACAAATGGGACCTCATAAAATTGCAAAGCTTCTGTAAGGCAAAGAACACTGTCAGTAGGACAAAATAGCAACAAAGATATTGGGAAAAGATCTTTACCATTCTTATATCTGATAGAGGGCTAATATTCAATATACAAAAAATAAAATAAAATAAATAAAAAAATAAACGCTCAAGAAGTTAGACTCCAGAGAACCAAATAACCCTATTAAAAAATGGGGAACAGAACTAAACAGAGAATTCTCAACCGAGGAAACTTGAATGGCTGAGAAGCACCTAAAGAAATGTTCAACATCCTCAGTCATCAGTGAATGCAAATCAAAACAACCCTGAGATTCTGTCTCAGACTAGTCAGCAAGGCTAAGCTCAAAAACTCAGGTGACAGCAGCTGCTGTAGAGGATGTAGAGAAAGAGGAACATTCCTCCATTGCTGGTGGGATTGCAAGCTGGTACAACCACTCTAGAAATCAGTCTGGCGGTTCCTCAGAAAATCGGACATAGTACTACCTGAGGACCCAACTATACCACTCCTGGGCATATACTCAGAAGATGTTCCAACATGTACTAAGGACACATGCTCCACTTATGTTTATGGCAGCCTTATTTATAATAAGCTGGAAATAATCCAGATGCCCCTCAACAAAGGAATGAATACAAAAAATGTGGTACATTTATACAATGGAATACTACTCAGCTATTAAAAACAATAACCCTATGAAATTCACAGGCAAATGGATGGGACTTGAATATATCAGCCCAGATACCAAAGAACATACATGGTATGTACTCACTGATAAGTGGATATTAACTCAAAAGTTCAGAATACCCAAAATACAATTCATAGACCATATGAAGATCAAGAAGAAGGAAGACCAGTTCTTCTTAGAAGTGGGGACAAGATACTTACAGGAGGAAATAAGAAGACAAAGTGTGAAGCAGAGACTGAAGGAAAGGCCATCTAGAAACTGCCCTACTTGGGGATCCATCCCATATACAGTGACTAAACTGAGAGGTTATTGTGGATGCCAGGAAGTGCTTGCTGACTGGAGCCTGATATGGCTGTCTCCTGAGAGGCTCTGCCAGTGCCTGACAAATACAGAGGCAGATACTTGCACCCAATCATTAGACTGAGCGTGAGGTCCCTGATGGAGGAGTTAGAGAAGGGACCAAAGGAGCTGAGGGTATTTGCAGGCCATGGGAAGGACAACAGTTTCAACTAGTCAGACCTCCCCCCTGATGCCCCCCTACCCCCGGACTCCCAGGGACTGGACCACCAACCAAAGAGTAGATATCAATGGACCCATGGCTCCACCTGAATATGTGCACAGCAGTGGAAGAAGAGGCCCTTGGGCCTGAGGGGTTTAGATGACCCAGTGTAGGGTAATGCCATGGCGGGAAGTCAGAAGTGGGTGGAGAGGTGGTGGTGGGGCATCCTTATAGAGGCAGAGGGGAGAGGGGATGGGTTGGGTGGTTCCAGAGAGGAGACCTGGAAAGGGAACAACATTTGAAATGTATAGAAAGAAAATATCCAATAAAAGAAAAAAGAAAAAAGAAAAAAGAAAAAAGAAAAAAAAACAGGAAGAAAATAGGAAAAAAAAAGGAAACTTCCTTAAGTTCATTTCCCTTCTGGTGTGTCTGAAGACAGCTACAGTGTACTTACACATAATAATAAATAAATCTTTAAAGAAAAAGTGAGAAAAAGAGACATTTTAATTGTGGCTGTACCAAACACATAAAGAATTTTTTCTTAAGCATTACCTAAATAATACAGCATACCTACCAACTATTCATATTGTGTTAAGTAAGCAAGATATAACACATTGTGTACATGTTTATGTATATATGTTTTTAGATAATGTATATGTAAGCATGTAAATAAATAAAAGAAGTAAATATATAAAAACAAGCATTTGCCTTTGTATATAATTTTTATATATACTACTATATAATGTCTATCTATAATTTATTGCTTTATATAAGATTGAGCACCACAGTTTTACTGTTTGTTGGGATCCTAAAAATAATGCCATATGGATACCAAAGGATAGAATGACTGAACTAATCAAAACAAGTAAGCAGATAGAGCCTTGAGAATTTTCAGTAATATCCTAAAATTCATAAAGATCTACACTGGGAAGAAAATGTTTAGGCAAACCTAAACAAGGTTAGGGAGTCAGTGTCATCATCGAAGTGCCTATACAGCTTTCAAAGATCACATCAGCTTGCTGAAGCCTGGAATCTGAGTACTTAGGAAGTGAGGGCATGTGGAGCAGGAGTTTAGGTTAGCCTTAGGCACATAGTGAGTTCAAGACCACCCTGAGCTACATAAGACTCTATTAAACAAAAGAAATAAATATGAAAAAAAATGCTTTTTTACTATACATCCAGTGCATGTTATAGAATCCATTTGCATTAAAAAAAACCCACCCCTCCTGGGGAGCATAATCAGAAAAAGCTGACCTACCCCTACAGCCTCGCCCCAAGCACACCTCCTGGGATAATAGCTATATAAATTACTTCCTCCTCAATCCACAGAATTCAGATATGATCTTACCCTCACCCTAGGAAAATTAGCATAGTAGGTCCCCATGGCAACCCACAGTGGCAAAGAAAGAGTCTCTGATTTCCAGGGTCATAATCCCGGCTCCTGCTGTACAGGGTTTTCTGCAGGTCACACAGACAGAGTAGGAAGAAGATGCTCTCAGACAGGGCTGGCTTTCTCAGCACACACTCCCACATTGTCTGCTACAGATGCTATCAAATGTGACAAAGCAGTAGGACTGCCTAGGATTATGGAGACATGCAGCCTTGTGATCCACACCCAGAGTTTCTGATTCAGGGAATATGAGATGACAGCCAATGTTTGCTCTGATGAAGGGCTGCAGCTCATCTGAGGACAACATTGTGAAGATCAGTCATTTTTAGAGATGTAGCTGGAAAGGAGCAGAGCTGTGGCTCGCAAGTGGGAAGTCATACTCCAGTAACTAGAGATGTGGAGGAGCTCTACACAATGCCATTCATTCAGTCAGTCCACAGTACCCGTTTGAACAATGAGCAGAAAAAACAAGGCATCAGAATGCAAGCATGCAGATGTACTGCATCAGGAGGGAGAAGAGAGCTGTGCTGGAAAGAGAAAAACAAGCATGGGCAGAGAGAGAACTCAGCTTGAAGAAGATACAACCTGGGAACACAGATTCCCCCATCCCTGTTTTACAAACAAGTTACCTAGAATCCTCAACATGTTCTTACAACTGCGAAGATATATGTGAAGAGAATTTTTAAAAGGAAACTAGAGAGCTGAGGGAATACTCTGAAATCATTATAAATATAGTTCCAAAAATCTAATAAATTAAAATAGAAATAAGGAAGAGGAAAACCTGAAAACCAAATTAACAGCATGCCGAAGAAACACAACTTAATTATAGTTTGGGCATCCTTATTCAAAATGCTTGAGACCAGATGTGCCTTGAATTTTAGACTTTTATTCACACCTTAGAATCTTTGAATGCAATAGTGAGATACCTTATGAATGGGACCCAAGTAGAAACATTAGATTCAGTTATGTTTATGTGTTCCTTTACACTTATTGTATAAAAATCAAGCTTTAAACAATAGTGTGCCTTAATTTTTATTGTAACTAGTTATGTGAATCAAGTGGAATTTTCTACTTGCCAAATCCCATTAGCCCCTGAAAAACTTTCAGAGTTTGAAGAAGTCTGCATTTCATATTTTTAAGTAGAGACGCCCAACATATATAGTTAAGACCCAAGAAAAATGCAAATAATGTGTTAGAACAAAGAGAAAACAGCAAAAAAGACAGAGAAAGTAAACAAAATTATCAGTTTCTTTAAAATATTGAACCATAAAAATTAGAAGGCCGAGTTATCATATATAGTATGCTCCTTATGTGAAGAAAGAATCAGTTCACTAGATAGCAATAAGGTATAGGAGTGGGGGAAGTAACAGATAGCCCAAGAAAATAGAAACAAAACATCACAGTAAAAATAACATGAACAGCAAGAAGGAAAGAAGAATTGTTTGCTTATTTTTTAGGCATGGGGAGCGATGAAGCCAGTCATGATTTTCCTGAGCCAACTTCTAATACCTAAATTCATTTAGTTGAGAGTTCAGAAGGACTTCAAAATTTCATATTTCTTAACATTCATAAAGGCCCTTTAAGGAGCAGATAGACTTTATGGTGAAGCATCTACATATGAATTTCAATTACCCTTGGAATTATGCTTTATTTTTCTGCTGTATTGAATTAAAATTAAATTTGATGCATCTATTTATGAAGAAGTATGTGTGTATGTATATGTATATGTATGTGTATGTGTACGTGTATGTGTGTGTATATGTATATGTACATGTATATCATATGTATATCATATGTATGTCATGTGTCATATATATCATATGTATATCATATGTATATCATATGTATATGTACACATATATGTGTGTTTATGCATAGCCTTCACATTATTTCTGTGGTGATAATATTAAATTTGTTATCTTGTTATCTACTTTACTCTTTATGTGTTTTATATATATGTGCTTTAAGAGATGTTGAAATTGATACTTTGGACCAGCTGTGGTGGTATATACCTTTAGTCCATCACTCAGGAGGAAGAGACAGGAAAGAGCTCTGTAAGTTTCAGACCAGCTTGGGTTTACATACTAAGTTCCAAGCCAAGAAAAGCTACACAGTGGCACTCTGTCTTAAAACAACAACAGCAAAAGACACTCTGCAACTGGTCATAATGGACATTCTGGGTTTTTTATGTTTTTTGAGTGATGGTTCACTTCTTGTCCTGGGAACAGTCCTTAGAAAAGTCTTGAATTAAAATCGGATCCTACATTAATAAGAAAGCAGTTGTGGGAGCATGTAGGGGCAGCATGGAGCAGGACATAGAAAGTATGTGCTCTTGTCCTATATGGTGTGGGGGAAGTCAACAAAGGCATTTAATCCTCACATTATCCTTGGGAATTACAATACACTATCCTCACCCCACTCTACAGCTAGCATGAGGGAGTAAACAGAGAGCACTAGGACCTTGCTGATGGGAATTGTTGTAAAGTTTTGTAGGTTTAACATGGGACACTGACCCGTCCAGCAGGTCCAGTTATTCCAGGGTCCCGAAGAGGTGATACTTGAGGGTCAAAGGGGGGGAAAAAGAAAGGGAGACCAAGCAATTGGGGTGTCTTTATGTCAAGGTCTCATTTAATGTGGGGGAGACAAGCGAGTTTTAAGGCTTACAAGGAAGAAATAACCTTCACACAAGAACAAAGGAGAGAAGGGCAGAGACACCCCTGGCAATTGAAGCAGGAAGCGAAGAGGTCATCCAGTGGGGACACCTGGAGTTAACGCAGGCAGGAACATTCCGCAGTTAGGGCAGGAACATCTTGTGGTATTCTCGGAATCTTCTCGCGCTGACAGCTCATGGGGAAGGCTCTAGTTAATTGTTCTCATATTTTAGCAGCCACCACCTTAGGGCCGTGAGTAAGGATTAAATTTGAATAGCTCAGGATGGCTTCCCACAGGACACAAGAACAACAGAGGTGAACAAAGGAAAGAAGTAGTATATGAATCAAAACATAAATGAAGAAATGAAGAGCAGAGACTTCTTATAGTTGTTTGTGAAGAGCAGAGACTTCTTTTGGTACCTTTTCTTCCTACCTTCTTAACCATGTCCTAGTAAAAGCTATTCTGTGTGGATGGTTGCTACCTGCATGGTAGAGCCTTTGTCTGCAAAGCTGGAGGCAGTATACATGGTCCATGGGTCCTTGTGTAAATAACAATCTAACTTGAAATAGCATCTTTAAAGGTCTATTTAGACTTCTGGTTCTGCTTGTGATTTCTATGTGTCAAATATTCCAATTGCTTTTAAAGATATCTATCCTGATGTAGTTACTTTTGTTAACACCTAAATTAAAGATTCTTCACTATTGTATAAATACTTTCTAGAGAGATGTGAACAGGTATATACTCACCCCAGGTAGCCCACCAATACCAGAACCAAAGGAACAATTCTAAAACCAAGTGTATCTCAGTGAACCAATGCTCTTAATTGAGACTACTTACAGGAGTATGGGCAACTTATGGGTAACTACACTTCAGACGGAAGAGTTTTCTTTCATTAGCTGTCAACTGTCTATATATCCTTGGAGATGGTATGGTCTTTTGAGCACCTCCCCTGCATGACAGAAAGTTAATAGGCCCAAATTTGTGTGGGTCTCCATTGAACAATCACAACTGCTAAGAGTTCAAGAGGGTAACCATCATATCCTGCACATGTACAGTGTACCACAGCACAGTTCCAAGCATAGCCCACCTGCACAGACACACACACAGAGAAGAGGGAGGGGCATCATTCATAGGCCTGCTACTAAGGCCTATGAATTAAAAGTTCAGCTATAATGTACAATGGTTTCATTTGCTTCTGCTCTAAGGAGCTGGCTTCACAAATTAAAGGTGTGATCCCTTGAAACCATTGTGATAAAAGTAATTTGAAATTATACTGTTGACAGTGATTATGGAAACAAATGTCTATGTATCACACATGGCTCAGCTTTGGTGAGAAAAAAAAATCAATAGAATAAAACACTTTAAACTTCCCAAAGCAAAGCTGTACCTGACAGACACCAGGAAATAACAATTCACACTTCTAAGGACCCAGCATGCGCAAATTAGAACACATTTGAGAAAGCACTAGGAGAAAACATCAACACAGCTCAAGTTTGTGTGGCTTTATGTTTCAATCTGACCATCCCCTGCTTTTATTGCCCATTCCTTTATCTCTTTGTACCCTGTGTCATGTGTTAAAATTACAGCCCTCAAAGAACAGGATTTAATATCAAGAAGGTCTCAGATTGTAACCACATACATAATTTTGCTCAAAACTTTGTTCTGTGTATGGATGGAGTTAGTAAGAAGCATGAGTACTTTGGATACATGAATGATGCTGGTTTTGTTTTAGTTTGACTTTTTCCTGTAGAAATTCTGAGGTGACTGAAATATATAAACACTGATGCGAAGGACAAGACAGGAGGACAGAAAAGAAATGTCCAGGCATCATATACAAAGGAAGCCAACTTCTTGTCCAGTAGAGATTCCTCATTAATGTTTCTAGTGGGTGTTCAGTCAACTTCAGAAGTAAACCTGCTTGAGAATTTTTGGCCTTATTCATTTTTATAACAGTATCCTGATTCCCATTTGGGGGATTTTACAGCATGGTAGGCAGACTTAATAGACGTATGGATAGCCCATAGTCTGCTTGGGAATTTCACCAGATCTCTGAGAAATTCTGCTCAACTTTCTGCTGTTTTCTTTTTATGGTCAAACAACGAGAATGTGACAAATTTCAGCCTGCTGGACCTTCCCTTCTAGGTCTTGGTTCCTGATCAGAGGATCAATAACTCATTCTCCATCAATCAATACAGCAATGATGCTTCAGTATATCTGTCCTGATTTTCCCTACATGGAAAGCTCAACCATCTGAACTATCTTACTCATTCCAGTTACATCCTATATTTTTGTTAACCCCTAATTAGTCTGTCCTGTTTGCTTCCAAAGAACAAAAATTCTGTCTGAGCCTTTAAGAAATAGGAACATCACCATATGATGGGTCCTCTATCACACTGGGGTTTGCTTCAAAGTTGTGTGTTAAAGTAGTACTAGGTATCGAAACCACAATGAATGCAGTTTAATTTTTCTTTCTTGTGACAGTCAATGCTGCCAAGTCCTGCTATGCAGAAGGGATGGTGTAACACAGTTTCCAACCCCAGGGTGTGGACATCTACTAGTGCTGATGGATGCTGTGAGTGTGGGGCTTGTTAGTATAATAATGTGAATATTTTCATCTTCCTCCTTTCAGGAATGCTCTGTAAGGTTAATAACAATTAGAAACAGCATGAGTTCAGCAGGTGAGAATGTTTTCCTCAGCAAAATGGTAAAGGCAGTGATCTTTAAGACAGTCCTTAAGACTGTGAGAAAGAACTCTGAAAACATGAGTTCAAGAATGTATAATTTCTCAACTATAAAAATTAGGAAGATGTAATATAAATTTTATGAGAGTCTTCAGGGATCTAAAAGCACAGACACTATTGCTCTATGTGACAGCTTTGAAAACAGATATTAAGGAAGAAGATAAAAAGATTTAGGGAATGATGACCTCAGAGCCAGATCCCATCCAGCTAACTTATTGTCTATGCTTATAAAGGCAGATTCCTAGGTCTAAGCATGGTGGGAATGGTAATCTCAGGACAAGATTCCACCCAGCTTAATTTGTCCTTACAAAGACAGGCAGATTTCTGAGTTTGTTTGCTATGTTAAAAACTAATGTACTCTTTCTAAGACTCAAAGGGCTAAGTTCTCAAAATGCTGATTCATGGGATAATCAAAAGGGAACCTGGGTAAACAATTGAACTAATACATAAACAAAAGGCTGGGCTTCTCTTGCAGAGAACAGCTGTAACAATTCCTTTTTAGAGTTTTTCTGGTGGGCTTTCTTACTTTGGCTGAAGAACCCAAGAATTTTTTTTCTAATAAGTTTTTTAACTTTGGCCTTAAAACCCAAGAATTTTGTCTAGCAGGTTTTCTGACTTTTGTTGGAAAACCCAAGAATTTTTTTCTTGCAGCTCTTTTAACTTTGGTTTAAAAACCCATGAGCTATCCAGAGAGGTTTTAGAATTCTTTCTAGAAAGAGAGAGCTGTCTCAAGCAGAAAGCTGTCTTGAGCAGAGAACTGTCTCAAGCAGAACACAGAGCTTTCAGCTTGTACTCATGATTGACTTTGTGTCTTTTCTTCTGTTGTTCCCTTCCTCAGAACCCCCTCTCCAAGTCAAGGCATCACCAATAACCACACTATACAGAACAGGACAACCCTTCTCCAAGCTGGAAACCAACATTTTCTTATTCTTTATAATGATGTAAATACTTCATATTATAGAAACAGGAGCTTTATGCTGTTGTCATGTGTCCTAATCACCTTCATGTGGTCCTGAGGGTCTTCAAGAGTAACTTTCCAGGCTCTGAAGAAGAGCATGCACTCATGCTTCTTGGCTATAAGTTCTTCTGGACATAAAAAATCTTCCTTGTAAAAGAGACTATCATATACCATATGTGTTATGAACACAGCCTGCCTTCAATATAAAATATTGTTACTATTCATTCCTCTTAAGTTGGGATAATGGGTGCTTACTTTCAGAGAAATTCATCAAAATGATGGAGATTTATTATGTTTAACCGAGGAAGCAGAAATGCTGAATGTTCACTGGGCACTGAGTGGGTGCCAGAATAACAATTTCCTTGTGTACATGTCTGATAAATGGGTTTTCCACATTGTCAAATAATCCATCTACTCATTCTGTCACTTCACCAATTCTTTTCTCAGTCACACATTCAAACTATGTTTATGATTCTGTACACTCATTTTAGAACTGTAGAAACAGATGCAAATGGAGAGGGGAGAGAGGGAGAGGGAGAGAGACAGAGAGAGAGAGAGAGAGAGAGAGAGAGAGAGAGAGAGAGAGAGAGAGAGAGAGAAGAAAGAAGAAGGAGGAGGAGGAGGAGGAGGAGGAGGAGGAGGAGGAAGACCCCAGGAGCAGTAGGCCAGAAAACAAGGTTTCTATGACAACTGGGGAAGTGGGGGACATCAAGGTACTGGGTAGATGGTTAGTGGGCAGTGCTATACCTTCTTGCTGACTTGACCAAATAATCAATAAGCTTGTGTGTCTGACCTAAGATTTCTTGTCCTTCCCTCATCCCTTTCATGCTCAGTGATACTGAGAGAGGGGATTCCCCCACCCCATGAGAGGTGGGATGGGGGTGGGAAAAGCTCCATCCAGAGCACTCACTCTTAAGTCCTCATGAAGGAGGTCCAGAGAGGACAACATCCACCTTTTCTGTTTTTCTTCGAAGAGTGAAACTCTTAGTTCTCTGATCTCTCCTTTCCTCCTTCCATTGCTATCTTTTTCACTAATAATATCCTCTCTTCTTCCTCAGTCACTGTGTCTTTCTCTCACTTTTTCTCTCAGTCTGTCTGCCCAGATTTTCTTCACCTTCCCCTCTCAATCTTTCTTCTTCATTTCCATTGGCCTGTGCTATATAGATGCAGTTCAGCCGAGCAGGCCTCAACTGACTGACCTGGACTCAGAGGTGAACATATTTCAGTTCTCTGGTTCTATTTCCTCATGTGCTCTATGATCACATGTGTCAGGTGTGCCCTGCACCAGCCTCTACCACAGCATAGGGAGGTACGCCTTGGAGTGGGAAGTAGGAGGTGACTCCTAATTTGGGCTGTAAAGAAACTGATGTCCTGTTTAGAGCTAGGCTTAGAAGGAACCTTCATGCAGGCAATGGTAACCACTGTATGTTTTCATCAGAGGTGTGGTCCAACTCATTTCAGTATAATTCAGTAGGGATGTCCAAAGACAGGTATAGATACTGGTAGATCCAAGGAGAAGCTCAGCTTTATTTAGCTGCCCATGTGGAATTTGTATTCATCATCTTTTCCTTGTTATCAATTAGAATCCCCCTAAAGAAAACAGGGCCAAACAGGAATTTGATGCCATATTATCATTAAAAATGCCACAAGGTCACCATCTACACCAGTGCTAAAACCCAGATTTTTTTCTTTCTTTTTTACTTCTTTCCTCCTTAGGTTAATGAATAAAAGAATATAAAAATGAAAAAAATTACATCACAAATGATCCATGTCCTTAATTGGCTTTGCAATGTCAGAGTCACATGAGCTGATAAACCACCGTGTAATATTGAGATGTCTTTAGAGGTAAAACACTAGAGAAACAAGATAATTCTCAAGTAATGAAAGTAAGTGAAATTTTAAATCACAGAATTATCATTTCTCTTCACATTTTAATGTTCTATAAATGAGAGCTCTTTTCCAGCGATGTGCATACTTAATGTAGAGCTTTTAATTTTTCCCAATAACTCATTAAATTATTAGTATATTTTATAATTCATGTTATCTTGAAACTAATGAAATTTGGTAAATTCAATACTGTGACCTTTGGATCACAGATTGGAAAGGCATAAATCCACCTCCAGAAGTTTGCACAGGTTTGAAACACTTTTCACAGATTTTTATTTCTTGTGAAGGAGAGAAGTGACCCAAATGACCGTAACAGTAATAGAATAGGCAGTTTGAGGTCTCCTGTCCTATCACCCACTTCTTAAAAATGATAAATTCAAGGACTGAACAGATGACTCAGCAGTTAAGAACATACTGCTCTTTCAGAGGACCAGAATTCAATTTTAGCACCCTTGTCTAGTAGCATACAACTCCTTGTAACTCCAGTTCTAGAGGACCCAATACCTATGGTCTCTGTGAGTACCTGCATTCATTTGTGTGTGTATACACAGAAAAACAAATGTAAATCTTAAAAGAATTATGATCTCTCCAGTACCAAGTGTGAACTTCCTCTTAGAGTTATGATTGTGGACCCCTTTAAGTTGGCCATCTGAGACAAGAGAAGAAGTAGGTGTAGGAAAGAGCCTCATTATTATAATGACCCTCAGGATTAAAGGGACTAATCTATGCTAAAGTTCTGGCCTGAAGCAAATACTTGTTGCTGCCTTTAACATATTCCTATGAGCTGTCCACTCCATCCACAACCCCAGAGATAATTTTGCCAAGCAAAGAGTCAATAGTTGGGACCCCATCCGCTAAATAATATGAATATTTACAGAGTATTAAGCAATACAAAGGTGTGTGGCAAAAACTTATTTCTATTTAATTTCTGGTCCAATGTCTTTTATGACACCAGAGAGAAAGTTTACATGTGGTACCTTAATCAGATAACACTGAAACCCATGGCTTTCTACCAATGGGGCTGCTAGTGTCAGGTTTACTTCTGTGAACAGGAGGCACAGAATTTTCTTGAATTTTATTTTATTTTTTTGTTTCCCTTCTATTCACAGTAGGTGACATGTCTTCCCACTTAAAATAGAAGCAGAGTTGGTGGGTTTTCTTTTCCATGATCCCTTTCCAAGAACCTCCTTCAGTCAGGTTCCTGCCCTGTAGCTCAAACTGGCCTTATACCTAAGATAATTTTATTTCAGTCTCATATGTTCTGGGATTACAGATTTGAACCATACTCCCACCTTGGTTTGGATGTTAAGTGTCCCACAGAGTTCTCTGTCCAAAGTTGACACTTCTGACAGATTGTGGACTCTTTGGAAGTAGGTTTTAGAGTTTCCTCACTGGGGCACTAATGTCATGCCTTGACAACAGACTCCAGGTTCTCTTTTCTGTTTTCTTGCTCACATAGTGAGCCCTTTAGCCTCACATTGTGAGTCCTTTAGCCTTGATTATATGACAATCACCAAAAGTCCAAATCAATGGAAATACCCAATACTATACTGTTTTTTGTAGGAAACATGAGCCCAAATAACCTTTTCTCTTGAGAATGAAATTATCTCCAGTATTTCATTATAGGAATAAAAAACTAACAAATACTGCTAGTCATAGCTAGATCTGGCCCAACTGTGTCAGCAGAAAACAGATGATCTTCATGCCATTTGGGGAAACAATGCAATATTAAATTCTGTTGCTTCCAAGTCTCCTCATGAGAAGATAGCATTGCAGTTAGCCATCCATACGGGGGTACCACCATTTAGTTCTATTTATTCATCTTTCATGTTGTTCCCAGCCCTGGGATCTTCATTAAACATCTCCTTTTCTAGACCAGAAGCAGAGAAAAGCTTCTCCAATCCAGATGGAGTCAAAGCCATTGTGCTCGCCATTGTAACATACTGCCTTCTCAAGTGTACAAGCATAAAATAAATAATTTTATTCTAATAAGGCACTGTTTGCAGAAGGAAAAGTAGGCTGATTGAATACATTGTTCTGTGCTAATTTTAATTGTTGTTATAATCTGATCTGTATCTAACCAGATAATTGGAATTTAATTGGTTTCTTTAATTTTAACACAAAACAACTAGAATATAGCTGTAGGAAGACACTGTACAAGTAAATCACACACATTATTGTTTCATATATTTATGCACATGAGCTTTAGTTTATGTGTGTCAGGACTCTAGTCCTTTCCATATGAACTTTGTTAAGGTTGGACCATTATTTTGCAATTGCACAGTGAGAACAGTGAGAGATGTCTGTTGACTGCCAAGTGTAAGCTATGCAAGACATTTTTGGATTCACCTTCATTTGCCAAATAATCCCATGACTAATTTAAGTAGCTACACAGTACTTGGATAACTTACATAGTTTCTATTAGCTAAAGCCTTGGGTATTTCATTCTAAGGAATATAGTCATGAATAGAGAAAACTGAGCACACCCATGCAGGAGAAGGGATTCCCATCAAAGGCAAGGCCATCACAGAGTTTCTACACAGACCCTTGGAGGGTGTGGTATACCAGCATTAATGAAGCTTGGCCATTAGTCTTGTGTAAGTTCCAAAGTTTTGTGTATTTGAAGAGCTTCGCGTCATTCATGTTCTTGAGGAAACAATTATGGATAATTACAGCATCAACAAGAGAATTGTTGAGGATCCATAAAGTGTCTGTAGGAAAGGGCTCAGATACCTAGAGCACATTTTAATACCCCACTAATAAGATTAAAACACCTTGGCTATGCTCTTTTAGACAGTGAAATGTTTGTAAAAGATCTTTTTCTGGGAGCCTGCTTTGTGCAATCTTTTCTGTCATTTTGGCTGTGCAGTAACATCATGACCCCTCCCTGAGCTAGTCTAGAGTTTCTTCCTCTGTAAGGAGGAAGCCTGGGGATAAAAGATGAAATGCAGGTTCGCTGCAGAGAGACCACAGCTCTCATCTGACTTCCAGGGACATGCTGTGTGGCCTCATTTCCTTCTCCACGAAATAGTTCAAGCAGCTACTCTGCTGTTGCCTAAAGATTAAATGAGATGCTGTCAGAGGGGCTAACCAAGGGATCTTGATGCTCCTTCAGCTGCTAAGGGTTCAGTCTCTTTAGCATGGTCCAGTCTTCTTATCTTAATAATTCCTTGTTCAACCATATCATTCATATATAGAATGATCAAGCAAGGTCTGGCCACCTGGAACATAAAACTAATTTGAAACACAAAATTCAAGTTTTATTTTCTTTTAATTTTTTAACAGAAAAGAAAAGAACTAGGTTTTTTTTTTTTTAATTGAAGCATGCCCAATTGGGTATTTTTGATAGACCAAACCAAACAGAGTCATAGACATTATATAACAGGGTGTTACAGAAGGATGTGCCCCTAAGGATAAGGAAAGGAGCCATTGTTTAATTGTCTATCACAAAGTGATATCTGAATTTGCAAAGGATTCTTCCCATTTGTGAATAGCTGCAAACAATACAATACAAAACAGTAGGAGAACAATAAAGATGCCCCAACTTCCAGGCCTATACTGCAGCATCTATAAAGAGCAACTCACCAAATATCATTATCCCTCTCACTCAGAAGAAAGCTAGCTAAAGATGCTTACTGGAACACACAGACTAGTCCTTTGGTCTTATTCTCCTCAACATTTGAACTGATTCTGTCCACACACCACATTTGTAGTCAGGCAAAGCAACCCATGGGTGCACCCATGGGAGAAGGGGAATATTTTTTACCCTGTTCTTAGAAATCACATGAATATACCCACTGCCTTACTCTGTACCTACACCGCATCTTTAATCCTGACATTCTTTGTGTTCTGCCTGGTTTCAGAGCTCATGTTTGGATACCCTGTAATTTACCTGATCTGCAACTACCGGGCCAAGTGATTCTCTCCCACAAAAATGTCTTTAAACTATTATGTCTGTTCTGCCTTGTTGCCCAAACTTAACGAGACCTCTCTGCCGGATGGCTGGCTGGACTGTCTGCCACTTTAAGAGAGAAGAACCCAATTTCATACCTGCATATAATGTATTTTAGTCAAATTTACTTTTGTCCTTCCTCTTAACTACTTCGAGATCTCTAGTCCAACCTCCACAACTTCTGCATCCTACCTTCATGTTTTTTTTTCTCCAATTTTATGTCCCACTAAGTTCAATCTGAATGAAATGCTCTTAGAAGAATTTTCAGAGCAGAAATACAAACTCTTAGCCCGAAGACCACCACCCATACCTCCTTATTACAGCAGACATTACTAATCCATCACAAAACCCTTCCAACTGTGCTTGTACATTCTTTAAAGGCCTCTCAAGACTGTGTCTCCATAGCTGCTGGCAACATTTCATACTTGGCTTGAATGATGAAAGCAATCGAGAATGCCTGGCTTGATGCAGCTAGCTGAGGAGTCCTTGCTGTTCTTTGAACAATAAGGAACCAAGAATTCCCAGGAGCATGGTTTATATAGAGTAGGAATGAGACCCTATATGCAGAGATATGGCTTTTAAAATTAGGAAGGGCTTTTAATCCCCCTGAAATTTATTTCTTACTTTCTCCCATACAGAGTATAAAATAGACTCTCCAACATCTTCAGATTGAATTTGGTCAACATCTGTAGCATCTGGTAGTCTCACACGGTCCTATTTGTAGCATTGTCTGGGAAAGCAAACTGCGACTGACCATAGGGGAGCCACACAGCAAAAGATGAGAGGGATGGTCTGCTAATAAGCCAAAAGAAGTACTGGCCATACAGGAAGAGATAAGTAGGTCCTGTGGTTTAAATAAGTGTTATTCAAGGCCTGCATGTTCATAGCTTGGTCCCCAGGGTACACTATTGGTAGGAAGTGGGAGGAGGTCATTATGTTTAACACATGAAAAAGAAAACTGCAGCTTTGCAATGCAAAGGAGCTCTTATGTGGAGCACTGAGTATCTTTCCAGCTTGTGACTACATTTCCTTTTTCAGTCCTTCTTCTGGCTTCCTCTCTTCATGTCCTTCACTCTCCTCCTAGGCTTTACTCCATTCCTGTCTTTGCTTTCATCATTTCCTTCGCCATTGCCTCTCTCCTTTCCCAAGCTGGAAACAGCTCTTCTGACCAGACGATTGGCCTTAAAGAAACTCTCTGGCAACTATCAGGGTTAAGTGGCTTGTACCGTCCTTACCATGAGGCAGATCACTGAAGGACTCGAAGGGACAAAGGGCTGGTGGTGATGCTTGCATACAACACAGCAAAGGGGAGAGGAGTGAAGGAAGCAGAAATCCTGAACTCAGGGGAAGAACAACACACATGGCTCTGCAGACAGGATCAGTCAGATCAAGAGTTAGTGCCAAAGTACGTACAACAGAGATGAAGAAATAGGAAGTGCTCATGATTTTAAAGAGAGAAATGCTATTTGGGGGTTGAGAGTGGAGTGAGTGTTGAGTAAGGTGGGGCTGAGATGGAGAAGGATGGGGTGGGAAAGGATGGGGTGGGTTTGGGTGGGTAGGTAGTGGGTAGTTGGGGGTAGAATGGTGGGTGGGGTAGAGGGTAGGGTGGGGTTGGGTAGGTGGATGGTGGGTAGGTGGGGTAGAATGGTGGGTGGGATGGCTTAAAGTGGGGTGGGAATGAGGTGGGGAGCAAGAGAGGCAAAGATGTGAAGTCATAAAGCTAAGTAGAGGCTTCATAACAACAAGCAGCCACAACCAGTTTCAGACGGGGTGGGGTGGGGTGGGGACAGTTGGATGGTAGGAAGCATCTGCACATTGAGATTAACAAGTCAAAAATGAAGATGGTGACATGTGCCTGCCTTTGTCACCCCTGGTAAAGGAAAGTGGCAACTGAGCAGTGACACCTTGAGAAGAAGTTAGCAGACAGGACCTGATTCTGCTTGAACTTCTTCCTTAATATCACTGTGAAAACATGGAATTATTGTCCTGAGACTTAAAAAATATCAGCCCAGGAGCCCCAGTACAATGACGTGTCTATGCTAGTCATGCCATAGAGTGGACTGACAGCACAGAAATTCTTTGTTCAACCTACCCTGGACCTGAAGGGTAGCCCCATAGCAGGGTGCCTTTGGGAGCCATTCTTCCTAACTAGTTATCGATTTATAAAAAAGAATAAGTATTTTATATCAAATGACTGTTCCTGAATTGTAACCTTGAATCAACAGAAAGTAAACATTGGCATTTTCATATGACAATCTGCTATTTGGGAATAATCTAATCTTCCTGGAAGGATGGAAATAAAGCACAGAACAGTCATTTACAAATCACACATTATTAGGCACCAGTAATTGGTCATTCACCACGGCATTCTCGAGTCACTAGAGGGGCCATTCAACTACTCTCAGACATTTCAGGTAGGATCAGTAGGAAATGGCCTCCCAGGATTGAATACACCAAGCATGCACGGCCGTTTCATTACTCTAGACAGAAAGTTAATGGCCAGTGCAAACCACCAGGCTACTATAGCAAAGAGCAGCAGTTTAAAGCTGAAATAAATCAGATATTTAAATGGGATATTCATTTTGGTTATAGTCATTAGTCAGGGCACAGAAAAGTAATGGTCCACTTCACCTACTTAGTAATTTACATTGGTTATAAGTATACTTTAAGTCATATAATTCATTAATTCATTAAACAAATATTTTAATATAACCGACTACATACCTGATACTCTGCCAGATATTGTAAGACACATTCAAATATATGTATATAAAATTTTCTACCTTCTAAAGACTTCATGGGGGAAATACATCTTGAAGAACTCTCATACAAACAAGACATGATTTCATAATAAAAGACTGATAAGCTCTTAACATTGAAAAGGTAACAAGAATAGTTATATTGCCCTGCAGGGTTTTCTAGACCACATACTCCAGAGGAAAGGCTGCCTTCAAGAGGAGAGGAGGACAGTGGAGAAGGAAAGGAGGTGGAAAGGCTAGTGTTTGGAGGTCATGGAACTTTGTTTGCATGAGATCTTCATTGTTGCCTATGGAGTCACCAGAAGTTGAATGTTTAGCACAGTCTGCTGTCTGTCTTGAAACTGGTGTGTCTGTGGTTCACCATTTCCTTTATCACTAATGTCTTCTATTTCCTGTGTTTTGCTTCTTTGTGTAGTAATCAGGGTCAATGTTTGTATACACCATATACCACAGTTTGATTGAATATTATAGGACTTTTTTGCAAAACACCCCATACAAACTCATCCCAGATATGTGGTTGTTGATTGTGTTTATTACTGGACTGCTCATCAGCAAAAGCAAAGGAGATAACAAATTGCTGCACAAACCACAAGAGTCATTCATGCCTGGTGCCACAGTGCTTCCTCCTACTCAGTAACTCTGACATGTTCAAGTGTGCTGGGCCTATTTCATCCTCTATCTGTTTCATCTGCTTTGATGAACAGTTTAATTATACAAGGAACACATTTCTGTAACCAATAAGCAATTGTAACAAGGTTGTAGTATACAACATTATTATAGGCAAGTCAGTTATTTTCTTACATACTAAAATGTACCGTTCAATTTTCAAATTAAAAATATTTGTATCATCTACAATACCAACAAAATTGTTGAATACTTATTTTTTAATTCATCTTAATAATTGGATCTATGAACTCAATACATTGTTAATAAGAAGGACCAGAAAGAACTATTTTGTAGATAGTAACAAACTCATTCAGAAGACTCACATCATCCAATGTAATGCCAAATGAGAAGAATACAGTGGGAACAGCTATTCTACTTACTTGGATATTAAAACTACAGTAATCAAGATGGTGTGGTATTAACAAACAGATATAGAAACAGAATATAGAGACCAGAAATAAAACTGGAGAAACATAGTCAAACAATTTTCGACAAAGGTAACTAAATCATAGACAGGATATCTTTTGTTTGTTTGTTTTTTGTTTTTTTTCAAGACAGTGTTTCTCTATGTTGGCCTGGCTGCTGTGGAATGCACTACATAAAATAAACTAGCCTCGAACTCAGAGATCTACCTGCCTCTGACTCCTGAGCAATAGAATTAAAGGCATGTACCACTACCACCTAGCAAGGACCGTCTTTTTAACAAATAGTGCTAGAAAAATAGACATCTATTTGCATTATATATATATATATATATATATATATATATATATATATATATATCCTTGAACTAAGATACAGAATTATTAAAGTCCTAGATGATAACCGAAGATGAAATCTAGGTTGACCACAGGCAGGGAATGATGACAAAGACAAGATGACATTAAAGGTACAACTCATGAAAGGAGCATCTGATTGTTTATTTCATAAAATAAAAAAAAAATATTTGTAGGGACAACACACTGTCAAAAAGAATCAGAAAACTCACGGGGCTAGGGAAATATATTCGAAAGATATATCACATAAAGAGCTGCTACCCAAGTGTACAAACAATTTTAAAAGTCAACAATAAGAAAAACACTCAGCTCAATTTAATGTTAGTAAAAGGCTTGAGCAAAGCCCCTAACCAAAGAAAATAAACAATTAACAAGCAAACATACAAAATTATATGTTACTAGGGATTGTATGTTGAAACAATGACATACTACTATGTATCAAACAGAAATCATAAATATAAAACAATATCCCTATGGACACAGACACAGAAGAATTTCAACCCCACCCATGGATCAGGTTGTACTAGAGATTCTTACAAACTAAATGTACTCAATCCTGCAACCATGGCCTGGAAGTGTTTTTCTTAAAGACCTGAAGACATGTCTATGCAAAAACTACACACAGGTGTTTTTCATACAAAGGAGATTTTCATTTTTCAAAACTACACAAACTTGGAAACACCCAAGATGTCTTTGGGTAGATAATGTGTTGAGCTAGACACAGCTAATGGTTACTCAGCTGGGCTAATAGAAAATAAGCTATGCCATTTCAGACAGCAGAAATCTATAGACATAGCGCTGGCTGTGCATTGGGAGCCAACCTTAGGAGGCTGGGTAGTACATGATTCCAAGTATATAATATGCTGAAGGGGCAGAACCCTGGAGACAACAAGGCAGTCAGTTTCCCAAGGGCTCTGGCAATGGCAGGAAAGAGTAAATGACCATGTGGACCACAAGCAATGCTCTAGTTTGCTTTCTGTCGCTGTGACAAACACCACGATGGAAGGCAACTTGAGGAGTGAAGGGGGTTTACTTTACATTTCCAAGTAGCAGAGCAGCACTGAGGAAAGTCAGGGCAGAAACTCAGGTGGGAGCTGGAGCGGTGATTGTAGAAGAACACCATTCATTCACTGGTTTGCTCCCTAGCCTCTGCTCAGTTAGGTTTATTTTACAAGCCTGGATTCCTAGCCTAGGAATAGTACCTTCCACAGTGGACCCCAGCCTAGGGACAATTTCAGACACCATCCATGAGTAATACCTTCTACAGTGGATGACCTGACAAGGGATAATACCTCCTACAGTGGACCCACAGATTAAAAATAGTAACTCCCATAGTAGATCCCTGACTACTGATAATACCTCTCACAGTAGACCCCCAAATTAGGAATAATACCTCCCACAGTGGTCCCCCAGACTAGGAATAATACCTCTACAGTAGATTCCTCAGCCTAGGATTATACTCCCTATAGTAGACTCCCAGCCTAGGATAGTACCTCCCACAGTGACCCAGGCCCTTCCACATCAATAAGCAATCAAGAAAATGCTTCACAATCTGATTGAGGCAATCCCCCAGCAGAAATCCCTCAGACAACTCTTTGTATCAAGTCACTGAAGATAAGCAATGTGTCAGTGCAATCTAGTTACATATCACCAAGATGTGTACACAGAGCGAACCCTCCTAATGTAAATCACAGACTTTAGTTATTTACAATATATCAGAGATGTCTGATCAACTGCATGGTGTTAGTAAGGGGGAAGCCAGCCAGGAAAAGTGCCTTAACACCTTTCAGTGTTTGTTCAAACTTAAAATCAGAAAAAGCTAAATCTTTTGGTTTTTTTTTTTTAAATACTCTGAAAACATCAATATAATAAAAATGTCAACCCATTTAAAGTGAAAGAGTCCAAACACTTCTTTTCCAAATGAACTCTTTTAACTCTTTTTTCACTCCCACTCTCATGCCAAAGGTAAAAGTTATGGTAGCCTTGGTTCCACTTGTTGGGATCAAGCAAAAGAAACGTGTGTTCTAAGTACCACCATTTTGTTTTCAGACTTCATTTAATCACAGGGAGAAACTAAATTCAAGGTCCCAGGCAGTCCCAAGAGGAGCAGGGGACTTCCCTGTAACTGAACAGCTTCTGTTGTAAACAGTTGTGAGTCCAGACTGTAGCTGCTTGTATTACAAATGCTAATTATGTTCACCAAAAAAACTGTTTGCAAGAGAATGTCTGCGCTTAGCTTCTGGGAACCTTTTCCCAGCTGGTTCAGATTGGTAAATAAAGATGCTAACAGCCAATAGTTGGGCAGGGCAGACAGAGGCTGGACTTTAGGATTCTGTGGCTTGGGACAGGGAGAAGAGGAAAGGGAGATCCTCTGTGCCCAGAGAGTATGGGGAGGAAGAGAGGCACCATGCCTGAGAAGAATGTGGGACAGAGAGGCATAGCCACCAAGCGAAGGAGCCAGGAAAGATGGCCCAGAGGGCTGCTCAGTGGGCTCCAGAGAAGCCAAGATAGGACATAGAATTTAGAAGGTAGTACCTTTGAATTATCTGTGGGAGGTAGTGGAGGTTTGACAATAGCCCAGCTGTTGTGCTGTTTAAGGCATTTTAAAATATAAAGGCTGTGTGTGTGTGTGTGTGTGTGTGTGTGTGTCTGTGTGTGTGTGTCTGTGTGTGTCTGTGTTCTTCATTCAGGAACTTAAACTACTGGGACAGGTAGTAGAACTTGCTGCTAGAATTAATTTATATTTAATTCAACAGACATCTCAGGGACACCTTGTAAGGAGACAGTTGTCTAAGTCCAGCCATCTCAAAGACAATGTCTTCATCTTGCTGATAGGATCAAACAAGTTCATCTTTCCAAGCCTAGGAACAAACACCAATCCCACTTCTGCAAGTGTTTTCTGAATTGTTAACCAGTAAAGAAAGTAGAAGTTGCGTCTATTTAAGCCAAGTGCATACGTTATGGAAACATATAACTGATTAGGGCCTGTTGTGCCCTAAGTAACTACCTGCAGCTTGACCTGCTCCTTTGTCTCTTGATCTTTCTGAGCTCCAACCTTGATGTCCAGGAGAATGAATTAAGGACCTTAACCCATAACGTCAAAATACAATGACTGACACTGGAGCTCCCCTCTGCTCCGCTGTCGTCACTTTGTCATCCTTTAAATGGTATGCAGTCTCTTTTCAGGACACACAGTTCAGAGCCCAAACTGGCCGCCTTCCTGAGTGAGTGCTCAGAAAATTAAGCTTTCATTTTTAAGCTTCTGTATCTGAAAGGAGTTCCTCAGCTTCCACCCTGACTGACCACGCCACACTCAGCTTCTTAATATAGTTATTTTTTATTAAATTTTCTCTAACTTACATGAGTCTGTTCTATACAAACCACTCGGGGGGGGGGCGTGTTTTGTTTTTGCCTTTTAAGAGTTCATTTTGTAGTCCTGTGTGAAGGCGTATTCCAGGCTGACCTTAAACTAAGAGAAATACTCCTGCTTCTGCCTCCCAAGTGCTGGGATTAGAAAGAGAGAGCTATCTGCACCATCTAACTAAAAAACTTGAATGATTCTTTAGTACTCATATTAGTGACTATAAGAGACTATTCAGTAAAGTGACTTTCTCATGCTTGGGGAGAAGTACTTTATTGTAAATAAGAGAGAGAACAGCCAGAGCTATCTGAACAAGAAAGATACCAACTGGCCATTGCCAGGGCTATCTCTTGGGAGCAGACAAAATGGTAGAGGGTAAATCTTTGAGAGAGAAGCAAGAAAAGCAAGAGGAGGAGGGGGTGATGGGAGAGAAAGGGGTGGAGCCTGGCTAGTTTTAAAGAAAGTGGGAGGGGATTTTGCTTTAATCAAGAACAGCCTGGGAGCTAGCTTAGTGGAGGAGTAAGGACGACCAGGATGCTGGGAAGTGCACAACCAGTACTAAGTGTTACAAGTGGAAATGTTACAAAAAAGTTCCTAGCTAGCTTGGGCTTTGATATGCTAATAGGCACTACAGATAATCCTAGGGAGAACTATCTGTCCCTTTTGCCAGAGGCTAGAGAAGATAAAGGAAGTGGCTCCTTTTGGTAGACAGAAAACCCACTTCCCAAGTTCCCGGGGAATTCTGCTCAGCCCAGCTTGAGCTGAGCCTAGACTTTTCACTTTGGGATTATTCATTGCCTCTTGGAGAACTTGGGTTTCCTTTGGACCTGGCAGAGACCACACTGAGCACTGAGTTGAAAAAAACCCAGGGAATTCATTTTCACATGGGCACTACTGAGTGCCCATGTGAAAATGTCCTCACCTCTTGGTCTTTATAAGAATAATACACAGGAAAGAGCATGAACCAGGGCCTCCAGACATGTTTACAAGTTTGTTGGCTGGCAATTA
Organism: Apodemus sylvaticus; assembly: GCF_947179515.1. NCBI lineage: Eukaryota > Metazoa > Chordata > Mammalia > Rodentia > Muridae > Apodemus > Apodemus sylvaticus. The sequence goes on from NC_067479.1 coordinate 109,138,469, forward strand.
TGGCTGGATGAGAAGTGTTAGCTTTACAACACAGCTCTACCTGGTCTAACTGAGATTCCTGGGAAACTCAACCCTTTGCCTATACACCCCTGGGGTGCTGTTAAGATAGTTGAGGAGGACCTTTGAATTATTAATGATTTTGGCTCTTATGGTTATGAAGTACATAAGTACTGCACCGCCATATCAGAAGCAAGAACTCAGAGACTCAGAAAGATTACAAATCTGAACTCAAGAAATGGGCGAGGCTTAGGGGGTTTGCTTAGGGTACACAGAGCACTATATGTAACTATATGCAGTGTCACCTGCCTGTGTCCTAACACTTCAGGGGCAGAAACAGGAGGATCATCGTTGACTGAAGGGTAAGTTCAAGGCTGGTCTTGGCTCCATGAGATATTATATGTAAACAAACAAACAACACATTAACCTGTGGGCAGTGGAGTCAAGACTGAACACCTTGTGAGGCATCTGGATGCCACAAAAGTCCCTTCTCCTGACAGGAAGTGCTTAATTGGTCCTATCCTCATAATCCTAAACCTGCTGAACTGCTCAAGAACAGAATTACAGTGACAATGTTCCTAATTCTGTTTCTACCTGTCCCTGTTCTTAAAGCACATCATGTTTTTTTCCATGGAGTTTCTTTCGTTTTCTTTTCTTTTAAAAGAAATGTAAAGGAAGGTTTAATTGAATCTGATATTTAACCTTTGAGAAAACTTCATTGGGTGAGAAGGATAGATACACTACTAAGTAAGATAAAGGCGCTCCTCTAGAAGTTAATCCTGAATCTGCATGAATTTTATCTATAAGGAATACAACAAAATCATTGCAAAACAAAAAAAGAGAACTTTGAATGGGTTGTGGAGTAAGCTATTGAATTATGCAAAACAATCTAGTTTGCATTAGGCCAGCTGAAGACCTGTTACACCGGACAAAAGGACATGGTGTCTATTTAACATATCAAAGTGGGCCTGGCCTCCAGGTTCTCCCAAGAGCCTTCAGGCTGCAGCTGCTACAGGATGTGGTTTCCATACCCCACCAATCCCTCTACCCTAAACTCTGGAGCTGCCCTTCCCCCAGAGGCTCTACCCTATATAATCCAGACATTTTTCATACTTTTAGCCTCCTGGCTTCTGCACCTAGTTCCCCTTTCTTCTTTTTCCCTTCCCTTCTCCCCTCTACCCACAGGGCCCTGCTTTGGGTCATGTTCACTGTAGACTCTCCCAGATGTCTCTGCCTCTAGTGTAAGACCCCCAAAACTGAGGGTGCCCCAGCACCCCACACCCCGGAAGGCGACACCCAAATCACTTGCGAGAAACGGTCTCAATGCAATAGCATGAGGATTTCTTTTTTTCCAGAGTTCTGGGTTTCTTAGCCACCGTGCACCACGCAGGGTCAGAGGACTATGGACCCCGAGTGCCAAATTGCGACAGCTTTTATAAGTTTACGACAGAGCCCACGAATCACAAACCAATCATTTCTTAGAATAGAGAGCCCGTGAAATGCGAGCCAATTGATTTGTACCACGCCATAGTTTTTAGGCCAATCAGTTTAAATTATCGGAGCCCGCGCTCAGTGGACCAATTAGTTTCCTATAAAGTCTACAGCTGCATGAACTCCTCCTTAGGGGTAATGGCATAAGTTTACAGAAGATAAGCTTAGCCCATTTCCAGTTACCCTATGGGGCCAGGATCAACTATTCAAGGCCTTTCTGCTAGGTCTAAACAAAGGGCGGGCTCTGGAATGTGACCTTTTTAACCTAGTTTCTAACAAAGCGAGATAGCATTTTAAACTACTGATTTCTTGGGGTCATTAGAATTAGGCTGTATTATTTTCTATCCTTTCATTAGCAGTGTTCTCCCTTTTATCTATAATAAACTGTCCCTTTACCATACCTAGAAGCAGTCACAGCCTTTCTTTATTTCTTTTTTTCATTCAAACCACACACTTACTGAGAAGAGCTTCCCAGCTCTTAACTTTCTGCTGTTTCCTGGTTTGTTTTGGTCCTAGGGGAGGCATATGTGCTGTACATGGTGAGTATTCACTAGAAAAGGACGTCTGTGTGAATAAAGGCTTGACAATCATGCTGTGGAAGCACTTCTGGTCCTGAACTCGGAGCTTCCCCCAAAGCATTCCTCCCTCTAACCCCAACACCCTCTCCATTCCTCTGTCCAATCAAGCAGGGATCCAACATTCAGATAAATCAGAGGGTCCCACTTATAATCCAGATAATCCAGAGAAGGCCGCTGAGGATCAGGTATCTTAGTCTATAGTAGAAACAAACAAAGGTACCTTTTTCTCTTCTAAAGCCTGTCTTTATTGGCACAATATGAGACACCTTGCCAGTGACTAATGCACACATAAATAAATATACAATAATATTTACAACCTGATTACATGAGCAACAAATGACATCTTATTTTGTCACACAATTCCCACAACATGTGTGCCAAAGTTGAGCTTCCTCTGAGGAACACACTAAGTTTGTGCATACGTGTTTTACCTATGGATGTGTGACTACTTCATGGGTTCCTGGTGCCTGCAGAAGTCAGAAGATACAGATGGTTTTGAGCTGCCACGTGTGTACTGGAAATCAAACCTGGGTCCTCTACAAGAGCAACACATGCTCTTAGCCACTGAGCCAATTCAACAGCCTGAGGCTGTTATTTCTTATTGGCTAAATGTCTATCAAAAGTCTTTTTAAGCCTGTATCCCCTGGACTTCACTTAGGAGACAACATCTGGAAGATTGTGCATTTGAGCCCAGCCTTGGCTATATAGTGTGAGTTGTCTCAAAACCACAAGAGTAGAGATATAGCTTATATTAGAGCAATGGCTCTCAGCCTGTAGGTCATGATCCCTTGGGATTTGAAGGACCCTTTCACTGGGGTCATGTATCAGATATCCAGTACATCAGATCTTTATGATATGGTTTATCAGTATCCATGAAACTTTTGGATGATGAGTTATAATCATGAAGTAGCAAAATTATAGTCATGAAGTAGCAATGAAATTATTTTATTGTTGGGGGTTGCCACAACAGGAGGAACTGTATTAAAGGGTCACAGCATTAGGAAGGTTGAGAACCAATTATCTATACAGTAACAGACATACATTTGGAGAACTTGGGCTGAGAGATGACAGGTTGGATATAAAGTGTTGCTAATTCCCCACAGTTGCTGTGAAATCATACAGAGTTGAACAGAAGCCTGTAAGTTTTGGAGCTACCTTGAAATTCCACTGAAGTACAGAAATCCTAACAATAGCAGGGTGACAGGAAGGGAGAGAAGGAATAACTTGTCAATGATGCACAGAGTAAACGTATTTGGGGAGACTGAGAACTGCATCTTCCAAGGAGAAAACAAAAAATGACACAATAAGATCACACACTGCAGGTCATTGAGACCATTCTCTACCAATATTAATCATGTCAAACAATCCAGGTACAGACATTATTAGCATCTCCATCATCCAAGAGTTTCATGACTGTCTATTCTAATTAACCCTGTGTTTTCCAGTTCTTCCGCCTGTATTAACACTGTTTTTATTGCCTATTAATAGTTGGGAGAAGGGAACACATTTTGTTTACCCATTTATGATTTGACGGACATTTGGGTTGTTTTCAGTTTAATAGGAATAAATATTTTCACAGGGAATACTCAAGTAAATGTTTTTGTTTGGATATGTGTTTTCATTCCCCTTGAGGATGTATCTATCAGTGGTACCATATGGTAAAAATATATTCACTCTTTTGAGAAAATACTAGATTGGTTTTGCAAAGTAGCTGCAGCATTTCATGTCCCCAGCAATAGTGCATAGTATCTGAATGTCTCTATAGCTTTCCTGTCATTTCAGATGTTTTAGTGATGTGCTGTTTCATTGTCCTATGTCTAAAATACAAGTAGGTCATCTCAAGTCACTAATTATGGTTATGCTTCCTTCCATGAACTTTATGTTTAGGTTTTAAGCTTTAGGTCCTTTATCCATTTTGGGATGTATTTTATATAGGAGTCATATAGATACCCGATTTTATCATTTTCCAAAGTGGATACCCAGTTCAATCATTTATTCAAAAGATTGTTCTTTCCCATCTTTGGCCTCACTGAAAAAAATTAGCTGACAGAAAATGCGAAAATTTATTTCCAGAACTTCTGTTTTATACCATAGATCTGTTTGTTTATCATCTGTGAATATCATAGTCTGGAATACTCTGAGGGTGTGGTTCATTTGTAAACCAGGTAATCCTCTAATTCTGTGTTCTATTTGCAAGATTAATTTGATTATTTTCTGGGTCACTTGAATTGTCAAGAATTTTGAAGTTATCTTGTGATTAGTGATAGAAAGTAAGCTGAGTTAATGAAAAGCATTGCATTTCATCTGCATGTCTCCTTACAACATCAACAGCTGTAATGAGCCTTACAGTCTGGGGACATGTGTAGTGAGCCTTACAATCTGTGGACATGTATAGTGAGGCTCACAATCTGTGGACATATATAGTGAGCCTTACAATCTGTGGACATGTAAATCATCTTGTCAGTTAGTCTTTAATTGCTTTCAGAACTTTTATGAAATACAGAGATTAATGTTTTCATTTCTTTTATCAAATTTATTCCTAAGCTCTTTATTCTCTTTGATGTCCTTGTAAACGGAATCACTTTCCTAATTTCACTTTTGAATTGTTAATTGCAGGTATAGCCAACTATACCTGCACACACACAGGCACACAGGCTTGAACACATAGGAATGAGTGTCATCTGTAAATACAGATACATTTTCTTCCTGAAAACAAGAAGCTTTTATTGGTTGTTGTGTTTAATAATTTATTTTAAACATTTTAAGATTGTACATATTTATGGAGTTAAGTAATATGTTTTATATTTATATAATGTATAATTAATGAAGGCTGTTGGTGTATCATTCACCTCAAAAGTTTCTCTCTCTCTCTCTTTCTCTCTCTCTCAGTGCGTGTGTGTGTGTGTGTGTGTGTGTGTGTGTGTGTGTGTGTGTTAGGAACGTTCCAGCTCCTTTCTGTTATTTTGAAACATTTGTCAACCATAGTTATCCCACTCTGCTACAAATACATTATCTAATTGCACACCTATATTTAGGAACTGTATGGATGTCTTTAATACATCTTTCTTATCCAGTTACCCTGGTTACAACTATTAGAACAGTCGGGAATATAACTTAGGAGGGCATCTATCCTTGTTTCATTCTTTGTCTTAGGGGGAACTCATTTTTAATTATTAATCAGAGAGTAAGCTATGGAATTTTAATAATGGCCTTTATTGTTTAGAAAAACCCTACTATGGCACTCTAAGAAATTATTTTATCATGAGGAGGTGCTAAGTTTCTTTTTAAAATTTCTAATGAATTCACTGAGATTACCAAGTGGCTTTCTGTATTCACTGTCTTGATATGTTGCATTATATTATCTTCCAGATGTAAGCAAATCTTGGCTTCTAATAAATGCTAGTTGAACACTACTTGATTCATTTTATCTATTACTGGAAGGTGTTTTCTAGTTATATTGTACAGATTTTCATGTCTGTATTCATAGGAAATGTTGGTTCACAGTTTATTGTGAGATTCAGGTCATGTTTTGGTATCTCATCCTATTTATCTCTTAGTATGTCTTTGGTATTCTTGGAACAGCATCCAAAGAATTACTATTTACTCGTTTCATAGAATCCATCAGTAAAGCCATCTGGACTTAGAGTCTTATTAGAATGTGTTTTTTTATTATATAAATTGCATTTTCAATAACCTTATTTTAAAGAAATTATTCTACTATATACACACACACACACACACACACACACACACACACACACACACACTTACTTGCACCTGCACATTCTATAGGTATGAAGGCCAGAACCTCCTGCATGTGAAATAAGGACCCTCTTCCATTGATCTGTCCACTTTCTCGTGTCAAACACAGGTTTGCCCTGAATGTGGTTTTCCAGGAATTTGTCTACTTCTCTTCAGTTATTTAGTTTGTCTGGAAATGTTTCTTGTTTCACTATAATTCTTTCTATTATATAGAAGCTATTTAATTAACCCTTCCTCTTGTATCTCTGACTTTACTCTTTTCCCTCTTTCATGTTTTCAGTTTGATCACTTTAGGCAAAGTTGTATCAATTTTATCAATCTTTCCAGAGAATCACTGATTCTCTTGATTACACTCATTCTTCCCATAGCTTTTCTTAGTCTATTTTTCCATTAATATCTGCACTAATATTTGTGGTTTTCTTTTCCCTTAGGCTTATTTTATTGATTTACTTGCTTTATTTATTTATTGAATTTTCTTAGAGTGAGTGGATAGATTGAATTGAAACATTCTCTAAGTAAAGGTGACTGGGCCTATGAGCTTCCTTCTATGTACTATTTGTTATACATTCCATGTGTTTTCTGTGACATATGTTATTTTAGTTCATACTGCTTTTCATTTTTCTGATATTTTTCGTTAATTCTCTGGTTAATTTAAGAAATGGATTCTGTAATTAGCATTTACAGTGAGCCCTTATCACATAGTAACCATGGGTAGGTGGTCTCAGGACTCCATCTGGACATTGAGTTTTTAAGATTCTCAAATACCTTATACAAAACCATGCAGTATTTTTATAAACTTACACATATCTCACCATATACTTAAAGGAATATTCTCATTGTTTTCATACCTAGTATAGTATATGTTTCATGTAAATAGATGATAGTGTTCATGGATTAAAGACATGGTCAGTAGAGATACAACTTTTTCCATGGATTTATTAATTTTTTTATTCCTGGTGTATTGGAATATAATTTAGTACAGCCATGATAGAAATCAGTATATAGAAAATAGTTTGGCTTTCCTGATTTCTTTCCTTGAAGTTAATTTATACTGTGTAAGAAAATTACTGAGTTTTATATGTTGGTTTTGTGTTATTACTTTAACAGTGTTTATAGATTCACAAGTTGTTTTGGTCATATCAATGGGATTCATTAAGTATTGAATGTTTTTTTTTTTAATAGGAATAGCTTAACTTGTTAAATTTCAAACCTGGGACAAATGGCTGAGGATGGCGATTTAACATGTCACAGTGAACCTGGCCTCCAGGTTCTCCAAGCATCCCTCGTCCCTTACTATTGCAGGGTGTGGCTCCCAATCCTCCTGCCCAGGGGCCGGGCTGCCATTCCCACAGAAGCTCTTTCCTAGATAATCTAGACATTTTGGTTACCCACCCTTTTGTACCTTTGGGCACCTGGCTGCTGCACATATTTCCTACCCCTCCCCTTCTCCCACCTCCTCTCTCTCCATAGCCCAGTCCACTCTGAAGGCTCCCAGATGTTTCTGCCTCTGGGTATGCTCTCCCTTTTCCCCTTCCCCGTCCCTAGGAGCAGTCATGTCCTTTCCATTCCCTTTTATTTATTTTTTCATTTACTTCTTTCTTTCATTTTCTTTCACTCTTCTATCTTTCTCTTGCATTGTTGCTCTAGCAAAACCTCTAAGTACTGAACTGAAAGATCATGGAAGGAGTGGACACCCTTGTCTAGTGTCAGATTTAGAAAAAATGGTGTCAGGTTTTCCTCCTTTAGTATAATGTTGACTATGGTTTGTCTTCCAAGCAACAGAAGCTGTAAACAGAATGACAGACAACGTACAAATTCAGAGATGAATCATTGTCAGCTATATAGTGGATGAGACAGCATCTGAAGATCTGCAGGTATTCAATACACACAACAATCTCCTGAAACATCCCATCAACAGAAACTGGGCCTGAGATTTAAATAGACAGCTCTCAAAAGAAAAATAGAAAGTGACCAATATTTTTAAAATGTTTACCATCTGTAGCTCCAGTGTACTCTAAGTCTGTGAGGCTTAAGGGTGGCTTCTTATCAATGCAGTGGAGTCCAGGTTAGCATGACTAAAGCCATGTTTAATAGCATAGTAGTACTGAAGCAAATTCAAGGAAAAGCATATTATTACATTACAATATTTTCTTCTTAGCATTAGTGGAATCCTCGGCCACCAATGGGCCCTCTGTATCATGCCCTCTTTCCAAGTCTCAGGAGCTATTTTGGAAGAGAGCAAGGGAAAGATTGTAAGTGCTAGAGCCAGGAACAGCCCTAGTGCAACAGTATCTTCTAGACATGACAGGATGACATACTCATGAGCACACCAGGCCCTACAAAGTAAAGTCAGTCAACATTTTAGCATGGATTGGGAAAGGATTCATGAGTCCCTACTCCTGTTTGAGGAGCCACGAACAGTTGATGGCTTCTCGGGGAGGGAGAACCAGTTTTCAATGAGGGTGTGCCTACTGGTATTAGAGTGTCCTCCAGTGGATGCCCCCACCACACCCCCACACTGAAGGAGTGTAGCAACAGCACAGTTTAGAGTTAATGAGTCACTAAAATAAGGAGAACATGAAGCTGGGAAACAAGGAGCTCAGGTGGATACGGAAGATTAGGGAGAAGATCTGGAGTGAATAGAACCTATGATATTTTAAATTTTATTCTGTTTTTAAATTAGTTAATAAAGTAAAAGGTTTTCATTTGGATTTGCATATATATTTATTTCCTTTGGTTGATTCTGCAGCAACCTACCTTTCACACCGTCTCTCCATCAGTTCCCGTGGTACTTAATTTGGCCTTAGTGTAACTCCCTCCACTTTGTTGTATTGATATCCACATAGCCCTCCCTCCTGTTTTCCCCCCCAGCTACATAAGTCTCTTTCCAGTTCCCTGACCTTTACCCTTATGTATTCACACCCATGTAGATACACAGGAGCTAGGATCCATCTAATATGTTTTCAAGTTCTATCCACTGCTTTATGAATTTCACCATTTCATTTTTTTCAATTGAATACAATTCCATTTTATACATGTCCCACACTTTTATCTATTCCCGGTTAATAGAGAACTATGCTAATTCTGTTTCCTGGCTGTCATTAAAAGAACAGCAATGAATATGCACACATCTCTGTAGTAGGAGATAGAGTCCCTTGGACATATGTCCAGGAGAGGTATAGGTAGGTCATATAATAGTTAGGTTTCCAATTTTTCTGAGGAGCTTATACACTGATTTTTAGTGTCTGTACTAAATTATTTTCCAACCAACAGTGGCTCAATTTTCTTCTTTCCACATATCCTCATTAGCATTTGCTGTCAGTGTTTTCCTGGTGGTAACTACACTGACTGGAATGAGCTAGAATCTCAAAGTTGGTCTAATTTGCATTTCATCCATGACTAGATTCTCTGAGCTAACAGAAACACAGTCATGGACCATCACAGTAAGCATCACTGGGGACTGGATACAAGAGACACTTGTCCCTGAGCATCTCTTACCTGGATTCCAAGAGAGATGTCTATCTACTTACTCAGCTGGGAACCGGTGCTACCTACAGACCTTCTTTGCCTGGAAGCCCCAGATTGTCACAACTCTTACTTCTCTCTCAGATCAGACTATCCCACCTCATCTTTGGAATGACTTCACTCTATATTAGAGAGGCATTCTATGGACACCACACATTTATTCTTATGTCTTCTCTGAGTCATGTTAAAGCAAAAGAGAAGGAAAGAAGAGAGTGGATAGGGTGGGACTTTTCCTTTTCCATGTGGTATATTTTTAGCCTTATGGCATCTGCTTTGAGACACCTGGCCAAGCACAGCCTGTGTTAGGTTTCAAACAAAAGGCAGATAACATTGAAGATTTTTATTTCTCTGGGGACAAAAGATGAAAGTCTGTGTCAAGTAGTCATTAGATGCTCAAGGCTGTTCTTGGAGGGGTGATGGAGGCACCCTCCTTTTCTGTGGGTCTCTAGTAGATTGGATCTCTGGATTTTAATTTGAGGAGAGATTTACAGCCCTGAAAAGATATAATATCATTTTGATTTGGGTTGTACTAGGCTGGGCAGCCGGATTCCATTTGTATGAAACTGTATTAGGAGATATGACCAAAACCACCAGAATCAAATAAAGAGAACATTTCCCAGAGAGCCTAAAAATAGGGGCTTGGCTCCCCAAAGCTTGTCCAGTGCACTGCTGTCACGGATTTACATCTGCAGGATCTAAGCAGAAGCACAGAGGGAGGCAGCCAGCATTCCTTTGCTTGCAGGATCTGTCTATCTGCCAGCCTGTCACCAAACTGTTCCAGCATATTCCCTCAATGAAGAAAGGAAACAATTAACCCTTAAAGAAGCAGGAACTCTCTCTCTCTCTCTCTCTCTCTCTCTCTCTCTCTCTCTCTCTGTGTGTGTGTGTGTGTGTGTCTGTGTCTGTGTGTGTCTATGTCTGTGTCTATGTGTCTATGTGTGTATCTGTCTGTCTGTCTGTCTCAAGAGTGACTTGTGAAAAATATTCTGTTTTCATCTCCTGGGCCCACTGTCGTATTCTGAGTCTGAGAAATCCATCAAATTGTCTGCAAAGTTTCCAGGACCCAATCACCACCACTACTACATGCCACTGCACACATGTATCTCACAGTATACCCCAAGTAATGAAGGGAAGATAGTGACTTAAGAGGAGAATGTACCTTTTTTCCAGAATAATTCTAATGCTGTTTTGCTATTTTAAAGATCAACTTCTCTCCTATGAACAACAAACAGTAAGTCACCTTGGGTACTGAAAAACACAATTTCTCCTGAGATGAAGCACAGAAAAGAATTAGCTGTTGCTTGTAATCATTTGTCCCAAACAGCTACCCAAAGCTGGGCAGATTACCAGCATCTTCCAGTGGGACTTAGAGATGGTTAAATGGGACCCCATGGGCTGAAATCTTAAAATAAAAATTATTTTGGTGACAGTCTCTAATATCAAATGGAATGTTCTTGAATGGAGAAAGCAACACTGCTTCCTGTCAGAGAATTATAAAGATGGCCACAAACAACTTCAAGGTTAATCATTCTTAAACTGTCAGTTCCTTACAAAGGTTTGTTTGCCTGTGCATACATGGGTGAACTACATGTGGCCCCACTGCCTTCAGAGGCCTGAAGAGGGCTTCAGATCTCCTGGAACTGGAGTTATAGATTGTGAGCTATAATGTGATGTTGGGACCCTAACCTGGGTCCTCTACAAGAGCAGTCCGTGCTCTTAACTGGAGAGGCATCTCTCTAGCCCTGGTCAAGTCCCTCTAGAGTAGTTGCTGGCCAATAGGAGAAACTGTATATGAGAATAATCTTTCTAATTTCTGAAAGGACATTTCACCTCACAGTTACTACAGGATGTAAGGGAGAAAAGGACCAGAGTTTCTATAGGAAACACTTTGAGCACATTTTTTTTTTTTCTCAGAAACACGAATTAAAGCACAACTATCTTCACTTGACAGTTTACCTGGGCTACTGATCAAAGTCTCTATTCCCTGTTTCTGCAGTAAGAGGTGATCCTCAAGGCCTGTGTATAGTAGAGGCACTTCCAGGTTAAAGATATGAACAACAAAGAAGATACAAAGTTACAGAGTACAATTTAGGCCCTTCAGGGTCTGCTTCAGAATAAAGCAAGTGTGGTAGTTTAAATGGGACAACCCCATAGGCTTATATATTTGAATGCCCAGTCACTAAGGAGGTGGCACTATTTGAAAGGATTAGAAGGATTAGGAGGTGTGGCTTTGTTGGATTAGAGTAATCATGGCCTTGTTGAAGCAAGTGTGTCTCTGGAGGTGAGATTTGAGGTTTTTAAAAGTCTATTCCAGGAACAGTCTCTCTTTCTTTGACTTTGGATCAGGATATAACTCGAAGTTACTGCTCCAGTATCTGCCTACATTCTGTCATGCTCTCTGTCATGGTGATATTGGGCTATACTTCTGAAGCTGTAAGCAAGTCCCTAAGAAAATTCTTTTATTTATAAGAATTACCTTGGTTATGGTATCTTTTCACAGTACTAGAACAGTAACTAAAACAGTAAATTATACACAAATGAGTTCAAATCGCTCCAACTGCACAAAAGAACTTCTTAAATTACAATATTTTGTAGAACAAGCTACCAGCCATGTCATATTTATAAAACCACTAATAGGACAAGCTGGTTAATGACTTTATTTTGTAATCAAGTAGTAAATAAATCTTTACAATTTTAGATTATTTAATTTATACATATGAGTGTTTTGCTTGCATTTATATATGTGTACCACATTTGGGCCTGGTACCCACAGACATCAGAGGGGGGCATCAGATTCCCTGGAACTGGAGTTATGGATGATTGTAAGACACGATGTGGATGCTGGGAACTGAACCAGGATCCTCTGCAAGAGCCACCAGTATTTCTTTTTTTCCTTTTTACCACTGAGCTGTTTTTCTAGTCCCCTAATCAAATCTTAATACAGACGGATTTCACACCTATAGCTCAATGTAGTAAAACCTACAGTTTTCATTCTTCTCAGAATAGATTTGTTTCCCTTAGCCTTCTTATCCACATAACAGAGGTTCGTCCTAGAACCAGAGAAGGCATGGGAGCACAGGATCCTTAGCATTCCGACATCAGGTAAGTTAGCGAAGACAGGCACAACACTCCTGGGAGGTGAGCCTTATAAGAAAAGAAGAATGGAGGGAAAGGGGAGAAATGGGTGTAGGAAAAGGTGACAGCCCCTGAGGGTGTTTCCTTCTGTCTTCATTAGAGTCTTACTGCTCTAATGAAGAACAGACATCATGACCAAGGCAACTCTTATAAGGACAACATTTAATTGGGGCTAGCTTACAGGTTCAGAGGTTCAGAGATTCAATCTATTATCATCAATGCGGAAGCATGGCATCATCTAGGAAAGCGTGGTGCAGGAAGAGCTGAGAGTTTACATCTTCATCTGAAGGCTGCTAGGGGAAGACTAGCTCCCACATGGTTAGAAGGAAGGTCTCTTTGCTCAGCCCCACAGTGACACACTTCCTCCCATAAGGCCACACCTATTTCAATAAGGCCACACCCCCTAATCCACTCCTCATGCCACTCCCTGGCCCAAGCTTATTCAAACTACCACACCTTCCTAGTTGGATTCCTGCCATCAGAAATGCAAGTGTAGATTATCAAGGGAAAGATAAGGCCTGTGAAACAACTGAATTTGTAGCAAAAAGAATGAGGTTACACTTAGGAATTTACAAGGCTGCACCTGGAGGCAGTATGCTGGGGAGGAATGGCAGCTGAGAAGCACACTTCCTCATTCCACATCTTGCACCCTTACCTAGCTGGGAAATCTTCAGAAAATCATTTTAACTCTTGAGTATCAGCCTCCTCAGATGCCTGAGAAGCACAGAAAAAGGCTCGCTGTCATAGCTAAGGTTGAGGCATGCGTACCTGGTTTACAGATGTAGTCTATCACCACTGGCCAGCACACATCAGCATTAATTTTAAGAATACAAGGCAGCCAGGCTTGACGCACAGAGCCCTTAGTTGCAGCATTCCAAGGCAAAGGCAGGTGAGTCTCTCTGAGTTCCAGGCTACCCAATGCTAGATAGTGATACCTTGTCTTTAAAAAACAAAACAAACAAAACAAAACAAAAACAACAAAATAAATGGAGATATTTTTTAAATTATACAATGTAATCTTCACACACTTGGAATTGTACTTCCCTTATCATCTATAAAAGAAAGGTCAAAACCTAGTTGTAAAAACAGTGACATTGTATGTATGCTGTCCTTTGGATTAATTTAAGCAGCGAACAAAGCAATTCAAATTTAGAAGGCTCTTTTGGGCCATTCTGCAGCAGCAGTGCCACTGGAGAAAAGGAAGGGAACGCTTGCTTTGCTTCAGAGAGCTGTTAGGGAATGCTTGCTGACCCTGGACAAACCTCCAGCCTCCCCAGGAACGGCATTAGGCAGCTTAATTTGGGCAAGCACAGAGAAGGCATGAATCCACAGCCCTGCAGTGCCTGCTTTCCATCTGCATGACTTAACCAGGAGTCACAGCTCGACTTTGCAGACACCCAGCCCAGCTGCCAGGGAAGGTTTCGCACCCACAGGGGTGCCCTGACAATTTCTGGTTCAGTGGAGAGCTGGGGAGTGAACAGGCTCACAGCATATGATTTCTTCATATTTCATCAGTTTCCAGGTTTTAAACAATTTTAACCTTCTCTCTCTGTGGACACAGAAGTGGCGGCGGCCCAGAATGGAAAACAGTGGTGGGCTTTGAGTGATGGGAACCTGTTGCCTCCTTCCACCTGAGCACCCACTTGGCACATGACCTTGACGAACCCTGACCTCTGTGAGCCTCACCTACTTTATCTGTAAAATGGATAAAAGCCAGTTTCTCTGGTTGCACTCCTTCACTGAAGCACTTACCTATAAGTTCCCACATCATTCATACATTAAGAAGATTTTGGTTCCAGGAGCTACTACCATTATCCAGAAGAAGCAACTCACTCCTATAGTAAACCGGCCAAGCAGAGGCTGTTGGGGTACAGCCATCGGCCTTTGCCTTCTTCAATTTATTCTCTAATAACTTCTGTTCTGTTTGTGGGGGACACCAAAGGACAATAACAGCTGATGCAGGCCACCCCTCTCGCACAGATATATGTGCATGACAGAATGCGAATGTGAAAGTGCCCTCCCTGCCCCCCTCCAGCGTCAAGAAGGGGAATCAATAGGCATCAGCCTTTCCTGCTCCTTTCCCACTCCCCACTCCCCATCCTAAGGTGATAATGTTGTCTTTTTCTCCCCAGTAATGCAGGGTTATGTGGTCAACTGTGGATGAGCAGTGTGAGGAAAATTCTCTATGACAAATGGGGAAGGAGCTCAGGGATTCAGAAGACATCTTGGTGTCAGAAACCTGCAATGTATTCTATTCTGATTCGTCTAAATGCTGAACAGAGACCGGCTTTGTGGTGCATTTAAAATTCAGAGGGACTCATTTTAACCTGGGGACTTATGGGGTTCTTCTATGTAAAGGGTTTTAGCTAAACTCTGTTTCTAGGGATCACCCCAAGAGCTCATCAGTGTGGGGATACTGTGTAAGAGCTTTGAAATACAAAGAAATGGGACAGTAGGTAGAGCTATGCAATTACTGGAGTCAGATGGAGATTTAGGTACATTTTTAAAAAATCAACCTAATGATTGGAATTCATTTTCTAAAAGCAAGATCACCCCAGGTTTTTAAAACTTGAGATGACCTCTTTTCTCCTACTTCACTAGAAACATATAAAGGCTGAGGGTAACTCAGCAAATCCCTAAGAAAGTTGGCCTGTATACTTGTCAAAGTCACCAAACACTTTCAGTCTCTCTTAGGCACTTTCTGCTTGACCATTTGATTCCTCTTTCATAAGCCATTTTCCTGTACACAACTTCTTCAACCTAACTTCTGTCCTGTAACTACTATGGTTTCCATGAGTCTTCTTAGTGGTTATAGGTATTTTAAAACATCTTGACTCTTCACATATATGTTATTATCTGACCCTACCCACCTCACCCCACCCTCCAAGCCTGAAAGCTTCAGATAACATTTAAAACTGGTTGCTGACTGAGTCCGTGTGTCTTTCAGATGGATGATGAGACAAAATTCCGGAAGAGTCAGACCATTTGCCTAAGTGTTAATGGATGAGCTAGGATTCAAAATCTAGGCTTCCCCATGCTGACCCATATAGCTGTCCATTGGAAAAGAAGCCTCAAGTTAAATATCCAGGAGCAGGGCTGGCAAAACTTTCATAAAGTGGAAAAGGGCAAGTATTCTAGCTTTGTGAGCTACATACAGCCACATGCAGTTCTAAAAGGTACACATTATCTTACATAATGTGAGTTTCATAAAGACATTATTTCAAGGATAACAAGTCCATGAACCACATTCATGCCATATTATCATCTTGTTCCCCTTCATTTCTCTCTCCTGATAATGTCCCATCTTCCTTCTGCTTTTGTTCACACACACACACACACACACACACACACAACTTTATCTATGTATGAAGAACTGCACCCATGATCCGTGGTCCTTAGACATTTCATGTCTTGCTTGTACTTCCTAATTATTTTTATATGTCACCTGAACGTGCTGATTCATCTCTGCTTTTCTGTCTTCCACTTCATCCATTATGTGGGTGAGGTTCTTCACTCAGGTTTGGATTTGACCTTTCTCTTCTCTGTGATTTCAATTTGATTGATTTTTTTTTCCCGTGTATCCCTATATTGATTTTTTTTTACATCCTGTTTTACTTTGTTCAGGAATTTATTTGCATCCTCTTTGACTTGGCTGAGCAGTTTAATAAATATTCTTTTGACTTCTTTGTTTAGGGGTGCATCTAATTTTCACTCAAGGGAATTCATTCTATAGAATTGGGAATTATTTGTGGAATCATGGTAACTTTTTCTTTTCTCATTTCTTGTGTTGCTGCATTGACGTACACACCAGAGATTAGGTTTATTTTAAAATCATTTGTAGTCTTGTATTGTGACTAGGTCATAGTAGGGTTGGGGTGCTGTTTGTCTCCTTTAGACTGAGAGTGTTTGCAGTATCAATCCTAAGCCCTTCTGCTCCGGCCTCTAGACATGTTCTCTAGCATTACTCTGGCTATAGAATATTAATGCAAAAGCAGCCACAGCAAATGGGTAGGTCTACTAAATGTAGGTATGGTGTCTCCTCACCTTCAGCTACTTACATGGAAGTCTTGTTTTTCTTTTCTGGTGTTTGGATTGACATCTGATGAGAGCAGAATCTGTGTAGTATCGGACTTCCTGTGTCAATCTTTGTATTGTTTTCTCTACAAATAAAGGTGTGGTTCATAAGCCATTTGGCCAGTGAGTATTATAGCAAGAACTATCCTTCAGTTTCTAAGCACTGGGAAGGGCTCGTGGTAGCTTTCCATTGGTTCGACATAGATCATAGCCCCTTCAGGCATTTGTCATCCTTCCAGAAGGGTAGTTCATCTCTCTCCAGTCTATGGCTCAGACCGGCTTCCCCTCCATGGAACACTGTTTGGTTCTGCCTCTCAGTTTTCCCCTCTTCTTAAAGGAATCATTCTACTTAGGAAGTTTTCAGGAAATACTCCCTAGTACTGGCTCTGGGTTCCAGTATAGTATATGCAGAGGTGAACTGCTGTCTTCAAAGCTCCTGTAGCCACAGATGCAGCAAGGGTCTTCTTAAAGTGGGTTTTCATACTACTGTTATACAAGCTTTTTCTTTCAGTATATATTCCTGTCTAAAAGGATTGAGTTCTGATCATTGATACGCCCAGTATAGGGTATACTTTCTGATCCTGCGTTGTCTTTCCTTCTATACTTCCTTCTAGAGTATTTATTCTCCCCTCCCCTCCCTCCTCTGCCCGTCCTCTTCCCCACTTTGTACATTTTGTTACTGAGAGTAGGGATAAGTAGTCAAGGCTCTCGCTTTTGTTTAAGTCCAGGTTTAAGCAGTTGGTTGTCCTCACTCCACTTTGAGAGTACAGCCTAAGTAGGAACAGGATCTGTTCTCTCCTCTGCCTTTTGTTCTGCTTTCCAAAGTTCCTGGTCTTTGTTATTGAAACCAGTGTTTGTCTATTGTCACCTACCTTACCATAGTATAGCTGTGTGCAGATATTCCTGGATTATTCCCTGGAACTTCTGATACAGGGCTGGTATCCATTATTCTTTAGTCAAATATTCATGGAATGTTTTAGAACAATAATTGTATGGACAGCTGAGATGACTCAATGGGTAAAGAATCTGCTGAGAAGCCAGAGTTTGGTAGTTTCTATAGAACCCATATAAAGGTAAAGAAAGGAGAGAACTGATTGAAAAAGTTATCCTCTGACCTCCACATATCCACATACATTCTGTGAAATATATATATATATATATATATATATATATATATATATATACCCACATATCCATCCTATACAAATTCATATACACACATAAACACACACACATACCACCACCACCACCACCACCACCACCACCACAAACATGTATGTTAATAATAAGTAATACTTTAAAAGGGAATATTTTAAATACAGATAATTATATTTTGCTCAAAGGGTCATATAAACAGATCATAGAAACACTGACCACAAGAGTTGCATATATTAGTCTAAGAAAACAATAATGATTTGAGGAGGGGGCATTTTTTTTTTTTTTTTTAGTTTATCTCACAACATAAAGTCTCATGTAGAATCAATGAAGAATTACACATTTTACCTCGGTTCTTTAGACTGCATGGTAGGTGTTCACAAGAAAATGCCGGGTCATGGCACCTTCTGCCAATGAAACTGACTTTCTGGTAAAGGGGTTGGATCAAGTCTATGCCTACTACTGGCAAGTCCAACAGGGTCAGAAACTTGAGCTTCCATTCAGTGAGGGGAACACAGAGCAGGATGGAGGCCACATATTGAAGTCTGTGCAACCTTGTATGCAAGCCAGAGGATCCCTCCCCAGGGAAGGTGAGAACTGCAGGAGAGTGGCTTTCACCCTTCTGCCCTGCTGCTCTACAGCCCTGCTAAGACTGTCTGTTGGACAAAGACCCCCAAAATAAGTCTCCCATGGTACCAGGAAACATCAAACTGTAAGGGGAAAGGTTTTCTCTTGGTCTTTTTCCCCCCCAGAAATTCACAGAAAATGCTATCTCAAGACCTGTTCCATTTCAGTCATGCTGGGACCAAAGAGGATTCAGAAGGAAGAGATTCCAGAGTCCAACTTCTGTAACTGTTGCCAAGGATTCTCATTATTATGATTCATTCTCTTTGAAAGGATGGTTGCTTGGAAACTGATGTGGTGACTTAGCAGAATGAAAGAAGCAGTTAGGATGTTCAAGTGGCTGATCTGACAAGTTTATGAAGCACTCATTTTGATGGTGGAATGAAGCTACTTGGGATTTTCATAGAGCCCAGAGAGATCCTGTTTGAATGAGTCTAGATTCATTGAAATGATTTATATTTGCTTATTTACTGTTTTCTGTCTTTTTGTCTATCTTGATTACCATGGCATCCCAGACCTCAGCATGGAGTCTTTCCCAGACGATGAATATCATGATTATTTATTGAGTAAACAAATAACTGCAGTGTTTTTAACAATCATATCTACTACCTATGACCAGCGTTTAGAAACATAATTACTGTCTGCTAAATGGGCTGCTACCTAATGAATACTGCCATCGTTTTTACAAGGTCTACTGACCATGAACACATTTTTCTGCCATTGACTCTCTATTAAAGCATAAAGAGGGTTGACATTTTGTCTGGGTTATTTAAATTCTCACTCTCATGTTACATAGGAGAACTCTGGACACAGGATATGTCCAACAAGGAATATGTGGGAAAGAAGAAAATGGTGGTTTTACTCATCAGAAAAGGAGGAATAGGTTGAGAATTGAGAATTGGATTATACTTGTCTATTTTGGTGCCATACCTGTTTTGTTTGCTTTTCTCCCCTCCCTCCATCCCGTGTGTTTTGTTTCAATGAAAGAATTTGAGAATCATGGATGAAATAACTATTTCTAGAGCTGTACCAGTTAATGGCACCATGAACCTACACAGTTGCATGGCCAGCTGTCAAAACCTTCTAAAGTCATGTCAAAAGACATCTAAAGTCATGTCAAAAGACTTGGCACCAATATGAAAGGAACCCTCTGTGGCCACAGACCACTCTTTCAACATCAAAAAGAACAGCAGACACGATTGAGTGAAACTGAGCCAAGACACAGAACTAGGAATTCTCCATAGTATTTCTTAAAACATTCTCAGTCACCTTCAGAACTCACTAGGATAGCAGCTTGTTGTTCATATGGGATGAAGATTATAGAAAATAGTCTTTCACCTACCTTTTTTCCCTCTACAACATCTCAAATAAACTGCATCTGAGAGAAATTGCTCCCTTACAGAGGAATCCTTGCAATACATGTAGGAAGAATGATGAAATTAAAAAGGAACCATTTTATAAGTATTCATGAAATAATATGAAAAGGCTCTACCACCTATAGCTATCAATATTTGGCTGGAAGGTTCATGGGGAACTTGATATGGAGGGCATCAGCCTGACAAGACCTGAATGCATGTAGCAATTGTGATACAACTCAATGTGAGGAAACCAGACATTACATCAGAGACTCCTCTGTTTTACTGAATAGTAGAAACACCTGGGGATCTTCTAAAAATCTCTGCAGTAAGGTCAAGTCCCAAGCCAATTAAGTCACTGTGTCTGAGGGAAAAGTCATGCATCAGTAATTTATTTATTCCCTTGTTAGGATTTTTCCAGGTGACGCCAGTAGAGAGCCATTTCCTTTTGTTAATCATGATGTCACGTTGCATTATAAATTATGAACAATGCTCCTACAGTTATGTTATTAACTAAAACCTGTAGTTCTGACTGTAGAATCCTGGGACTATAGTCCTATAGGAAGCATGATATACAATAACACTTCAAGAAAACAAGCAGAAATCCAATAAGAAGACAGAGTCAAAGGCATATGAGTGCCCCATACTTTTAGTAAATAAACAGAATTTTAACAAGTAAGAGTTATTTAGAAGACCTTTCTTAATCTCTAGCTGGAAGGATTATGCACCTTGCTATGTGAGATTGAACTGTATCTAATAATAATCTTGTAGAAAATATTTATAGGGGGCTGGTGAGATGGCTCAGTGGATAAGAGCACTGACTGCTCTTCCAAAGGTCCTTAGTTCAAATCCCGGCAACTACATAGTGACTCACAACCATCTGTAATGAGATCTGACACCCTTTTCTGGTGTGTCTAAACGAGGCTACAGTGTACTTACATATAACAATAAATAAATCTTTAAAAAATATTTATAAAATCTGCACAAAATAAAAGAAAATATAGTGAGCTAGGAAAAAGCACTGCAGATAAATATAGTCAAAATACCTATACAAGCACCAAGTAAATATAATAAAACCCACTACATTTGTACAATAAATGATCATTAAAATTAATTAATTAATATGACACAATTCAAATAATATTAGAGAGATGGCTAGGTAGTTAAGAGCACTGGCTGCTCTTCCAGAGTACCTAGGTTCAACTCCTAGCACTCATATAGAAACTCACAACTGTGCATAGTCCTAGTTTCAAGGGATCCAATTCCTGCCTCTGGCTTATATGGGCACCAAGAATGAATGCAGTACCCTAATGTACCTTCAGCCAAAAACATTTATACAAATAAAGTAAAAATAAATAAATCTAAAAAATGAAAAGCATTGCAGATGACATTGTAAGCAGTCAGAATTTAAAGATCCCATATTTGATAAAGAATAGAAACTCTTCCTGCTAGTCATACAAAGAACCCTTTCTTCCTGGATTATATGTATTAGTGATTACTTTGAGGTACCAATAATGCATTAGGTCTCATTAAGGAATGAGAGAAAAGTATTTCCGCTTGGAGTTATTTAATGAAAAGGGAGCCTACTTTTGAATTCTCTACTTCATGCTCTCTGTATCATCCCTGTCTATCTGTTGTATGAGTCTGAATCTGTACCCACCTGAAGGACATCTTGTAAGTTTGTCCCTGTCCATGTGCCTGTGGGGGGGGGGGAGGGAGAGAGAAAATGTATGTCTCTGGCAAAGGGCTTCACTTTCTCTTTAATGAACAGCATAGAAAGCATCACATGGGAAGGATGAGCAATGATTTCCAGACGTCTTTCCGAGTTTTACAAGTATTAAGTCACTGTTTCCAACTGATCCCAAATGACCCAGACAACGAATATCACTGCTTATCAACTAGTGTCCATAAATGGTTAATTTCAATCTTTATGGTAGACTTACAGAAGTTTGCTGCTTTCAGCAAGTGATACACATGCATTTTCTGGGTCAGGGGCATGGAAGCATACATGAGATTACAGGTATGCATTAGCTTAGGTTTGATTACATGGGAAAGCCAAGACAAGTAAGGTTGATTGTTCCATTGTTCTCTTAAAGGCAGTTTAAAGAACAAGTTTGAGTACACAGCAGGCTAGCAGTCTTAAGTGACCTCAAGGTGTATTATTTTGAGGTCCAGAAAAAAAAAATCATTTCTTTTAGAATGTAAGAGATATTTTCATAATGCTACATCACCACACTTCTCTTATGGTTTAGCTTTTGTGCCCTGCCATACACACACACACACACACACACACACACACACACAGTCTCGGAAAGACAGAGAGAGAGAGAGAGAGAGAGAGAGTGAGAAAGAGAGAGAGAGAGAGAGAGAGAGAGAGAGAGAGAGAGAGAGAGAACTACAGCAAATTTTATAGTTGAGTTTTCTACATTTGGAGAAATTGCAGGTATCAAAATACCAAGAATACAATAGATGAACGATGCCTTGGGAAAGCATCTTTGTGATCATGGTAGGCCAAGACCCTTGGCAGGTAAGTATTTTAAGCCACTGTTTAATGTTAAGGCATTCCATAATTTTCATTGTCAGAGTAGACTGAAGAGGAGATAGAAAGCAACAGTTGGAACTTGAAGTAGTTTGGGAGTTGGAGAGAGGAATCTTGATATTAAGGGTTATACTAGCAGTAGGCAGGACTCCAGGGACTTTAAACCAAACAAAAATGAGCTGAACATTTTAACAAATTGTCCCCTTGAGAACTTATAAAATTTTTACATTGCAAATGTCTATGTAAAAGTCCAAGAAACTATACCAAAAGTGGCTTGAGACTAAAGCAGTTTTGTGATTAGATGTTGGGAGACCAAGAGAAGAATTTAGCATCCAGTGACAGGGAAGGACTCTGATAACCATGCCAGACTCTTAGCTGAGAAGCCAGAGAGCTTGACTTTTTAGGACAGAATGGAAAAAAGAAGTAAGCTTCTAAAAACCTTATTTTGCTTATGTTGTATCTGTTTTCCAGAATATTCTAGCCTTTGTAGAAGAAGATATGAAATCCATGTAAAGAAAAGATTGAAAAGAAATGGTTGGTTGTTACTTTTGAGGGGAGAGGCATTGGGATGATTGCCACAGAGCCTTTAATCTAGATAGGAAGACATCAAAGAGAACTCTTAAAATGTGTGATAAGGATGCCAAAGTGTAGCTCTCCACAATAGATGGCTATGGGGGGTTAACGGGGGAAGATCCACTTTTCTTTAAGGGGTTGGCTACTAGGAATTTGACCATGCTCCAGTGAACATACGGCAACCCAAATTGTACTTTATTTATTTATTTATTTATTTATTTATTTATTTATTTATATTTTTTTTTCTTTTCTTTTTGATTTGGTTTTTTTCAAGACAGGGTTTCTCTGTATAGCCCTGGCTGTCCTGGATCTCACTCTGTAGACCAGGCTGGTCTCGAACTCAGAAATCTACCTGCCTCTGCCTCCCAGAGTGTTGGGATTACAGGCGTGTGCCACCATTGCCCGGCTAATTTTATTTTTTTGAACAGGGACAGGTGGAAGGGTAGAACTTGGGAAGTAAAGGTGATTGAAGCACATCATGTGAAATTCCCAAATAATCAATAAAAATAACTTTTAAAAACCTAAAACCAAAAAGAAAAGAAAATAACAGGGCTATGTTAGAAAAACAAAAATTTCTAAGATGAGGCACAGAACCATGGTGCAATAAGAATTACCAAGTAACATAGTTAAAATCCAAATATAGATCTAAGAAATATCTCTGGTGGGTAAAGACTTGTATTTCATACCAGTACACAGAGGAAGAATGACAAACACTGTAAGATTTACTCTCCGCTCTTCATCAGACAATTTCAGGTTGGAATAATGGAAGAAAGCTAGTTACACATTAAATAAAGGCCAGAAAGAAGTAAAGCTACCTTTGTTTATAGCTGACATAATCATGTATGTAAAAAACTTTAAAAAGCTGTAAGGAGGACTAGTAAATTACCTTATCAGGGTTAAACGTCAGGGTAATATATAAAATCAGTACTGCTTTTCAGAAAGAACACAGAAAAAGCAAACAAAAAGTATAACTACATTTATTATACTGTCCAAAAATGTGAAAGATATGTAAGACTTTTGTGCTATGAACTGTAGAAAAAAATTAAAGAAAACGAAATAAATGAAAAGACAGAACATTCATTGATTGGAAGATTCACTATTGTTAAAAATGGCATTTCTCTCAAAATCAATCCACAGATTCAATGTAATCCAATCCGAAGCCCAGCAGGACTTCTTATAACAATTGACAAACTGATTTAAAAATATGCATGGAATGCAAATTAACAAAAATATTGCCAAGGCAATTTTAATAAGACAAATCCTTATACCACTTGATTTCCATTCTAACTATAAAGACCCACTAATCAAGACAGAGTGTTAACATTGAAAGAACAGACAGGGGAATTAAAGAAAGCAGATGTAAACCCACAAATAGACTCAGACTTTTAGCAATTGATCTTTTAATGAAGATTCCAAAAAGGCCAACAGGGGCCAGAAGTCTTTTAAACAAATAATGTCAGAACACCTACACACACAGACCATAAGGAATAATTTGTGGTAGTCTTTAAACAGTCTACAGAAAGAACCTTATGGACTACAGGCCTAGAAGTATAAAACTTAAATCTATATTGTTTCTAGATTAGATTACAGGAAGTAAAGTTGTAAGCTTCAAGTAGACCAAGTTTTCTCAGAAATGCACAAAAACTATACACAAAAAATTACGTTTCTTACAAGCCACAGTCAACAAACAAAAAAATGTTTGTCTTATACATATCAGACAAAGTATTTGTGTTCAAAATGCAGAAAGCCCTATAAAAAGGAATGGAATAAGGGTTAAAAATTTGAATAGATTACAGAAGATTAAGACAGATTCTGAATAAATACACTGGAAAGTGTTCAATATTAATACTCGTTACTAATTACCAATTAAAACCATGGGGAGATAACAGTCCATATTTATTAGAAAAAAGAGGATGATGTCATTCAGATTGGTTATGTGGATATAGAATGGAGCATCAACTTTGGAGAATTGTTTTGCTGAATGCATGCATAATATTCAACTTAGACATTTCATGCTAAAGTATCTGTTAAAAGAATGAAAACATGTCAGGCAAAGGTTTGTATAGAGATAGCATTATTTGTAGTACTATAGACCATAAACAGTTCAGTGAAATCCAGCAATTAAACCAATGAAATATGTACTACCTATTCAATTTTACATTATTAATCAATAAAACAGAAAGAATAAACTACTATATGCAAACATACAGATGTAATGGCTCTTTAAGTCCCACATAAGTCATTCTATGTTCACACAGATGAATGCATGCTTTATAACGCAATGTATTAAAAATTCTAGAAAATGTAAAATAATGTTGATAGAAAAAATGAACAGTGGTTTAGGGTAGGATAAGGACACCCCAATATGTCAAAGGATGATTTTCAGTGTGGTAGAAATCTTCTCTGTCTTGGTGGTGATATTAGTGAAGTCACGAAGTATATGTTTGCTGTGGACATAATTCAGGACATACAAATTATACTTTATTAGTTAGGTTTTGAGAAAACAGTTGACTTTCCATCAAAACAGATACATCCAAAAGACAATGTCTGTGCTTTTATATTCAAACATGGTTTGATTTAAGAAATAGGATGATTAGTTTTAAATGACAACCTGCCACAACATAGAAAACTTGAAAAGAAGGCTACAATTTGAGTGATTTCCTAAATCAGGTTGGTCTGTAGGCGCAATCTTGACTATTAATATCAAAAGTTTCAGCCTACTGTGGGTGGCATCATTCCCTAGTCAGGAAGTCCTGAACTCCACCATGCAGGGAAAAGCTGGGTAGAATGGTAGAGAGGCAACAATGGATGCACTTGTTTCTCTCTACTCTTGGCTTTGGATGTGACATTACTAGTTGCTTAAAGTCCTCTCAATGATAGTCTGTAATCTGGAAGTGTAAATTGCTTTTGTTCAGGGTGTTGTATTATAGCAACAGGAGTGAAAGTAGAACAGAACATTTTTGAATTTACAAAAAATGTAAAAGTCACATGCACTTAATAGAAATCAAAGATCAAATTGTAAATATTAGTATTGTCCTGAGCTAGCAACACTTGTTAAGATACTTTCAGGATAATGTGCATGGTGGTCCCGACATGCTCACTCATCATAAGATCCTTAAAGGGACAGTGAGCACTCTACAGTGCAACATGTTGAAAAGCTTTGATGTGTATTAATAGTTAAGTATGATAAAACACAGCTATAACATCTTATTTTCAATTTATGACATTTATGAGTGTATATCAAAGGTTAAGAATCTTAATATAAAGCTAAAAAATGGGCCAAAGCTATCTATAGGAGAATGGGTGTCTAATGCATAAACAGAAACTACCTTATGGCAAAAAAATTCTATGTTTATCTGAGGAGTGTTTTCATGGACTGTTCTATTTTTTAAATGTTTTTATTATTCTGAACTATATGTATATGTGTCTATCTGCATGTGGACATATACATTTGAGTGCAGGTACCCAACAAGGCCAGAGATGTTGGGTCTTCTATAGCTGGAGTTATAAGCAGATGTGGATACCAGGATTCAAGCCTGAACCTTCTACAAGAGGAATAAATGCTCTTAACCATGTAGGTATCTCTCTAGCCTGAGCAGTTCTATGTTAAATGACTGTCAAACTATACAATTAAAATACGTGAACTTTTCAATTTTATAATGGTCTCACATTAATTGGTCTCTAGACTACTGCATAAATTTTGTTTTGTTTTGTTTTGTTTTCTTTTGGTTTTGGTTTTTCAAGACAGGGTTTCTCTGTATAGTCTGGCTGTCCTGGAACACACTCTGTAGACCAGCCTGGCCTCCAACTCAGAAATCCACCTGCCTCTGCCTCCCAAGTGCTGGAATTAAAGGAATGTGCCACCACTGCCCCGCAAAATATTTTTTTTTTAATTAAAATTAAAATCTCTAAGTAAAGGCAAGGTTTGGAATTGAGTAGAGAGTTCAAGAGCCTACAAATACTTCTGTGATACATATGTCCCAAATCCAGTCCTTTTGACTCTGCAAATCGATATGTCCACTGCATCAAAATGCTTCAAAACACACATGGCAACAAATTCCTCAGGGGTCCAGAAGCATGACAAGAAGTAAACAAAATTTAAGAGAGGCTAATTAATGACAGCCTGGCAGGTATATCATAAAAAATAGTACCCTTATTTTCTCTAGAGACTGATTTATTTTGATCCCAGTGTGAGGAACCCACATTTGTATAATCCAGGGAACTTCAGATTTATTTTTCTGGTCCCTGGTTATCTCAGTCTGATGCCTTCCTGGTTTTAGAAGGTAGAGGATAAAATGTTTAGTAAAAAACACATCCTGACAGCATCAGTTAGAATCCTAGCAGGAAGGAGAAGTCACAATCACCTGTACATCTAAGGTGAATAAAGTATAGAAACAATGTTTGAAACTATCAACAGGGTTATAAAAAAAGAACTCTGAAGACACTGCAGCAGGATGCCTTTGGTACCAAAAATGGATACTGAGGCCCCCGCTGTAGCAGGATGTCATTGGTACTTTGCTGAAGCCACTGCAGCAGGATGCCTTTGGTATCCTGGTCCTCAAAAGGTAAAGGGAGAAGATAATGCTACCAACATCTGGTAAGATGAAGGGTGCTGTCTCCACAAGCTGGAGACCCTAAAGAGCTCTCCAAGAAACATGATAAGGAAGGCAGACCATGATGAACTAAATACTAACATCCCTCTCCTGCTAACCACATGATTTCAGTCTAGGATTTCTGCATGAACCAATCAATGATGGAAGCAATCATCATGGAAACCCAGGTCTGCAGAGGCAACCTCCTGGGTCAACAGAAACCATTGATCAGACTGGGAGTGTGGAAGACAGTCATTCCTAGCACACATTCCTAATGTAGAATTCTCACACTGGAATATGTGTATCCTTTAAGTCATGACTAGTTAATGCTGATGGCCAAATGATAAAATCACATCTATAATGGGCGTCATTGTTTCAGCTCCTTAGTTTAAAAGGGGACTATAGCTACACTTCATAGAAGAACTGAGAGCAATGAGTGTTCAAAGCTTGAGCTTATAAACATGGCACTGGGGGATAAGTAGCCACTTAGACTCAAACTTGCAAAACCAAACAGGAAAATGTGTTTCTACATTAAGCTCTTATAAACTACATGAACAGAAAAACAAAGGGTGGTGCCCCACTGACTGTGGGGCTTTCTCATCATCCTCTTAAAGAGAAGGACCACAAGAGAGCAAGGTAGAAGAGCGATGTCAACGTCCAGGCCGGTGGAAGGGACATCAGCTGGAGAGGGCCCCTGGGATCCTCATTCAGTTCTGCTCATTTGTCACTTTCCAAGGGAATCTTTACCTCAATGAGATCAAATCTTAGACTCATTTTCACAGCAACTAGAAATGTCCTTCCTATAATGCCTTTCCCATATTTTGGTAGGATCGTTTGGCTGTTGTGTTACTACTTGTTTGCCATGGGGTAGCATGGGCACAGAGATAATACTGCCCCCTACTCTCCTCTGTAGGAGGTAGGAAAGCTGCATACAGGGTTATGAGCTTGGGGGTGCTAGTCTTTGCTTCACCAGCTACAGCATTCAGGAAAGCCAGCCCTGTACCTCTCCTGGACACCATAGCAGAGCTGACTCGTGTGTGTGTGTGTGTGTGTGTGTGTGTGTGTGTGTGTGTGTGTGTTATAGATGAGCCATCCCTAAGGTCAAGAGCTCAAGAGAGCTGGAAACACCACTCATCTGCTATGAGGTGGTATGGATATAGGGATGATACCTCCTCCAACCCCTGCTCCTCATCACCTAAACCAGTCCAGAGCACTGACCTTGGGGTCATGAGAATGGATGAGCTGTCCCTGCCCCTCTCCAACTGTAGCACTTGAGAGAGCAGGCCCTGCATCTCACCAGGGCAACATAGTGGAGCTAGCCCTGATAATTAACATGGGAAAAATCATGGGAAAGCTAGCTCTGAGTGGAGAGCTGTCCCAGCCCCTCACAGGCTGCATCACTTGGGAATGTGGACCCTAACACTTTGACTGGACAGCACAGTGGATCTTCTCTGGAAGCATGGGTGTAGATGAGCTAACCCAAAGGCATGAGAGCAAAAGACCTGACCCTGCCTACTATTGATGGTGGCATTGGGTAGCCTAACCAGAGTAGTGCTGGATAGCTGACTCCATGGTATAAATAAGAGAGAGCCAGCAGACTGAGCAGCTCAGTGCCCACCCAAGCCCAGATCCAGAACTCTGAATTGGCCCACCCCAAAATCTGTATTGGGGTAATGAGAATGGGTACAAATAATTGGGACAAATGAAAGAGTCACTCCTGCTGTTCCACAGCTGTAGGATTGCCATGACACAGGTCAACAACAGCATAACCAGGAGAAGACCAATAGTGATGGTGTCACAGAAGTCCGAGATCTCCAACCAGACCAATGACTCATTGCAATGAATATTTGCAAGTGGTGATGTATGAGCCATGGCTATACCATGGGATACACTGTGACATTCTAGAGCTTCCACGATGAGGTGTTTTCTATACTCTGTTGTTATTGCTTGTTTATTTGTGCCTTATATTGGGGGATGGTTGCAAGTGTGAAGGGCAGATATGAGGAAATGGGGAGATCAGTGGGACTGGGGTGCACGATGTGAAACTCACAAAGAATCAATAAAAGCTAAAAGAATGAGCAACACATAGTTTTATGATTATATATTTTGAATACTTTATGCCTTTTATCTTGGTTTTTATTTATTTTCATTGTTTTAGGGTTTCTCCTTTGGTTGGTTTTTGAGAAAGGATCACTTTAAGTAGCCCTGGCTGGTCTGGAACTCACTGTAAACCAGGCTGGCCTCAGAGTCACAGAGCTCCCCCTACTTTTGATTCCCAAGTGCCTGGGATTGAAGGCCTGGGGTTTACAACCTAGTCACCGCTTCTCTTCATTGAAACAGGAACTTCCATAGTCTGGGTTGGCTTAGAACTCAGAAGTCGACGCTGGCCTCATGCTCCTGATTATCCTGCCTTGACTTCAGTGCTGGGATTACAGAAAATTGTCTGGCTCTTATCACCATCTTTCATGGCTTCACAATTGGTCAAATCTCAACCTTATTTTATGCAAACACATATGTGTTCTTTCTGGATTCTTATTTATCTCTAAATCTCAAACTCTAGGAAAGTAGCCTGCACATGGAGGAAAGGGCAAGCTAACATTTGTTAGCATTTGTTGTGTTGTGCCTATTCTACAAAGAGCTTGAACAATTGCAACTTCGGTGGTCAAAGTTTAGGTAAGAGTGTCTAGCAGACAGGCACAGTGTGAACATTTGAGGGGTGCATGATCTCCCTTGACAATGTGGGGAGCAGAACTATTATGTCTAAGTACTGAGAGGGGAAAGGATTCAGTTATGGGATTAGCACTAGCCTTAATTCCTAAGCTTTTAATAGTTCTTTCTGCTTTGCTTTTCCTGATTTATATCAACTATGACAATTAATCCAACAAAGCAGGGATACAGCACCCAAGGGAACATTTTAAAATCTCACTATGAGTGAGTGTTTTGTAGAAGAACAGTGTAAGGTAGAGAACCAGGAACCACTCCACCTTGGGAGGAGCTGAAGGACTTAGATTCCTATCTGACCCCTCACCATCCTGGTGGTGCACCTTGATAACCTCTAGAACACTCTGCAGCTAAATTTGGGGAATGAAGCTATAAACTGAGAAACTGAGTTGAAATATCAGATTAATTATTTAATTAAGTGAGGTATCGGACAGATTGATTAGCCTGGCTCCACTTTCTAACAAACATGTAAAAAGGCAAATGATTCCAGAAGAAAAAATGTAAAACATT
This sequence comes from Apodemus sylvaticus, assembly GCF_947179515.1. Taxonomy (NCBI): domain Eukaryota; kingdom Metazoa; phylum Chordata; class Mammalia; order Rodentia; family Muridae; genus Apodemus; species Apodemus sylvaticus. Next base: position 109,169,100 of record NC_067479.1, read on the forward strand.
AATATGTTTAATAACCTCCCCAACATCTTACTAATCTTGACATTTTTATGCGAGGAAAACACACAAAACAATGGCTATGAGTTGCCAAAGAGAAAGGACGGTATAAGTTATGAAAACACTTGGCCATTGTAGCTTTGCTCAGCTGAAGCCTGCACCTAGCATCCTAAGCCAAAAAAAAAAAAAAAAAAAAAAAAAAAGAGACTTAATATAATCAAGCTATTAGCATGTTCGTGTGTATGTTGTGTATGCTTGTGCTGTGTGCATACAGTTTCTCAAACCGAGTTTCTGTTTGCTCTTTAACTTTTCATCACAAAGTGACCACCTATCCCCAATCACTGGAAACTCAACACCCTTGTTCTCCAGCTCAGTGGTGGTGACATCACAAACCCTTGTGAACCCCCAAGTGACATGGAAATGAACTGACTGGCAAAGTGTATTTCCTTGCCTCTAGGAGTAGTTTTTAAATCATCTTTTAAAATGTCTCAGGATCTGAAATCTATGTTTCTGTGGTTGGACTCTTGAAGACTTATAGCCACCAGGGCCCTGAAATGCAATTTTCTGAAGCATGGTCCTTACCAAAACTTCTGGTCTATGGTGAGCTACAGCTAGCCTATGCTACCTGTAGCACATACATGTGAACATTGTAAGATACAAAACACGTAAAGAGCTTGGGAAATAAAAATATAGTTTCTATACATATTTAAACAGGAAACTACTTTATTTCAAACAATTCCTTTAACTACCATGAAGACTAGTTTTGTTTTGTTTGTTTTCCTTTTTTTCCTCTACAGTAGAATAACGTTCTAGAGCAGAGAGGCACCACAAGATTGAAAAGGGAAAATTTAGCATGTTTTCCCTTCCATAGTTTCCATAGGTATTTACTGCCATAATGGTTTTGTTAAACTGGAAAATGTGAGAAAATGGTATTGGGGAGGGACATGTTTAATGATGTAAAATAATGTTAAAACACTGAAATTTTTTTTATATTGCATTTTTTTAACTGGATATTTTATTTACATTTCAAATGTTTTTCTCTTTCTAGGTCTCCTCTTCAGAATCCTCCTATCCCATCCTCCCTCCCCTGCCTCTATGAGGGTGCTCTCCCCCACCCCACCCCCCACTCCTGTCTCAAGAGACTGGAGGCCCCAGGGAGTGGGAACATCTAGTGGTGTGGGGGGGTGAAGGGGGTGGGGCCATCCTCGTGGGGATGGGGGGAGGAGGTATGGGATGTGGAACAGTCAGAGGGTGGACTGGGAGGGGCTTAAAATCTGGACTGTAAAAAAAAGATTAAGTTTAAAAAATTAAAAAAAAAGCAAAAAAGCAACTGAAGCAGGGGTGAGAGGTGAGCTGTGAAGGGGAAGCAGGGGTGTGTGGTGAGCTGTGAAAGGGGAAGCAGGGGTGAGAGGTGAGCTGTGAAAGGGGAACAGGGGTGAGAGGTGAGCTGTGAAGGGGAAGCAGGGGTGTGTGGTGAGCTGTGAAGGGAAGCAGTGTACAAAGCCATATTGGGGCAGTCTTGCACTTGGTCAGAGTTTGACTTCGGTCAAGGTTAACTTCTCCCAGAAAGCCAGGATCCTGCTCCACCTAGGGTGGAGCGCTCGTAGTAAAGGTTAAGTTCATTGTTCCTCCAGGTCTAGGAATTCCTGAATTAAGCAGGTGACCCACCCAGCTGCCGGAGCAGTCAAGACGAGGACCTCCAAGAGAAGCTAGACAACTTCCACCGGAACTCAGCCTGGAGTCTGGGGGGAAGGGTTTGCCCAAACTGTTAAAAGGTCTGGCGCCATTAAAGTTTACGGCTTTGATCAGTGAACATTGACTTGGCCGCACTTTCTTTTCGCCCCTCTTCCCTATAACCCCAAAATTCTCTCAACAGGTAACCCGGTTTACATGTGGCTGCGGGCAGCTACAGAGCAGGGGTGAGAGGTGAGCTGTGAAAGGGGAAGCAGGAGTGAGAGGTGAGCTGTGAAAGGGGAAGCAGGGGTGAGAGGTGAGCTGTGAAAGGGGAAGCAGGGGTGCGTGGTGAGCTGTGAAGGGGAACAGGGGTGAGAGGTGAGCTGTGAAGGGGAAGCAGGGGTGAGAGGTGAGCTGTGAAGGGAAGCAGGGGTGCGTGGTGAGCTGTGAAGGGGAAGCAGGGGTGAGAGGTGAGCTGTGAAGGGGAAGCAGGGGTGAGAGGTGAGCTGTGAAGGGGAAGCAGGGGTGAGAGGTGAGCTGTGAAGGGAAGCAGGAGTGAGAGGTGAGCTGTGAAGGGGAAGCAGGGGTGAGAGGTGAGCTGTGAAGGGAAGCAGGGGTGAGAGGTGAGCTGTGAAGGGAAGCAGGGGTGAGAGGTGAGCTGTGAAGGGGAAGCAGGGGTGAGAGGTGAGCTGTGAAGGGAAGCAGGGGTGAGAGGTGAGCTGTGAAGGGAAGCAGGGGTGAGAGGTGAGCTGTGAAGGGAAGCAGGGGTGAGAGGTGAGCTGTGAAGGGAAGCAGGGGTGAGAGGTGAGCTGTGAAGGGAAGCAGGGGTGAGAGGTGAGCTGTGAAGGGAAGCAGGGGTGAGAGGTGAGCTGTGAAAGGGGAAGCAGGGGTGAGAGGTGAGCTGTGAAGGGAAGCAGGGGTGAGAGGTGAGCTGTGAAGGGGAGCAGGGGTGAGAGGTGAGCTGTGAAGGGGAAGCAGGGGTAGAGGTGAGCTGTGAAGGGAAGCAGGAGTGAGAGGTGAGCTGTGAAGGGGAAGCAGGGGTGAGAGGTGAGCTGTGAAGGGAAGCAGGGGTGAGAGGTGAGCTGTGAAGGGAAGCAGGGGTGAGAGGTGAGCTGTGAAGGGGAAGCAGGGGTGAGAGGTGAGCTGTGAAGGGAAGCAGGGGTGAGAGGTGAGCTGTGAAGGGAAGCAGGGGTGAGAGGTGAGCTGTGAAGGGAAGCAGGGGTGAGAGGTGAGCTGTGAAGGGAAGCAGGGGTGAGAGGTGAGCTGTGAAGGGGAAGCAGGGGTGAGAGGTGAGCTGTGAAAGGGGAAGCAGGGGTGAGAGGTGAGCTGTGAAGGGAAGCAGGGGTGAGAGGTGAGCTGTGAAGGGAAGCAGGGGTGAGAGGTGAGCCCTCCAACTAGGGCTCCAGTGCCTACCATAGGGCAAACAGCCTTGGATCTTAAGTGCTAAAGTTCATGGACAATCTCAGGTTCTGTACTGCACTAGATCCTAAAGCATTCCACGATGGCTATCCTCCAGACAGAGTTCAGACCTGTTCTCCTGAAAACACTCTTTGATTTTGTGCCTTGTGAAAGGTTTGGAGATATAAGCTTCAGTATGTCTACCCCATCACCCAGGCAGGTCGCTAGGTCCTCTACACCTTGCCTTCCAGATCATCTAGTATAAGCTGGACCAGAACATGTGGACCACTTTAAATTCCTTGGGATTAATCTAGACACAGAATTCATGGCTTTTCAATGGCAAGAAACACACTTGAGATTTCTTTGATTCGTCCATTTGATGACCTCTGTCAGAGCTTGATGTTAAAAACCAGAACACTCCATTTGGGATGGTTAATTCTCACTGTCAACTTGACTAGATTCAGAATCTTCCAGGAGACTGGAGAAGCTTTTTTATGCTCATGTTTGAGAATATTTCCCAAGAAGCTTAATTAAGGGGAGAAAGACCTATTATAAAGATGGGTGGCACCATCCCTAAGCTGGTGGTCCAGATGGAATAATACAGGAAAGAAGACGAAAACCTTCTCAGTGTGAACATCTGCTGCTTGTACACCATGATGTGCACATCTCTCCTTCACTATGTGTTCCTGCTACCATGATGCTTTCCTCAAATATGAGGAACAGAGCTATCAGTGAGTAAACCCTCTGAGACTATGGGCAAAAGTAAATCCTGCTTCTCATTGATATTTGGTCAAAGCAATGAAGAACTAACCAATGCACTACATTTTCTACCAAAAGGGTGCCAATATCTCATTTCATATCCACAAGTCTCTCCAAGGATTTAGCATTGCTAAATTCTATTTACATAAACAAATGCCAAGACCATAACTTTCTACACCTTTGATATCTGTCTTTGGGGAGCTATATAATAGGTGTCTCAGCAAACATTTAAAGGAGACAGCTATTCTAGTATTCTCTTACCTATACACCATTTAAGACATATTTATACATGGAATGTTATCATGCAGTTGCTGTAGCACAATGTAAAAGAAACAAAAGAGCTACAGTATTCTCTACCTCAAAACAGCCCCCAGGTCCCATTGATTAATGCTGATCCCACTAGTAATGATTGTTATAAGTGAATCTATAATCAAAAGCTTACCTTGAGAGGTTTCCAACCCATATGCTCTCCAATTAGAATAAACAAAACCTACTTGAAATGTGTGTGCTTAAAATAGTCTTCCAACATACTCCTCACACGTTAAATTATTCCCAAATTACTAGCTATTGGTGACATGCCGGAGAGTGCCCAAGATTTTTCAACTTTTACAAGAACCCAGATGGTCAAAAAGAACATTACCAAATTTGGATACTTGTTTTAAATGGAATAATTTTAAATATTCTTTTAATACTAGGTGCAGAGCTGCATTTAAAGAAACCTACTTGGTTGTATTTACAACTAAGAGAACAGATAATTACCAAAATAAACCAGCATCCCCCAAATGTAATCTGAATTGAGCAGCACTATCTATGTATTAAGAACACACACACACACACACACACACACACCACACACACACCCCACACACACACAACCCAAAAACAAAATAAAAAACCCTTTAAGTGCACAGATACCATGCAGATATATTTAATTGCACCAGGATACAAGGAGCATGGCATTCACTCTGGTTGCCTTTACTCACATCTGAGAAAGAAGCCAGAAAAAAAAATGCCTGAATTCAAGATAAAGCTCTCTAATAGTTAACTCAGCTGTCCAATCATTACCCTTTATTGAAGAATGTCAAAAATAAAACATTTTAGATCTATTCACAATAAAATAAAGGCACTTTAACATTCTGTTCCATGCTAGATCTTTTTACCTATTATATTGAAGGGTGTAGAATAACACTAATCAGCCAAAAAAGACACTTCAAAGTCTCTTTGAATGGGACTTCATAAAAATAAGAATTCTGATTCCTTTTGGGGAATTTTTTTTTTTAACATAAAGGGAGTTGGTAAAAATGAAACCAGGAGAAATATTTTTAAAAGAAAAGCACCTTACCAATGTTCTTGAAAGGCAGCTGAGAAATGGCTCTGCTCTTGTCATTAAAGTTATAGGGGGAGGTCTTTAAAAAGCACGTTCCTTAAAAGGCCCCAAGCTGAGCTGTCCAGTGCAGGTATTATTTTACTCTATTAATGCGGTCTTAATTCAAATCAGAAAATTTATTCCTCTACATTAGTTCAATTTACTAGGAATGGAAAAGAGAAATTATGACTTCTGTAAGCCATGCGGAGCACATGTAGCCAGAGCTGCGCTTTTATCCTTCAGCAATGATGATGCTCCAGTTTACTGTAAAAATAGCGCAGAAGTGCAAGTGCTCAAGCCAAAGTCCCGTGGATGGCTGGAGCTCTTCCTTTAATATAAAACACATTTTTCTTACCCACTCCCCCTGCTACCTTGTATCTTTCTTTCCCTACCTACATCTCCTCACAGAAATAGCCCTTCAGCAGTGAATGCCAGGAAGACACATGCTTGTGAAAAGGCAGAGAGTCCACCATCTTTACTTTCTTTACAAGCAGGTTGTAACATTTCTTTCCAGGTAGCTATCCCAAGTTCTCATTGCTTTTAATACAGTGAAGCTGAGGATTTGTTTGTTTGTTTGCGTGTTTTGATTTTTTTCTGAAGACTAGGCAGTGAAGGGAGCACAAAGATAAATTGGTAGGGTTGGAGATTAGTAATTATTTTCAATATAAGAACCTTTAAATATGAAATTCTTAAATTTGGAAGGATCACAGGCCAGAGAAAATCTTGTTTTATAATTGTGAAGAGGGTTGCAGAGGACTGGCAGGAGTATGCTAGGACTGAGACAAGAGTCTGGGATTCACTTTCCTTGCTCCGTATTTCTCATCTTCTCCAGACCATCGATCTCCCTGATAATGCCCAAAGTCTCACCTAGGATCATCCCTTACTCAAAAGAACATAGGATTTCCAATAAAAGAAAAGAATTTGAAATATGGATTCCAATTATTTGTCTCTCTTTCTGGATAAGTCTCTAAGGCTCCCAGAACTGCCTCTGGTCCTTTTTGTTTATTTCTACCCAACACTTACTCCCAAAATAATTTTATATATCTTATAGAGATACAGTGAATACAAGCAGCTAAAAAATAAACTGAGTGAGAGAAATAGGATAGGAAAATCATTTCAAAGAAGGGAAAAAGAGAAGGAAAATGTAGCATACTAAAGGAGAGTGTAGTAGGGCTTCAATAATCCAGCGGAAGCTCTTGAATGAACTATCGCATGCCAGCAAAGTATCTTCTCTATGGTGTATCCACAGAGCCCATGTTACCACAGCCAAACAATAATGACCTACAGAAGCAGGCCACAACTGAGAGGAAATGTAGAGGAGAGTTTGAAGGGAGGATGTTGCAATATGAATGGCTGGGATAAACTGTCCCTAAGCCATTAGAGCCTGGAAATGAAGAGGGAAAAGAAAAAGAGGAGAGAAAGGACCAGGGCAGAGAAAAGAACATGGGTGTGGAGGGGACAGAGAAAAAAGGACCAGCAGATGTTAACCCAGGTATCACTCATTAAAGAACTGAAATAATTTATTGCATAATTGGAAGCTCAAATTCATTCATCATCTGGACTCAAGTGTACTTTTGTGATGCTATAATGTATTATTGTATAAATCAGTTGGCTCAGAATTCAAAATTAGAGCCAAATTACCTGTGTGAGGGAATCATAAATCCAACTTGTATTTTTCTAACAGGATTAACAACTCATCATACCAGCTTTAACTCAGCAAAATCAATCTCTGAGCTCAAGAACGATTGTGCTTGCTATTCTATCACCCTGGTCTAGTGAGCCGGGGGCAAAGTCTAGGGCTGGTGGGGGTGGAATGTTTAGAAACAGGAAAAGCCTAAAGCAAAACAAACAAATAAAGAATATTGAATGCTGTTGAGACACCAGCTACATCCAAGGTAAACCAGAGACACAAGGGGAAAGAGGAACTTGGAACCCAGATAGCTGTTATTTGGTAATATCTTAGAGGATGGAAAGTAAAAGTTTTTGTTGCTGTTGTTGTTTTCTTATTCAGAAGGAATTTTCTGATGGTAAAGAAGTGAGAGAAAATGTTAAAGTGGAAGACAGTTTGAAGGCCCACTCACAGATCACCCAAACTGGGTCTTCCTGGATGAGTTCACACCACACAGACCACACAGACTTGCTTCTTGAGTGTAATATGATAAATTTCACTTTGGTGGGGGCCATTTGAAGGCTTATTCAGTAATTAAGGGGTTCACAGAAGAAAAAGTTGTGGAAACAGCATGAGAGTTATTGGTAAAATTTTTTGCAAAGGGCAGCTTAGTATTTCCTATGAATTTGACTATGCACACACACACACACACACACACACACACACATTTTTTATGAAAATCCATTTCTGTAAACTTTTTCTTAAGAAATAACTGAAGAAAGATACAAAATATACAAAGTTAGTTGTTTGTTGCTGTATTGTTTCCAAGAACACAGAGGGAAGTAAATTACAAGTCCATTAAATAAAACAATTTCACCAAACTACATTTCATTCATATAAAACAATATCATACTGAAATGAAAAAAAAATTGTGGCTTAAATCTCATAGACATGGCACAGTGCTGTAGAAAACAATAAAACATTATTGGGCATGTCAATCTGCAGCCTGTAGGGGAGGGAACGGAACTGAGAAATAAGGAACCTGTCACTGCCAAAGTAGGGATTTTAGGGACACATTCTGTTGTGTTGAACATTTTGTTTTAAGGTGCCAAAAAAAGGTTAAGTGTTTTGTTAATAATCTGAAACAAAAGAACAATTTCCATTTGTGTCTTTTTGAAAGGATGGGAGGGAGTCACAATGGAGTACTTCTCACAGAAAAGTGCAAGGTCCAGATCCATCATGGCTCTGTGTGTGTAGAAATTCACACAAGCTGGGATACTTTGTCAAGGAGGGGAATCAGGTATGCTGAAATCAATCATCTGTCCACCCTATCGTTATGATCTCTAGACCATAAAGTCATAGTTATGTCTTCCTCTGGCAATAAAGAATATTCTTTCTACACATAACAATATAGCTAGGAAACTTTGGAACTCTACCTTCCACCTTTGGTTTATTGATGCTTCTTGGATATTCCCACTGTCCAAATGGATTCATAAAACTATCTTTCAGATAGTTCATGTTCTCCCTATGGTGTGTGTGTGTGTGTGTGTGTGTGTGTGTGTTTATACACCAGGGTACTAAATGTTGTTTCTCAGGCACTATTTACATTGTCTCTTCAGACAGGACTGTCACTTGCCCTAAATCTTCATGTAGGCTAGACTGGCTAGACAAAGCCTAAGGCTCTGCTTGTCTCCACCTTCCCGGTTCTGTAATTACAAACATGCACCATCATGTCTGACTTGTTTGAAATGTAGATTCTGAGGCCCAGATGTACATCTTTGCGTTTGCAAGAGTGCTTTACCCACTGGGCTATCTGCCCCACACCCAGGCTCCTTGCTTCAGAGTATATAGAATTACCAGTGAAGTACAGCTCTCTGTGAGCTAGGTCTCTGTCAGTCTCATCTGGGCCAGGCTAGGGAAAGACATTCATAAGGACAGACTATGAGAACAAGAAGGACCTTCATGTACAGTCTTTTCAATGCCCTCACTTTTTTTTTTTTTAAACAAGAGAAACTGAAAAGCTGAATTCAGCCCACTATTTATCAACTGTGGTGGTTTGTATAGGAACAGCTCCCCATAGACGCAAAGATTTGCATGCCTGGTCATCGGGGAGTAGCTCTATTAAGAGGTCCTGCCTTGTTGAAATAGGTGTGGAATAGATGGAGGAAGTGGGGGTTGGCTTTGAGGTTTTAAACATTCTCTCTCTCTTTCTCCCTGTCCCCCTCTTTCTGTGTGTGTCTCTCTCTCTGCCTATGGATCTGAATGAAGAACTCTCAGCTACTCATCAGCTACTCACCAACGCCAGGTCTGTCTGTATGTCACTGTGATTTAGTCAATAATGACAATGGACTAAATCTCTGAACTGTAAGCCAGCCCAAATGAAGTGCTTTTTTTTCAATGAGAGTTGTCATGCTCATGGTTTCTCTTTATAGTAATAGAAACCCTAAGTAAGGCACCAGTAAACCCTTAATTTCACTCAAGATTCGAGTTAGGGGGCCTGTTTTTAGAGAATCTGCGTATTTATTTAAGTAGTGTCAACATATATCAAAATTTTGGCATTACCAGAGACATAGGGAGAAAAACCTAACATGCTCCAGGCATGGAAGCTTTTACAAATGCACTAAGGAGACGTTTAGGTAATGGAGATCACATCCTGAGCCACTGAGGGTCCACTCTGATTCTGCTAACAGTATAGCAATGTTTGGGAGGTTAATGAGGAAGCCACATAGGTCATGTGGTAACCTTTTAAAAAGGTTTAATGTCAGAAGCACATATTTTAAAGTGCATTTCCTTTTTATAGTTCCTATTAAATCTAAACATATAAACTGTAAAACATCTAGGATTACAGCAAAATAACAGAGAAATCTCACAAAGTTTAACTGAGAGACAAAACAGTTAAAAGTGTGGTCTAGATTTATTTATTTATTTATTTATTTATTTATTTATTTATTTATTTATTTATAGGTTTTGAAATGTTAATATATATTAAGCATTTTGAGCTTTAAAACATAAACCTAAATTATAAGCAAGCCATTTATTGGTTCCTTATATCAGCTTACTAAAAAACATGTGTAAGGACTGAAGGTGTTCTCAAAGGCAGAGCACTCACCTAACTTGTGTAAAGCCCTATTTTATAACATCATCTGAGTGAAGTGTGTGAACAATGTCCCATAGTGTAGACACTTGTAATTAAAATTAAATTTTCCTTTATGCACGTCATTTGGATCTTTTCTATCACACATAATGTATACACAATGCAATAAATATCACCTTATACAATGAACTTCGATTTTAATTTCTGATATTTTCCTTATCTTTAGTTCTTACAATAAGGAGTCTGAGATTACATTCCATGTACATTTTATTGTTACTAGAAAGTCTGTAACAGATTTTCTTATTCTTTCCAACAGCAGACAGAATTATTCATCTTATACTTTTTAAGTAACAAAGTCCTCATTATATTTTGTCCATTTACTTTTGGTTTCTGGGTGGTTAGAAGACATGTGTTCTCCAGATCTGAGGACGACTCTGAGGAGCCAGGTCTCTCCTCCCACCACCTGATTCCTGGGAACTGAACTCAGGTTATAAGGTTTGACACCTAGCATCTTTACCCACTCAGCTGTCTATCCAAGCCAGCAATAGATAATTTCAAATCTTGGTTAATATTATAGATGTCAGAGATACCTATTTGAATCTTTGTCATTAAACAGTTTTATAGGTTTACTGGTCACTATATTACATTTTCTTTCACAACTCTATTCTTTTTTTTTTTTTTCTGATCATGATTTCCCCCCCCTCTTTTTTTTTTAATTCGACATATTTTTAATTTACATTTCAAATGATTTCCTCTTTTCTGGCCCCCCATTCCCCGAAAGTCACATAAGCCCCCTTCCCTCCCCCTGTTCTCCCACCCACCCCTTCCCACTTCCCTGTTCTGATTTTGCCCTATACTGCTACACTGAGTCTTTCCAGAACAAGGGGCCACTCCTCTGTTCTTCTTGTACCTCATTTGATGTGTGGATTATGTTTTGGGTATTCCAATTTTCTAGGCTAATATCCACTTATTAGTGAGTGCATACCATGATTGATCTTTTGAGAGTGGATTACCTCACTTAGTATGATGTTCTTCAGCTCCATTCATTTGCCTAAGAATTTCATGAATTCATTGTTTCTAATGGCTGAATAATACTCCATTGCGTATATATACCACATTTTTTGCATCCATTCTTCTGTTGAGGGATACCTGGGTTCTTTCCAGCTTCTGGCTATTATAAATAGGGTTGCTACAAACATAGTGGAGCATATATCCTTATTACATGCTGGGGAATCCTCTGGGTATATGACCAGGAGTGGTATAGCAGGATCTTTCAGAAGTGACGTGCTCAGTTTTCTGAGGAATCCCAAGACTAATTTCCAGAGTGGTTGTACCAATTTGCAATCCCACCAACAGTGGAGGAATGTTCCTCCTCTTTCTCCACATCATCACCAACACCTGCTGTCTCCTGAATTTTTAATCTTAGCCATTCTTACTGGTGTAAGGTGAAATCTCAGGGTTGTTTTGATTTGCATTTCCCTGATGACTAATGAAGGTGAGCATTTTTTAAGATGTTTCTCCACCATCCGAAGTTCTTCAGGTGAGAATTCTTTGTTTAACGCTGTACCCCATTTTTTAATAGGGTTATTTGGTTTTCTGGGGTCTAACTTCTTGAGTTCTTTGTATATATTGGATATTAGCCCTCTATCTGATGTAGGGTTGGTGAAGATCTTTTCCCAATTTGTTGGTTGCCGATTTGTCCTTTTGATGGTGTCCTTTGCTTTACAGAAACTTTGTAATTTTATGAGGTCCCATTTGTCAATTCTTGATCTTAGAGCATACGCTACTGGTGTTCTGTTCAGGAACTTTCCCCCTGTACAGATGTCCTCAAGGGTCTTCCCAAGTTTCTTTTCTATTAGCTTCAGAGTGTTTGGCTTTATGTGCAAGTCCTTGATCCATTTGGAGTTGAGCTTAGTACAAGGAGACAAGGATGGATCAATTCGCATTCTTCTGCATGCTGACCTCCAGTTGAACCAGCACCATTTGTTGAAAAGGCTATCTTTTTTCCATTGGATGTTTTCAGCCCCTTTGTTGAGGATCAAGTGGCCATAGGTGTATGGGTTCATTTCTGGATCTTCAATCCTGTTCCATTGATCAGCCTGCCTGTTACTGTACCAATACCATGCAGTTTTTTTAACACTATTGCTTTGTAGTATTGCTTGAGGTCAGGGATACTGATTCCCCCAGAATTTCTTTTGTTGTTGAGAATAGTTTTAGCTATCCTGGGTTTTTGTTATTCCAGACGAATTTGAGAATTGCTCTTTCTAACTCTATGAAGAACTGAGTTGGGATTTTGATGGGTATTGAGTTGAATCTGTATATTGCTTTTGGCAAAATGGCCATGTTAACTATATTAATCCTGCCGATCCATGAGCATGGGAGGTTTTTCCATTTTTTGAGGTCTTCTTCCATTTCCTTCTTCAGAGTCTTGAAGTTCTTGTCATACAGATCTTTCACATGTTTGGTAAGAGTCACCCCAAGGTACTTTATACAGTTTGTGGCTATTGTGAAGGGTGTCATTTCCCTAATTTCTTTCTCAGCCTGCTTATCCTTTGAGTATAGGAAGGCTACTGATTTGCTTGAGTTGATTTTATAACCTGTCACTTTGCTGAAATTGTTTAGCAGCTGTAGGAGTTCTCTAGTGGAGTTTTTTGGGTCACTTAGGTAGACTATCATATCATCTGCAAATAATGATAGTTTGACTTTTTCCTTTCCAATTTGTATCCCTTTGACCTCTGTATGTTGTCTAATTGCCCGAGCTAGTACCTCAAGTACAATATTGAAAAGATAAGGAGAAAGGGAGCAGTCCTGTCTAGTCCCTGATTTTAGTGGGATTGCTTCACACAACTCTATTCTTGAAGACTATCTACTCACAACATGAGAAAAAAGTGAAGTAAGTCTGACGACAACCAGGCATTTTTTCATCAACAAGTAAAGAAAAATAAAACTTGTAACAAATTAATAAGCTTTACTAAAATCACTAAAGGTTAAAAAAAAAAAAAGCGAAATACTTGGGGCTAGAGAGATGGCTCAGTAGTTAAGAGTACTGACTGCTCTTCCAGAGGTCCTGAGTTCAATTCCCAGCAACCACATGGTGGCTAATAACCATTTGTAATGGAGATCTGACACCCTCTTCTGGAGTGTCTGAAGACAGCTACAGTGTCTTCATCTAAATTTAAAATAAATTTAAAATAAATTAAAAAAAAAACAAAAAAAAAAACCCTGATCCAGTTAAATGAAGCAGAAAAAAGCAAGAAGCCCACACAGATGGCCACATGTGACTTACATGGGCTTCTTTGACTTAATGATATGTTCATAAAAAGTTATGTGTTGATTCTAAATATTAGATTAACAAACTAATGAATGAATAAATAAAATGATACACAGTACTTCTTTGGTATAGGGCATATAAAATCACAAACTACCCTTTTTCAGAAGAACGTGTTTTGGGGTAGGGTATAAATAAATACTGGATCCCATGTCTGCCACGGAGACAGCAGGGGCTCCATCCCCACCACTGCCAGAAACTGAAATAAAATAACAGCTCAAGAGATTATATTCTACTTTGTAACAAGGAGTGAGCAAACCCCTTTATCACTTTGCTCACCAGCAGTATTTTACAAATAATAACAAAGGAAAGTGCAGGTCTAAACCTGAAACACTAAGGGCCAGGGAGAGAATCAAATAGAAGGTAAAGGATTTCAATAAGGCTGTTGACCTTTGAATTGTAGCACAAGACATCAGAACCTGGGAGGGGGCTAAAGGCAAGAAGGGCAGACCTGCCTGCATACCTGAGCAGCAGGCCTCTGAGAGAAGAGGTGAGGCACCTGTGAAGAAGAGACTGGTGGGGCCAAGGGCAATTGTAGACCGGTCAGCAGATAGTAGTATCCCCTCACTTTCCTTGTAGGCCAGCCTGAAGCAAACACCAGCTTCACGACAGTTGGAAAGTAGCTATCTTGGACCGATTCTATAGGTGTAAATGCAGCATACTGGCCTTCCCCATTCCCATGCAAATGTCTTATGCTGAACATTTCAAGCTTACAATGTATAAGACCCAGTGACTTAAAAAGAACTGGCAATGTGATCTCCCACACTGGCTACCTGCATGTAATCAGACATCTAATATGCCAAGAAAAATGAATGCATAAACAAAACTGGAGAAAGCTGGGTGCTATAGAAATAGACAATCTAGAGTAACAACAAAAACAACAATAAAACAACAACCACAAACTTTAAAAAGAAAACCCATTTATGTTCTCAAGAGAGAACAGAGGATATTTGGAAGCTGCAAGAACAAAACAATATCACATGAAAAGGGAGGAATCAAACAGGGAAATTTTCTTAAGAATTATATATTCCTTAACTAGAAACAATTCAATAGAAAGTGAGATTTCAGTCAGAGAAATCCCCTGGAATACAAGGATAGATACAGAAGTGGGGGAATGGGGAGATAGTATATAAAGAAAATCAATCCAGAAGGTCTAAGGATGGACTAATACAATTTTCAGAATGAGAAGGAAGAAATGAGTAAAATAAATTATAGAAGATATTGTATTAGGTTATTTTCTGGAATTAAAGGGAAGCATGAGTCCTCAAGGCAAATAATGGATTCTGAAGTGTTAGAAAATGAAGAGAAATTCTTAACAGCTTCCTGACAAGACAAAAAGAAATCTCCGCAAAAGGAAAGATTTGAGTAGCATCAGACTTAGCACTGCAGACAGATAATACAAATTCAGAAACATGGGAGACACCAAGGCTTATATCAAACTGCCAGTCGTGTTTTGAGAGCAAACCAAGGAACTACAAACACATAAGGGCTGAGATAGCTGATCTACCTTTCACCTTTCCCTACTTAGAGCAAAAGGAAACTTACAAGTAAATAAAACTTACAAATCAAATAAAAGCAAAGTTCATCAGACCCTCCACCCCCTCACCCCACTGTGCCTCCAGCCCTGGAGGGCTCTGGAGCAGTCTTGGGATGCTGCCAACAGCTGGGCTAGGAGCAAATGCACAAAGAGGAGAAAAGTGAAGGCTCCAGTGAGAAAGAGACAGAACCAAGAAAAGAGGGTGTCAGGCTTTTTCTCTCCCATGGTGATGAAGACTAGGCCACATCAGAGCATTTGAAAAGCAGATAAAGGCATATTTAATTAGAAGGCAGCTCTCAGGTGGGTGCATAGTTCTCACAGGTAGAGGTCAGTGAAGTCACACATCCAGGCTGAGGCAAGGGGCTTTTATAGGTTTTGGGTGTGGGGTGATGACTTTGGAGCTAGGAGCTGAGATTGTGTCTGTACACAGTCAAAACTGAGCCCCTGGGCAACACTTGGGTGGGGTGTCAGAAACACAGAGATGAAGAGTGATAGCCTCAAGTTTTCATCAAGCAGGCAGGAGAGTTTTCTCTTTGCATTCAGGGAGGGGTGTGTGTGTGTGTGTGTACACACAAATGGGGTTTCCCAGATAGTGCAGGGGTTCCAGCATGACACAGAGGACATCATTAAACTTACAAAAAGAAAGAAGAGAGAGAGAGAGAGAGAGAGAGAGAGAGAGAGAGAGAGAGAGAGAGAGAGAGAAGAAAAGGAAAGGAAACAAAAGAAAAGAAAAAGGAAAAAAAGAAAGGAAATATATCTCAGAAAGGCCAAGAGGACATCAGAAATCCAAGCAAAACCAAACAAACAATTTCATAAGAAAGACCTGACACATGCAGCACACAAATGAAATAACAGGATTTTAGCCAAGTGGTGTAACGGAGGCACCTGGGACCCTAGCTAAGCCCATTCTCTTCTGAGCACTATGGTTGTTGCCCTGGGACTCCAGAGACCACACAGGATCCCACTCACAGTCTGGCCAAGACACAATTGTGCAAAAAGTCACATTTCCAACTTTGGATAAATGGCAAAAATGGACTACTCTGGTGTCAGAGCAAATGTACCTTGAAGTCAGCTGTGCTAACAGCAGAATGTCTGAACCAATAGAAGAGGGAGATGCAGAGATGCCGCTGCAATGACACAGGACAGGGAGTCAATGGACCAGTCAGGAAGAGACCAAGATGTGGAAAGTCGGGACTGAGAAGGCCGTTGTTATCCTGGAACATCATAATAGTGAAGATGTAAAGCAAACCCTTCCCATCTTCAGAAGGAAATAAGAAGCCAGTGTCATTTCTTTTTTGAACTAAATTAATATAAACGGGCAGTGTGGGAGGTACCAAACATGAGCTTCAACAGAGTTCTTTAGGGAGTGCAGACAATGCGAACAGTGCTCTAGAGGCTGCCACTGGGACCTGCTACTGCTCTGAGTGTTCCTAAGCTATTTGGGGTTTAACTAGGTGTGGACTAGTTTTAAAAAAAATATATTTATATATATATATATTATTACTTATATATATATATATATATATATATATATATATATATATATATATACATGTATATACATATATATGGCAGGTACACCTTGACAAGTTCTTTTACTAAAGCCAAAAATAAATAATTGAGCCTGGATGCTGTCTTGGGAGCCTCTGGAGGAGCAGTGAATATAGTCTAACTGGATTTATTTCTAATGAGGCGAGAGCGAGGGCAGCATACGGAAATGAGACACATCACTTTACCCCAACAGAACAATTAAGGTTTCATTAGGGCTTAATGACAGGATGACAGTCTGCATTAAGGGTAAGTTAGAGGGTAAATACATCCCTTCATTATCAAATCAAAGATTACCAGTAGCAAGAGGAACACTGCTATCCTCAATTCTCCCTGCCCCTGAGCCACATCAGGACCCCGAAGATAAAAAACAAAAACTTCCCTGCTGCTTGTTGATTGTGGATTACTTATCTCTCCCCATTGCAGCTTCCTGTGCATCTCATATGTGTAGCTACAAAGCAAACAGAACAACAACGAAACCTAAAGCAAACAACAATGACACAGTCAAAAGTGGAAAGCCGTGATTGGGATTTGCAGGGCTGTGAAGATTTTCCTGGCTATGCTGGTTTGGATGGAGCAGTTGCAGAGAGGTTTGCTGATAGTCCAGCGACTCCATCTTCATGTGACTACCCGCTTCTTTCTCACAGGCCCAGCATACACGTTTTTTAGAACAGTCCACGTGAAGGTATTACTACACCTTGTCTTCACAGAGAAGGTGGTTCTGAGTTCAATTACAATCCCTAGCAGTTTAAACGAGAGCTGCTGTGCTATAATCTAAAATAAATTGCTTTTCTCAAGAAGCCATGTAAGCTTTGCACTGCAACTTAGCAGAGCTGTTGGCTTATCTCATCTGAAATTCAAGCAGAGCACAAAAGCAGGGGCCTCTAACCTCTCCTTCTCCCCACCCCCTTTTCCTGCAGGCTGCCATTTGTCTGTACTTCTGAGGCTCTCTGTTCACCCAAAATTTTCATCCTGGAATGACAGCTATCAGAAAGCAACATGCAGTTTTCTTTTCTTTTTCTTTTTCTTTCTTTTTTTTTTTTTAAAGCAAGCCATCATTTTATTTTTCGTTTCTGAGCTACACATTTTGCTCTTTCCAAAGAATTCTATTGCTAGGGCCAGGCATATTCCCCAGTTCCTACAGCCCCAGCACATGCCAAGAGACACACGTCCTGAAGAACTCTAGATCATCTCCAAACTCCCTGTCGGAACCCTCACTTGGCTCAAAGGGGGGGAAGTGAGGCAGAAGAAACACTTGCAGTGTGAAAGGGACAGTTAGTTGCCACATGCAGCTCTGTTCACGTTGACCCCAATGTGCCATACCACCTACCCGAGCAAGGAAAAGCATTTTCCTTGGAGTACACATCCAGACCCTGGAGTCTTTCAAGGCATGGCTTCCTCAGCACCTCGCTGATGACATGGTTTTTCATGTCAGCAATACCTCCCAAGAGGAAATCAGAAAATTTTCCGATGCTAACTAGATTGTTTTTTCAAGGCAATGTATTTGATGTTTGGTTTTCTTCCAGTCAGCATCAGCAACAGCACCAGCAAAATTTTCCTTTCAAGAGATGTTTCACATTTACAGAAATAATCTATCAATTCTTTTCCCTTTCCCATCTTCTATTGAGATAGGAGCTTGGTTGGTGCTATGTGGCATGTGCTCTGAAGAATTCTCTGAAGGGAGGCATTCCTGAATGTTCTTCTGAAAGAACAGCAGGCTCCCACACACTTAACCCACATTCACTGCAGAGCAACTGTAAATGAAACTTGGAGCCCTCAGGACAACAAGAATACCTGGTTTCTGTCATGTACATGCAGCTCTGAGGGAAGATAGGCGTAGCTCTTGAATCATTTGAAGATACCCAATTCTCTTGGATCTATTATCATAGATGGGAAAGAAAATCCTGGTTCTCAAGCAAAGTTCTTAAAGGCATTAGGGAATGGAGAAGGAGCTTTTTAGGGTCTCATTTGTTCAGAGTCAATAATAGCAATCGGGGAATACTGTAAACATCACCAAAAGTTCTCTAGTGTGTTGTCTCTAGAGAATAATCATCCATCCTGCACTAAATGCCAACTAATCCAACAGTGGCCTTCGTCAGTCGATGTTTTAATAGGACAATGCTCGATGGTGGGCCCTCCCTCGTCTTAGTTTGCAAACAAAGTAATCATGTTTCATCAAGTAAGTAATCATCAAGTAAGGCATGTGATGTTAACATGTTACCGTATTATGAGCTTGTTTTGAATCCAGCTTGTGGTTCCATAATAAAGTCACAGAGACATCTTTACAGTTTAGAGCTTTTGCCCTTATGCTGGGGCAGTCTCTCGGCGAGCTACTAACAGCCCAACTCCCCAGCCCAGGTCCCTGCCTAGCTCTTTTCCTTCCTGCTCTGCTCCAGTCTCCCTACTTCTTCTTCCCTGTCTCCTTTGACTCTTCTGCTTCATTTGTGTCATTCCTCTTTCTCCATCTGCCCAGAAGTTCTGCCCCTTACTTCCTGTCCTAGCTATTGGATGTCAGATCTTTATCATAACCAATTGGCAATAAGTCAAGGCCTGGTTACTCTCGTTGGCTGCATAAAGCATTGGCTGTCTGGCCTTTACTTTTTGGGCAGGTGCAGAATGATAAGCATTTACATTTAGAAAACCTGGAGATGGGTCATAGAAGTGACAATACCAAAATCTTGCCAGTGCTTAGTTCTCAGCCAGCACAAAATTAACAGTCAAAAATTCAGTGACCCACTTTGATACAGAGTGGAGAAAGACCAATCTAATAGTAAATGTAGAAGGAAAAGTTATTTATGCAATTAATGATGAGTAGTAAGTGAAGTGAACCCTATTGAAAAGTCTCTCCTTTTACAAACTTTACTCATCCTAAGAACTTTCTTCCTAACTACTCCAAAACTTTGAATTTCTTTTTTCCTATACATTGCCCTATCTTAGCATGAATCTTAGCATGCCCAGAACTCTTAGTGTCCACTGTGGATCATGATAATGTCAAACCATGTCCCTCATTTTCGATTCCCAAGAGACAGTAGGTTACCCTGGCTGACATTCAGGTCTCTCTCCAGACATACGTGGACATCTAGTTCCTTACATCTATCTTTTCTTTGCATTCCCACAACAATCCTATGATGTTGCTATTTTAAAATTATTTTTATTAAAATAAAATATGTATTAATAAGTTAGCCATGTCCAAAATTTAGGTTTACCATTCACTGGTACTGAGTACTTTCATATTTCTTAGTGACCATTACAACCTCTCTACCCCCCAGAAATCTTTTTGTTTTTCCAGGCTTAAACTCTTTGCTCCTGGCCACCATTTTACTTGGTGCCTTTATGATGTTTATTTAAGAATCACAAACACAAGGAATCACACTGTATTTATCTTTTTTGTATGGTTTCATCACTTTGCACAACATCCTCAATATCCACCTATGGACCTTTTGCCATTTTGAAAGGCTGATTTATAGGAAGGGGCTTACTTCTTTTTTACCTTGCTATTAAGTTTCAGCATTCCCTATAGCTTTTCTGTCTGTCAATTCCAGTGCTATGTTCCATGTCTTTGTTGTTGATGTATCATTGCTAGGGAAGAGTTAAGAGCTTGGCCATTTCCTCTTGTGTATTCTACAGCATGATTTTGTAATTAACTATGGTGTTAAATTTAACATTCCAAAGATATGTACTCTAATTTGGATTTCTATCAGCTTTACTTTAAAAACGTAAACACTTTTTCCTTTGCTACTCTGTCTCCACTCAGAAGATTTCATCTTTATTTAGAATGTGTCGAAGATATCAACTAATGTTTCCTAGTGTGTTGTCTTTTAAATCAAGCAGAACATGTATATATGGCTACAAAACAAAGTTACAGCAATGCTGAACCTGGGATTAATCATTGCTTCTTGAAAAATATAGTCATCTCAGCATCATGCAAGAGAATGTAAAAGCACAAACCACTGTTTGAAGAACATGAGCTTTTGTCATCGTCCCATTTGCTTCAGCGTCTGGCTAAGTGTCATTTCCTTTTCACCTGGAGAATTTCATATTTATCTAACTCCTTAAGCCCATAGGGAGCAGAGCTTTTAGGAAGTGTGGCCTTGTTAGGCAACATGTGCTTGCATGCCATCATGCTTCCTGCCATGACCATAGTGCACATATGACCAAAGGATCATGACCATAATCCTTTGAAACTGCAAGCTAACTACAGTCAAATGTTTTGTTTTCAAAGAGTTGCTTGGTCATGGTGTTTCTTCACAGCAGTAGAAAACCCTAACTAAGACAGAAATTGGTACAAGTGACTGGGGTATTGCTGTGATAGGCCTGACCATGCTTTTGTTTGGGGGAATGTGAACTTTGGAAAAGAAAAGCAGTTAAACGCTTTAAGTGGAGTTTAATGGGCCATTCTAGTAGGAACATGGATGACAGTGGTGTTGAGGGTGAATTGAACTATTGGGGCCTGGCTCAAGAGGTTTCAGAGAAGAATGCTGGTATGTGGCTTAGAGACTGTTCTTGTTATATTTTAGCAAAGGATGTGGCTGCTTTTTGTCCTTGTCCAAAAAAATTAGTTTTGGATTAATTCCCTTGGCAAAGGAAATTTTAAAATAGCCTAATATTGATACTACCATTCATTTATTATTATTCACTCTTGTGGAGATTTAGAATGAGAAAGAAGAAGATGAGCAAGAAAATCTTCAGAATTTACAGATGGAGGAGAAAGGGGTACCAGGAAGAGCAGTGAGCCAAATCCTGTGATCAAGGAGAGAAAAAGATTAAGAAATGGAATAAAGGGACTGGTAACCCAGCTAAGCTTCCAATTTGTGAACTAGAATTAAAAAACAGCTTAGGCCCAGGCTTGGTGGTACATGCCTTTAATCCCAGCACTCAAAAGGCAGAGGTTGGTAGATCTCAGAGTTCTAGGCCAGCCTGGTCTACAGATCAAGTTTTAGGACAATAAAGATTAGGCAGTGAAGGAAAACCTAAAAAAAATGGAATGATGGTGGGTGAAGATATAACAGAACAAGGGACCCATGTTCCCACCCAGCAAGCAGCAGAACTTGGCAGCTTTGGCCACATGGTTCTGGCATTAGAGTCAAGGATGGAAAAATGGGAGTTATGGAATCTCCCTCCTTGACTAAGGAAAGCTGCAGAGGCCAGGTGTGTGGCTGATGTGTCTCAGAGTGGAGGCCCAGAGGGGCCATTGTGTGAAGGTGTGAAGGTGAAGCCTGGATTACCTTGCAGATTTCAAGATTTTAGAGATGCCAGAGTTGTAGGGTTCCTGCCAAGGAGAGTGGGAGTAAAAACTGCTCAAGAGAGACAAGTGTGTTGCAGTCAACAAAACTGAACGGAGTTGAAGGTTTGAAGACCACTTCAGCCTCAGACACAGAGACTCAGAGTCTGGATTTTGCCCATATGCTTTTCAGTTTTGCTTTGGTCTAACTAAGCTCATTAAGCTCCTTTCTCTACCTTTCAGAACAGCAATATCTATCTTATCTTAGTTTTGTACACTCTGTATCCTAGAGTCATTTGTTCTAAGGTTTTTTTGTTCTTTTGTTTTTTTTTTTTTTATGGTTGTTCATGATTACCAGGGACCTTTGGCTGACCATGTCCTCTGCATATTCAGATAATTTCCTTCTGACCTGCACAGCTTCTATCTCCTTCCATTTTCTGTTGTTGTGACTAAAACTTTTAGTATGATATCAAACTGAAGCAGTGGGATTGAAAATACTTGAGTTTTCCCAGTCTTAAAAAAAAGTTCTTTATCAAATCAAGGTGAATCTCCTTTGTTTCTATTTCTCAGAGTTTTCACTGTGAGTGAAAGGTGGATTATGTCCAATGTTTAAAAAATGCATATAGCTTTTCTTATTTAATATAATATATAATATAATATATAGTTTAATATTTAAGCTTACTTTAAATTACTGAGCTTCATGAGTTTGGAATAAATGCCAATGGGTCAATGTAGGTAGTCTTTTTATACTCTATTTATATTTATAGAGTATTAGTGACAGCCGTAGGCCCAAGGGGCAGTATCTCTTTCTTTATCCTCTATTTTCCTTTCTCATTCTTCCCTTATTTTCTCCTGTTCACTTTCTTTTTTTTTTATTCAATAAATTTTTTATTTACATTTCAAATGATTTCCCCTTTTCTAGCCCCCCACTCCCCGAAAGTCCCGTAAGCCCCCTTCTCTTCCCCTGTCCTCCCACCCACCTTTTCCCACTTCCCCGTTCTGGTTTTGCCGAATACTGCTTCACTGAGTCTTTCTAGAACAAGGGGCCACTCCTCCTTTCTTCTTGTACCTCATTTGATGTGTGGATTACGTTTTGGGTATTCCAGTTTTTCTAGGTTAATATCCACTTATCAGTGAGTGCATACCATGATTCACCTTTTGAGTCTGGGTTACCTCACTTAGTATGATGTTCTCCAGCTCCATCCATTTGCCTAAGAATTTCATGAATTCATTGTTTCTAATGGCTGAATAGTACTCCATTGTGTAGATATACCACATTTTTTGCATCCACTCTTCTGTCTTTCTGACACTTCCTCCTCTTCCTTATTCTGTGCTCTGAACAGCTTTGGAATCAAAGAACCAGTGCATCTGTAAAAATGAGGTGAGCAGTATGGCTGTTCCTTTTATTCTGTGGAAAAGACAAATGGACAGTTCTTCAAACCACCACTGATGCTCATCTTCAAAGAAACCATGGATTCCTAAGGGGATTTGGTGGAGTTTCTTTGTTTATGGTGTTTGGATTTTTGTTTATAATTGTTATTTTTTTCAGAAATGGAATTTTGCTATGTTGTGCAGGCTATCCTAATCCCCTGATATCAAGGCATCCTCCTGTCTCGGCCTCTGTAGAAACTGGGCTACAGGTGCTCAAAACCCATCTGGCCTGGAGATCTTATTGCTTCAGTTTTCTTGATGGACATGGCAATGTAAGGTTCTTCCTACTATTTTAGCGATGTTTAGGTCATTTCAGTAGTCAAAGAGCTGGTCAATTTCTTCTGGTTGTTAGATACATGAGTGTAAAATCCTGCTCTCCAGAGGGGAACAGCTAGGAGCACACAGGGCATACGATCAGTGGAGCTGCTGTGGCAGGAGTTTTCTGGCCACCATTTGCACCAGGGAGACAGGTGGCTCCACAGCTTTCAGTGCACAGCCTGCCAGGAGAGAGTGATCTCCCAGCAGTGCTTTCACTTCTGAGCCCAGGGGTGATATCTCCATCTTCTCTCTGTAGAGGAACAGCTAAGAGTACACCAGGGCTTAGGATCAGTGGAGCTACAGCAATAGGAGTCTTCTGGTCACCCTTTGTACTGGGGAGCCAGGCAACTCCACGACCTTCTGAGCACAGACCCTACCAGAAGAGAGTTATCTCCCAGGAGTATAGACACAGGCTTACAGGTTCACAGGAGGGCCAAGCTCCAGCCAGAGACAGGAAGGCCAACTAACATCAGAGATAACCAGATGGCGAAAGGCAAGCACAAGAACCCTACCAACAGAAACCAAGGCTACTTGGCAACATCAGAACCCAGCTCTCCTACCACAGCAAGTCCTGGATACCCCAACACCCAGGAAAGCAAGAGTTGGATTTCAAATCATTTCTCATGATGCTGATAGAGGGCTTCAAGAAGCACTTAAATAACTCCCTTAAAGAAATACAGGGGAACATCAGTCAACAGGTAAAAGTCTTTAAAGAGGAAACACAAAAATCCCTTGAAGAGATACAGAAGAATATGGGTCAACAGGTAGGAGCCCTTAAAGAGGAAACACAAAAATCTCTTAAAGAATTACAGAAAAACACAAACAAACACGTGAAGGAACTAAACAAAATCATCCAGGATCTAAAAATGGAAGTAGAAACAATGAAGAAATAACAAAGGGATACAACTCTGGAGATAGAAAACCTTGGTAAGAAATCAGGAGTCATAGATGCAAGCATCAACAACAGAATACAAGAGATAGAAGAAAGAATATCAGGTGCTGAAGATAACATAGAAAGCATTGACTCTACAGTCAAAAAAAATACAAAATGCAAATGACTTGTAACCCAAAACATCCAGGAACTCCAGGACACAATGAGAAGACCAAACCTAAGGATTATAGGTATAGAAGAGAGCAAAGATTTACAACTTAAAAGGGCCAGCAAATATCTTCAGCAAAATTATAGAAGAAAACATCCCTAACCTAAAGAAAGAGATGCCCATGAACATACAAGAAGCCTACAGAACTCCAAATAGACTGGACCAGAACAGAAAGTCCTCCTGTCACATAATAATTAAAACACCAAATGCACTAAAAAAAGAAAGAAGATTAAAAGCAGTAAGGGAAATAGGTTGAATAACTTATATAGGCAGACCTTTCAGAATTACACCAGACTTCTCACCAGGGATAATGAAAGCTAGAGAATCCTGCGCAGATCTCATACAGACCCTAAGAGAACACAAATGCCAATCCAGACTACTATACCCAGCAAAACTCTCAATTATCATAGATGGAAAAAAACAATATATCCCATGATAAAATCAAATTTATACAATATCTTTCCACAAATCCAGTCCTACAAAGGATAATAGATGAAAAAAGCCAACACAAGGAGGGAAACTACACCCTAGAAAAAGCAAGAAAGTAATCTTCCAACAAACCCAAAAGAAAGTAACCACACAAACATAAAAATAACACCAAAAATAACAGGAAGCAACAATCATTATTCCTTAATATCTCTTAACATCTATGAACTCAATTCTCCAATAAAAAGGCATAGACTAACAGAAGTATTTTTTCGTGTAAATCTTCAATTTTCTCAAAAAGTGTTTGTAATTCTTCTTCCAATTAATTTGGTAATGTTTTTATTTTATCTGTATTATTTTCCATGATAATCTTCAATTTTAACATGGTTTTCTATATATTTCTTCAATTTTGTCAGAAATATTTTCCATGTAAATCTCCAGTTTTACCAGAAAATGTTTATAATTCCACTATCAACCAACTTAGAAATACTTTTATGCCTACCATTTTATCTGTATAATTTTCCATGAAATAGTCAATTTTGACGTGTTTTTCTATGTATTCAATTTTATCAGAGATACTTTCCATGTAGATCTTTGGTTTTATCAGAAAATGTTTGTAATTCTACTTTCAATCAACTTAGAAATATTTTTATGCCTACTGTTTTATCTGTGTAATTTTCCATGATAATCTTCAATTTTAACATGTTATTCTGTTTTCTATAATTTTATCAGAAATATTTCCCATGTAAATCTTCAATTCTATCATTAAATGTTTCTACTCCCTTTTTAAATTAATTTAGCAATGTTCTTTATGTCTACCATTTTACTTTTTAATTTTCCATGAAAATCATCAACTTTAATGTGTTTTCTTTATATTTTTTCAATTTTTTCAGAAGTATTTTTTATGTAAATCTTCAATTTTATCAAAATGTTTTTACTTCCTTTTTCAGTAAAAAATAAAAACAAAAGTAGGTTGAGGATAAAATCCTCATACTGCTTCCTTAGCATTGTTATTCTTTTAAGGTGATGGAATTGTAACCTAGGACTTTATACATATGAAGGAAATACTCTGCACAGACATGTAGCCTCATTTTTAATAACTGTAAATCTTTTCAGGGGAATTCCAGAACAGGGAAGCAGGAAGGGGTAGATGGAGGAACAGGGGGAGGGAAGAGGGCTTATGGGACTTGCGGGGAGTGGGGACCCAGAAAAGGGGAAATCATTTGAAATGTAAATAAAAAATATATCAATAAAAAAAATCTTTTCTTTATTTTATCTCTGCCATTCCTAATTTTGGCTTCTGCTAAGCTGGCCATTAGTTTCTCTGTGCTATAATTGTTAGAAGGATCTACCACCTTTTTCTATGTTTAATCTCATTGACTTCTCAGTTTTATTTTCCCCTCGTATCTAATTGGTCTTTCTCTCTTTCTCTCTTTTTCTCTTTCTCTCTTTCTTCCTTCTTTCCTTCTTTTTTTCTTATGTTAACTTTTTTATTGAGATTGTGTTTTATTTTTTTTTATTAGATATATACTTTATTTACATTTCAAATGTTGTCCTCTTTCCTAGTTCCCCCCCCCCCCCAAAAAAAATCCCATAGGCCATCTCCCCTTCCCCAATCAACCCTCCCCCGCTTCCCTGTCCTGGTATTCCTCTCCACTACAGCATCAAGTCTTTCCAGGACCAAGGGCCTCTCCTCTCTTTGGTATCTAACAAGACCATCCTCTGCTGCCTATGTGTCTGGAGCCATGGGTAACTCCATGTGTAATCTTTGGTTGACGGTTTTGTCCCTGGGAGCTCTGGGAGTACTGGGTGACTCATATTGTTGTTCCTCCTGTGGCCCTGGAAACTCCTTCAGCTCCTTGGGTCCTTTCTGTAGCTCCTCCTTTGGAGACCCTGTGCTCAGTTCAATGGCTGGCTGAGAGTGTCCCCTCTGTATTTCTCATGCACTAGCAGAGCTTCCCAGGTGACAGCTATATCAGGCTCCAGTCAGCAAGCACTTGTAGGCATCGATAATAGTATTTGAGTTTTGTAATTGTTTATGAGATGGAAGCAGGATCTCAGGTTACTTCCTTCACTCCTAAATACAAGATCTCCTGGAGTCTGCCTGTCATTTCTCTCAACTTACACCTTACAATTTCTGATATGTTGTTTTACTTTTATTCAGTTTTATGCATTATTAAATTTTTAATTCTAAGTCCATGACCTGTTGTTAATTTAGAAGTATGCTGATTAGTTTTGTGTGTATGTGTATATGTGTGTGTACTGAGGTTTGAACAACACATGTTGTACCTGCCAAACACATACTCCTCTTAGTTACATCATCCACATCCTTTTTACTTCTTGGGACAAAAGTCCAAGGTGGCACTGAACTTACTATATAATACAGACAAACCTGCAATCTTCCTTGTCCATCCTTTTCAGTAGGCCTGTAGCAAAAAGCCTGGCTAAGGCAAATATATTCTTGCTAATTTTCTGCATAGTAAATTCTGCTAAGAAGAGGCACTGAAATAGGCAAATTGTTTCTAAAATTGTTTCTCTTTCATCTTTCTCCTCCAGCTTTGTCAAGTTTTGCTGAAACTTTTAAGAGTCTCCTTTTTGATGTGCACATATTTCATTATTCTGACATTAAGTAATGTCCTTCTTTGTTTTTAGATATTTTCTTTGCTCTTAAATCTACTTTTATCAGATAATAATATAAATGTTGCTGGCACAGTAATAGGTGCACTTGGAAGGTGGATACAGGATGCTTGAGAGTTCAAGGTTGTCTTCAAACTACATTGCAAGTGAAAGCTTAGCTTGGACAAGATGAGACCAAAAAGCAGATGTGTGTGTGTGTACACGGGTACATACACATGTGTGTATTTATACATAAGTGTGCTCTTTGTGTTTATACACTGTGGTTCCTTGTGACCTCTTTTAGAACTAGCCAGACACGCAATGCAAGAGAAATTTCTAGTTTATCTCTGAAGGGCAGAGAGTTTGCTTGACACACTGTTTTAGAGATGCCATTTCTTTTGTTGGTATTGTGACACTCCTTTCTGTCCTCCCTTGTGTAAGTAAAAACAGTCACCGCTACTGACCATTTCATTCCTTTTCAGAGAGTTTCTCCACTCTAAGATGTCTGTTGACATTTTGGTTTAAAAAAATTTGTTTGGGATGTATCTTGCATGAATGTCTTTAAGGTTGTAATGTTTGAGGTCATTCAGCTTCTTAGGTCTGGAAGTTTGTGGTCTCTTAGACTTGCAGAGTTTTCAGCCATTGCATCCATGACTATTTTTAGCCCTGTTATCTCTATTTATTACTACTATTGTGATGACTATATAATCACACCACTACCCCCATTCCCTGTCTTTCCTACAATTCCTAGACCTCCAGTGACATCAGTGTTGTTTTTTCTGTCACAGTCCCCTGGACTCCTAAGGTTGCCCTCCTTTTGTCATCTAATTTTTTGTCTGCTGTTTTAACTGGGCAGATTTTATTGTACTGATTCCACATTTAATAATTCCACCTCAATCATACACTGTAAGACTACCTCACAAATTGCTTATTTCTGTTATTTCATTTTTTCAGTCCCAGAATTTCTCTTAGGCCTGTGTTATAACATTCTATTTTCTGTTTAAGATCTTCTTTTAAACATTTCTCAAAAAACTGTGGTTTGTGCTAAATAATTTGGAGGACAGATGTTTAGAATCCTTTGAAAAGTAGCTCCAACATTGGATTTATTTTGATGTTAGTGTTACCAGATTGAATCATTTTCTTTGATGTTTAGTTTTTCTTTTTCCCACTATGATGAATGACTTTTCTTTTTAATTGCATTCTGAACTTTGTGTATATGACAGGAGTGTGGGTCTTCCTTAAATCCTTATTAGCAGAGCAACAGGCTTATCAACAGCTACTTTATGAGCTTTGTTTCTAATGTGTTTTACTTTTCTTGGCAACTTGGTGCCAATCTGGTGACCTCAGATCTCACTAGTCCCTGTTGCTCCTTGCCAGCCTATGCCACGGGGGAGGGAATGTCCCAGCTCAGTGCCTTCTGCTTTCTCTGTGAAAACGGCACGGTGGTGTCATCCAGCTGCCTCAGGAGACACTATGGTGGAAAGGATCATTTCAGACAGGTGGGAACAAAGAGGCTTCATAACCTAGGCCTCGTTTGTGGCTGTATCCTTGTTCTTATTCTTCTGTTGTCCCCAGTAACTCTGGATAGATGGGTGAATCTCTAGTCTCAGAAATGAAGAACCTTCCAAGACACCGCTAATGTCTTTCTACAAGTGGCTCTATCTTGACTGCTCTATCTGTCACAGTCATTTCTCTTTGCCAATTACTATTGAGGAGGCTTCTAGTTAAGACTCCTTTTTGGTGGTGCTGGACTTGTCTGATACTAAATATAATCAAGGAAATAGCCAACCTCCTTCTTTTGTGAACTTGGACCCAGGAAATAGCTGGTCTTGGTGACCTTCTTCTGTTGGGTCAGGTTTCTGGCTGTGCCTTTCCTTGACCTAGGCTCTCAAACCAGCTCAGGCTTTATTTTCTCAATCTGAGATCTTACACATTTATCTCTGGTACTATTATCAGAAATTATAGCTGTATACATAGCAGAGAGATACAGGAGAAAATTGGTCTGTTCTCTCTCTCTCTCTCTCTCTCTCTCTCTCTCTCTCTCTCTCTCTGTGTGTGTGTGTGTGTGTGTGTGTGTGTGTGTGTGTGTGCATTTGCATTTTGCTGCCATGTATGTCTGTGTATCATGTGAATGGCTGGTACCCATGGAGATCAGAGGAGAGTATTAGAGTAGATGCAACTGGATGTATGAACCATGTGGGTCTTCTGCAAGAACAAGAAGTGGTCTTTAGACACACCATAAGAGGGCATCAGATCTCATGATGGATGGTTGTGAGCCACCACATGGTTGCTGAGATTTGAACTCAGGACCTTCAAAAGAGCAGTCAGTGCTCTTAACCACTGAGCCATCTCTCCAGCCCAGAAGTGGTCTTAGTCATTGACAGTTTTCTCTAGTTCATATTTATATATAATTATTGAGACAGGCTATCTTTATGTAGCCTTGGATGTCTTAGAATTCACTGTGTAGACTATACTGGCCTTAATTCACTTGATCTGCCTGCTTCTGCCTCTGATTGGAATTAAATGCATGTAGCACCATCTCTAGTTTATTTACTATATTTTAACTGTTTTTCCTATAACACTTAACCATTTTGATCTCATACAAATGCAAAATTTAGAATGCTGTGAGAATTTCTCCTTGGGTGCTTTGCAGGCCTTGAACAGATCGCACTCTCCCAGCACAGCTCTTCAGAATGAGTTAGTGTTTGTGTGTATCGTCTCTGAGGCCATACAATGGTACATGCCACACCTGGGTAGAAAGGTTGCTGGCAGAAAGTCATCATGAGTCATGATATTCACCTCTGCACCCAGATGCATGAGGAACACTGAGAACCTCGCTCAACATGACTTGTTAGAATTTGGAACGTGTGCTCACTCGGCCACCATTTCCTTTCATCATCACAATCAGCTTTCTCCTTCTATCAGACTGAAAATTATAATCCTGGGATGTGCTTTTCTATGAGTACTTCCAGCACCATCACGCTTGCCTAGCTCCTTAAATGCACCTCACCATGCCATGGTAAACCACTTGTAAAGCTAACTTTCTGTCTCTCTGTCTCTGTCTCTGTCTCTGTCTCTCTCTCTCTCTCTCCAAGAATTTTTTTCAGAGAAGGCAGGATGCCAGGAATGTGTTAGATTTCATCTTCTCTAAGTAAAACCACTAGACCTTCAACAAGGATGAATATAAAGCACTGATACCCAGTAACAAATAACAAATGACATTACTTGGATAACTCAATTATTGATGCCCCACAGGAACATCTTATAAAGACAGCACATAGCAGCTGGAGGGCCTCAAGCAGACAATGCTATTGAATGTGAGATCAGGTCATTTGGGTGCCCAATGGGATCACAGGCTGTTGCCGGCTTTCTTGGTCCTTTAAGATCCACAACCACTGGTCCTCATAATTGTTGCACATAGTCACCTCCATTTATCATCATCATCATCATCATCATCATCATCATTATTTTGACAAAAAGGAGTTCTACTTATGAATAAAATCAAATCTATTACTTTTTTCTCTCATGGTATTTTCTTTTTGCCTCTATGCTAACAAAACTCTCTTATTCTAGTTGAGATAAACACCCATTTCTATTCTGGGTTTCTAATGATTGATTTTATACATTTATTTATTGCTTTAATCCAGCAGGAATTAATTTTAGCATATGGTATGAGAGAAAGTGTAATTTTTCCAATGCTAATGCATTTTTGATAAGCAGAAAACAACATTTCCCAGAGTAGAAAACTCAGCCTCAGCATGGATAGACGCTGTTCAGTGTTGTAAGGCAAGAAGGAGTAAGGAGGGCACTTTTCTGGAAAACATGAAAACCTCATTCTTTTTTTTTTTTTTTTGAGATTTGAGATGATCTCCCTTATTTCTCAGTGTCTGCTCTTTTCTGTATTGTAGGGTCACAAATATCATTCACTGTGTCCCCAAGGGTAAGGTAATTGCTTAAGCCCATCAGGTCCTCTGAGCACCTGCACAGAGGATTTTCTATTACTGATTACCTGGCAGACACAGGACTCCCCTGGAGAATATGACCAGAGGAAATCGAATTTCAGAAAACATGAAATGAGCTGTGGGGTTTCCCACTTGGCAGAGACAGTCCCCAAAGGGAAGAGCGCCCCACTATTTAGAACAAGTAGATATAGCCTCCCAGGTGCCAATGTCATCGTCAAACTTTATGTGTTTAATTTAAAAGCAAGCAAGATGTCAGTATTGGTATTTCTGAGTTCTATGTATCAGACAGAGAAAGTCAGAATAAGGAGAGAAATGTAGAGTCTTGTTCCAATTAATAAAAGGCCTCGAGGGATTCTAGAAGCAAAACAGCCTCATTATTGGGTTGATAACTAACCTAGCTGAGAGCCAGAGGAAAACTGTATTTCTTAAGAGTACCCATAAATCCTGAGTTATGTTCAGAATAAGCATGTGTTCACACTCAGTCATCAATATGGCATACTGGCCATTCACTGTGGGCCAGACTTAAGGGGAATTAAAACTGTAGGATAGTAGGTAGCTAGCTATCCTTACTAAACCCACACACGGGGAACATACCAGTATTGCCACAAAAAAAAAAAAAAAAAAAACATGTAATCCGGTGTCTAGATAGTGAAAGGGTAGAGTGAGGATGGGCTGTACTCACAAGCCCTTGAGCTAAAGCTTTACCACTTTTCTTTACCACTGTATCTTCAAGAATGCAAGTCTACTGCATGAAAGACTGCAGTAGACAAAAGCATACATTTTCACAAGTGGGAAATAAATGATCTCAGAACATATACGCCTAAGACTCACACACAAAGACACACAAATACACAGAGACACATACACAAACACACATTTAGGTAAGATGAGAAAAGGCCTACCATCACTTATGGAGAAGCTGTGAATACCAATATCTTTTGTTCATTATCATTTCCCCCAAATTCCTGTCTCTGACCTACAAATGCAAGACAGAAAGGAGCAGAAGTACCACCTACATAAGCCTCCAAGCACAAGGACACATGTACCTTGAGATGTTTTTTGCTTCGTTTTCTGTTTTCATTATTTTTATTCCTTAGTTCTTTAAAGCCCCAAATCAGAAACAAAGTCACCATATTTCCCTTCAAAGGCATTTATCATGAATGCCACGAATATACATTTTTGGCTTGTAAAATCATAGTTGCTGAATCTTTTGTCTATTTTGGAATATGATTCTATTTCCATCTAGAAACTGCAATATGTTCGGCAATTAAGTAAGAAAAACAGAACACTTTATTTGCAGAATCACAATGTATATTATAGATTACCATTCCATAAAATACAAAATTAGCAAGTGTTACCTTAACTTTGATTGGCAAAATAAAAAAATATTTTTCTGTAAGAAGTTCTCCAGATTGCTATAAAAATTAATAATATTTGGAGTCCTTTTTTTCTTACTTTATGAGCTGTATACAGTGTACATGATGTGTGCAATAGGAACCTAGGGTACAATAGGAAGTACAAAGCAGGTCTGCCGCAGTGCCCACCCACCAGATAGGAAAGTAGGGTGCTTGGCTTTGAAAGGTTTTCACGTGGGCCTGAATTTCCCCCATGGATGACCAGCTGATAGATGAGGCCTACCAATAGCCAATACAAGAGCCTCTCCCTTTAAAAAGAAGATTTGCCATTTGCTAGCTTCTGCTCTCGCTCTAAACCACTCTCTCAGACATATCAACTACACAGTCAATATTATACTGTAATATCACAAGCAACAGCATGGCTCCCTGTTGTTGATCAAAAACAAAACAAAACAAACAAAACAAAAAACCAGATCTGATGTGCAAACTTTCACCTGTGACCAACCATTAACACAATAGCAGCAGCAGCAGCAGCAACAACAGCAGAAGCAGCAACAGCAGAAGCAGCAACAGCAGCAGTAGCAACAGCAGCAGCAGCAGCAGCAGCAACAGCAGCCATTCCTACAGAACTCCCACTCCTTTTTTTCTTTTTTAAGTGTACCCAGCTTTATTAAAAATACTTTTCATAAACAGTCATGGTATTTCAGGCAGTACATGGGCAGACACTCAGCAATATACAAAAACTTCCAAATTCCCTTCTTTTATAGCCTACCGAAATCAGAAAGACACTACAGAACCCAATGAAGTCTTCACTCAATGCTTTGAAAAGGCGGAAGTAGCTTAGAGTGAGAGTGACATTAAGGATGTTTTTTAACAACTTTTCACGAGCCGACCCTGACTTTCAGGAAACGAACACGGCAGAATTGTCAATCTGAAGATCCACAGTCTTTTACAAAAGGAACCAGAGCTCTTCTGAGAACACTTGATGAAGTCACTACAAAGTCCATATCGCCCAATAGACTGGAAAACCAACTTTGGGGGCCGGGTTCCAACGAATCTCTGGTTTTAAGGGAATTAAGTCTATGTTGATGGTATGGGGAAAAAGGATGTAAAAATAAATTTAGAGTTTTCCCAGACCACAAGGTGTTTTATGCCTTGGTGGCCACCTGTGTCAAGACCAGGATGTCTCTCCTGGGAGTCAACAGGAGCCTTTCAAAATTATCAGAAAAAGGTTTTCTGTTCTCAGTCCCACTTGGGAGATATTTTGTTAGTGACACGTGATCCTTGCTCCCCCCCCCCCCAATAATAAAGTGTTCTGTGTGCTAACAATATAGCTTAAAAAAGAAAAAGTAAAACAAAATTCTGCATTTTTATAAAACATGATAAAAAATAGTATTTCAAGCTGTACAGTCACCAGAAGTACACAGTTATGAAAAATGCACACACGTCACTTGGCATCCCCAGCACCCTCAGCTTTCTGCGCCTGGTCTGTTTCGGCATCCCCATTTTCTGCAATTCACGCCCTTACCGTGTCGGCTTTTCCCTTCTTCCCCTTGGGTACCTTCTCTCCCTTTTTTACAGGGGCCTTTTTAGGCTCGGGCTGAACACGAGTTTACAGCGGCTGGCGGGTTCGGCTCGCGGGTTTGGCTCGCGGGTGCAGCTTGCAGGTTTGGTCCATTCAGGGTCGTCCTCGTGCTTCTTCACACTACTCCAGAACGCCAACTTAACTGTCACAGTTCCCAGGAGACTCATATTACTTCCTGATGCCCCAGTAACTGATTTCATGTGTGAAGCTGCCCTACTGCTTCAAACATACAGAGAAAGAGGCAGCCCAGCAGAAAACACGCAATGAAGAAGACATTACCCAGGTGTGGAAGAAAAAAAAAAACCTTACCACCTAAAAGGAAGGCCTATTGTTTTTTGGACAAGACTTAATGAAGCTGTTTGTAATGAGTATGAACAAACTGCATTCTCGGTCCACACAAACTGTGAAGGGCAGCAAAGAATTCTTTCAAGTTGAATATTAATCTATCTTTCATAGATAAACAGTGATAATGTTTTGATATCTCTCAATTTCATTGATAAGTGCCACTTCATTTTGTCTGTTGACTGCTTAACTTAAATTGAGAACATATAGCAATAACATTTAGAATCATTATTGGTCAAAAATTATAATGTACTTTCTCATGTCATGTCATGTATCATTAAATACAATTTTAAAGATTTTTAAAATGCTACCTTATGTACTATAATTTAATAATTGTCTAACTCACTGACAAACTATTTAGAATGTTTAATTATATTCAAGTCCAGTAATACATAATTATAATTTTTGTCTACATCTCTCTTTCATTGGATAGATTTCTAGAAATGAGATTACTAAATCAAGTCAAAACTTATGACAGCTGCTTGTTTTCTGTCTTTACTATTAATTCTTTTGTAACTACACACATAAATATGTGTACACACACATATATGTA
This sequence comes from Apodemus sylvaticus, assembly GCF_947179515.1. Lineage (NCBI taxonomy): Eukaryota > Metazoa > Chordata > Mammalia > Rodentia > Muridae > Apodemus > Apodemus sylvaticus. The sequence continues at coordinate 109,204,316 of NC_067479.1, forward strand.
TGTGCAATGTTTCCTGATCATGTCCCTCTCTATTACCCTCTCTCATCCCTTCCTACTACTGCTATATCCCTTTCTCTTCCCTACAAATCTCTTTCCCACTTCCATATGATTTATTTTTGGTTGTGGGGAGATTTATTTGTGGTTGTTGGGCAGTGGCCCACTGCATTTAATTACAGTCGTTTGCAATGACAAGGGTGGGGGCATCGGGGCAACTCCCCCGTGGCTTCGTCACTAGGCACAATGACTCCGCTACCTATAGCCTGAAGCGCCTCAGAAAGGGGTGAAAATGCACTAGACTCTCCCATTCGTGGTGGATTGTCACTGGACCAGGTCTGTTACAGGTCTATGCCAGCCTCCTTTTCCCATACAATTCACTGCATTGGAGTCTTCAACCTCAAGCTCTAGGTAATAGACTCATTATAGCTAATAATTTCCAGTTAGCTGAAAACAACATTTTGGCATATTTCAAATCTGTATATAGCCGCAGTATATTTAATACCTTGTAAATCATCTTGAAATCATTGCTACTGAACATATTTTTGAGCTGCATCCCTGTTAAGCATTGTTCTGTCAGACAGTCCATTGCTTTTTCCAACAAACACTTGCAGGAATTCTTAAGGACCTATTTCTTTTCATGTACTAGTAGATATTTGGGATTTCTAGAATTTTAAGGAAATCTTGTGAGGTGCGCTCAGGTTATTTCTTGACCAACATAGCCATGGGAATTTGAAGCCTTAGGTTTCTGGGCCGTCTCACTGGATTAGAATCCCCATGAACCTACAACCACACCAACATCTGATTTCAGTGATATACAGGAATATCTTCATGACACTTAAGAAATATATTCTGTAAAATCATGCTTACATATTTGGGAAAGCAAACTCAACACCAGGAATACAGGTTCTAGGCATGGCTAACAGGTCCCTGAACATCATCACGAGCCACAGCCTGCCCCTGACTGCTTAGGTACATTTCCATAGTTCTTTGGTGTTGAGATTTCTACTACCAGAGGTTCCTCAGAAATATGTACAATGCAATTGTGAAGATAAAGCAAAATAAGTGAGAAAACATACTGCATATGCAGCAAGCATTTACAACAATTACTTAATATGACTTAAGATTATTCTAAATTCCAAAATAATGATTTATTGCTCAATTGTATAAATGCTATGTACTTTATCTTTTATGAAATTATTGTGGATGAATCTTACAGTAACATAATACATGATCATTTTCCCATTTAATAAATTTTTGGGGGAAATTTTCTCCTGAAAATCACTTTTGGGTAAAGCATTTGATTTACCCAAAGAAAGAGGAATAAATTATAAACATAAAACAAGAAGGGGGCTGCACGGAAGCCACTTCAGAACTGGGCCTCCCGCCAGTCGGGAGAGGTTCACCTCCATCTTGGTTTCGGACTCCAGAGAGATCAGACAGACTGAGATCAGCCTGGGCGGCAGCACCACATCTCCAGGTCCTGCAAGAGGCTAGAGGGGCTTCCGGGTGGCTAGCTGGGAGAAGTCGGTGTGCTCCAGTGAATCCAGCGGGCCCCAGCGGGAGCCTTCGGGTGCCTGCTTCGGGATCTGAACAGCCTGGGCAGCAGCACCCTGTCTACAGGCAGTGCAGGAGGTAAGCTGTGCACCAGAGGCCAACTGGGAAGGGGCAGCTTGCACTGGTGAGTCCAGCACTGACAAGACAAACTAACACCAGTGAGAACTAGATGGCAAAAGGAAACCGCAGGAACGACACTAACAGAAATCAAGGCAACATGGCAACATCTGAACCCAATTCTCCTTTACCAGCATGTCCTGGATACCCCATCACACCAGTAAAACAAGATTTGGATTTAAAATCACTGGTCATGATGCTGGTACAGGAACACATGAAGGACATACTTACAGGAGAAAATGGATCAAAAGTTAGAAGCCCTTGCAAGGGAAACACAAAAATCGTTGAAAGAAATCCAGGAGAATACAAAAGCCAACAATGAGGAAACGCAAAAGACACTTGAAGAAATACAGGAGAACTTTGGTCAACAGGCTGAGGTCATGAAAGAGGAAACACAAAAATCTCTTAAAGAATTACAGGAAAGCACAAACAAGCAAGTGAAGGAGCTAAGCAAAACCATCCAGGATCTAAAATCAGAAGTAGAAACAACTAAGAAAACTCAAAGGGAGACAACTTTGGAGATAGAAAGCCTTGGGAAGAAATCAGGGGACAGAGATGCAAATATCAACAACAGAATACAAGAGATAGAAGAAAGAATCTCAGATGCTGAAGATTCCATAGAAACCATGGACTCAACAGTTAAAGAAAATGCAAAATGCAAAAAGGTTGTAAGCCAAAATATCCAGGAAATCCAGGACACAATGAGAAGACCAAACCTAAGGATTATAGGCATAGATGAGAGTGAAGACTTACAATTTAAAGGACCAGCAAATTTCTTCAATAAAATTATGGAAGAAAACTTCCCTAACCTAAAGAGAGAGATGCCCATGAATATACAAGAAGCCTACAGAACTCCAAGCAGACTGGACCAGAACAGAAATACTTCCCATCACATAATAATCAAAATACCAAATGCTCTAAACAAAGAAAGAATATTAAAGGCAGTAAGAGAAAAAGGCCAAGTAACATATAAAGGAAGACCTATCAGAATCACAGCAGACTTTTCACCTGAGACTATGAAGGCTAGAAGGTCCTGGGCAGATCTCATGCAGACTCTAAGAGAACACAAATGCCACCCAAAACTACTATATCCAGCAAAACTCTCAATCACCATAGATGGAGAAACTAAGATATTTCATGACAAAACCAAGTTTACCCAATATCTATCCACAAACCCAGCCCTACAAAGGATAATAGGAGGAAAACACCAATACAAGGAGGGAAACTTCACCCTGGAAAAAGCAAGATAGTAACCTTTCATCAAACCCAAAAGAAGTTAAGCAATCAAATTTAAAAAATAACGTCAAAAATGATAGGAAGTAACAATCACTATTCCTTAATATCTCTTAACATCAATGGACTTAATGCCCCAATAAAAAGACACAGACTAACTGACTGGATATGCAAACAGGACCCTACATTTCGCTGCTTACAGGAAACACACCTCAGGGTCAAAGACAAACACTGCCTTAGAGTAAAAGGCTGGAAGACAATTTTACAAGCAAATGGTCTCAGGAAACAAGCTGGAGTAGCCATTTTAATATCAGATAAAATTGACTTTCAACCCAAAGTCATCAAAAGAGACTCTGAGGGACACTTCGGAAAAATACAACAAGAAGAACTCTCAATCCTGAACATCTATGCTCCAAATGCAAGGGCACCCTCATTCATAAAAGAAACTTTATTAAAGCTCAAAGCACACATTGCACCTAACACAATAGTTGTGGGTGACTTCAACACTGCACTTTCCTCAATGGACCGAGAGGAAAACAGAAACTAAACAGGGACATGATGAAACTAACTGAAGCTTTGGACCAATTAGATTTAACAGATATATATATATATATATATATATATATATATATATATATATATATATATATATATATATAACATTCTATCCTAAAGCAAAAGAATATACCTTTTTCTCAGCACCTCATGGTACCTTCTCCAAAATCGACCATATAATTGGTCACAAGACAGACCTCAACAAATATAAGAAGATCGAACTAATCCCATGCCTCCTATCAGATCACTATGGAGTAAAAGTGTTCTTCAATAACAAAAAAACAACAGAAAACCCACATACACATGGAAACTGAACAATATTCTACTCAATGATACCTTGGTCAAGGATGAAATAAAGAAAGAAATTAAAGACTTTTTAGAACACAATGAAAATGAAGACACAACATACCCAAATCTATGGGACACAATGAAAGCAGTGCTAAGAGTGCTAAGAGTGCTAACTCATAGCCCTGAGTGCCTCCAAAAAGAAAATGGAGAGAGCATACACCAAGAGCTTAATGACACACCTGAAAGCCCTGGAACAAAGAGAAGCTATTTCACCCAGGAGGAGTAGAAGGCAGGAAATCATCAAACTCAGGGCCGAAATCAATCAAGTAGAAACAAAAAGAACCATACAAAAAAATCAACAAAATCAGGAGCTGGTTCTTTGAGAAAATCAACAAGATAGATAAACCCTTAGCCAGACTGACCAAAGGGCATAGAGAAAGTATCCAAATTAACAAACTTAGAAATGAAAAGGGAGATATAACAACGGAAACTGAGGAAATCCAAAAAATCATCAGATCCTACTACAAGAGCCTGTACTCAACACAACTGGAGAATCTGGAGGAAATGGACAATTTCCTTGACAGATACCAAATACCAAAATTAAATCAGGACCAAATAGACCATCTAAACAGTCCCATAATGCCTAAAGAAATAGAAGGAGTCATAGAAAGTCTCCCAACCAAAAAAAGCACAGGACCAGATGGTTTCAGTGCAGAATTCTATCAGACCTTCAAAGAAGACTTAACACCAATACTCTTCAAACTATTCCACAAAATAGAAACAGAAGGAACACTATCCAATTCCTTCTACGAAGCCACAATTACGCTGATACCAAAGCCACACAAAGATCCAACAAAGAAAGAGAACTTCAGACCAATTTCCCTTATGAACATCGATGCAAAAATACTCAATAAAATTCTTGCCAACCGAATCCAAGAACACATCAAAACGATCATCCACCATGATCAAATAGGCTTTATCCCGGGAATGCAGGGTTGGTTCAATATAGGGAAATCCATCAATGCAATCCACTACATAAACAAACTCAAAGAACAAAACCACATGGTCGTTTCATTGGATGAGGAAAAAGCATTTGACAAAATTCAGCATCCTTTCATGCTTAAAGTCTTGAAGAGAACAGGAATTCAAGGCCCATACCTAAACATAGTAAAAGCAATATACAGCAAACCGGTAACCAGCATCAAACTAAATGGAGAGAAACTTGAAGAAATCCCACTGAAATCAGGGACCAGACAAGGCTGCCCCCTTTCTCCTTATCTTTTCAATATTGTACTTGAGGTACTAGCTCGGGCAATTCGACAACATAAGGAGGTCAAAGGGATACAAATTGGAAAGGAAGAAGTCAAACTATCATTATTTGCAGACGACATGATAGTCTATCTAAGGGACCCAAAAAACTCCGCTAGAGAGATCCTACAGCTAATAAACAACTTCAGCAAAGTGGCAGGTTATAAAATCAACACAAGCAAATCAGTGGCCTTCCTATACTCAAAGGATAAGCAGGCTGAGAAAGAAATTAGGGAAATGTCCCCCTTCACAATAGCCACAAACAGTATAAAGTATCTTGGGGTGACTCTTACCAAACATGTGAAAGATCTGTATGACAAGAACTTCAAGACTCTGAAGAAGGAAATGGAAGAAGACCTCAAAAAATGGGAAAACCTCCCATGCTCATGGATCGGTAGAATCAATATAGTTAAAATGGCCATTTTGCCAAAAGCAATATACAGATTCAATGCAATACCCATCAAAATCCCAACTCAATTCTTCACAGAGTTAGAAAGAGCAATTATCAAATTCATCTGGAACAACAAAAAACCCAGGATAGCTAAAACTATTCTCAGCAACAAAAGAAAGTCTGGGGGAATCAGTATCCCTGACCTCAAGCAATACTACAGAGCAATTAGTGTTAAAAACTGCATGGTATTGGTACAGTGACAGGCAGGAGGATCAATGGAACAGGATTGAAGATCCAGAAATGAACCCACACACCTATGGCCACTTGATCCTCAACAAAGAGGCTGAAAACATCCAATGGAAAAAAGATAGCCTTTTCAACAAATGGTGCTGGTTCAACTAGAGGTCAGCATGCAGAAGAATGCGAATTGATCCATCCTTGTCTCCTTGTACTAAGCTCAGATCCAAATGGATCAAGGACCTCCACATAAAGCCAGACACTCTGAAGCTAATAGAAAAGAAACTGGGGAAGACCCTTGAGGACATCGGTACAGGGAGAAAGTTTCTGAACAGAACACCAATAGTATATGCTCTAAGAGCAAGAATTGACAAATGGGACCTCATAAAATTACAAAGTTTCTGTAAGGCAAAGGACACCATCAAGAGGACAAATCGGCAACCAAGAAATTGTGAAAAGATCTTCACCAATCCTACATCAGATAGAGGGCTAATATCCAATATATATAAAGAATTCAAGAAGTTAGACTCCAGAAAACCGAACAACCCTATTAAAAAATGGGGTACAGAGTTAAAAAAGGAATTCTCACCTGAAGAAATTCGGATGGTGGAGAAGCATCTTAAAAAATGCTCAACTTCATTAATCATTAGGGAAATGCAAATCAAAACAACCCTAAGATTTCATCTTACACCAGTCAAAATGGCTAAGATTAAAAATTCAGGAGACAGCAGGTGTTGGAGAGGGTGTGGAGAAAGAGGAACACTCCTCCACTGCTGGTGGGGTTGCAAATTGGTACAACCACTCTGGAAATCAGTCTGGCAGTTCCTCCGAAAACTGGGCACCTCACTTCCAGAAGATCCTGCTATACCACTCCTGGGCATATACCCAGAGGATTCCCCACCATGTAATAAGGATACATGCTCTACTATGTTCATAGCAGTCCTATTTATAATTGCCAGATGCTGGAAAGAACCCAGGTATCCCTCAACAGAAGAGTGGATGCAAAAAATGTGGTATATCTACACAATGGAGTACTATTCAGCCATTAGAAACAATGAATTCATGAAATTCTTAGGCAAATGGATGGAGCTAGAGAACATCATACTAAGTGAGGTAACCCAGACTCAAAAGGTGAATCATGGTATGCACTCACTAATAAGTGGTTATTAACCTAGAAAACTGGAATACCCAAAACATAATCCACACATCAAATGAGGTACAAGAAGAAAGGAGGAGTGGCCCCTGGTTCTGGAAAGACTCAGTGAAACAGTATTCGGCAAAACCAGAACGGGGAATTGGGAAGGGGTGGGTGGGAGGACAGGGGAAGAGAAGGGGGCTTACGGGACTTTCGGGGAGTGGGGGGCTAGAAAAGGGGAAATCTTTTGAAATGTAAACAAATTATATCGAATAAAAAAAATGGGGTACAGAGTTAAACAAAGAATTCTCACCTGAAGAACTTCGGATGGCGGAGAAGCATCTTAAAAAATGCTCAACTTTATTAGTCATTAGGGAAATGCAAATCACAACAACCCTGAGATTTCATCTTACACCAGTCAGAATGGCTAAGATTAAAAATTCAGGAAACAGCAGGTGTTGGAGAGGGTGTGGAGAAAGAGGAACACTCCTCCAGTGCTGGTGGGGTTGCAAATTGGTACAACCACTCTGGAAATCAGTGTGGAGGTTCCTCCGAAAACTGGACACCTCACTTACAGAAGATCCTGCTATACCACTCCTGGGCATATACCCAGAGGATTCCCCACCATGTAATAAGGATACATGCTCTACTATGTTCATTGCAGCCCTATTTATAATTGCCAGATGCTGGAAAGAACCCAGGTATCCCTCAACAGAAGAGTGGATGCAAAAAATGTGATATATATACACAATGGAGTACTATTCAGCCATTAGAAACAATGAATTTATGAAATTCTTAGGCAAATGGGATGGAGCTAGAAAACATCATACTAAGTGAGGTAACCCAGACTCAAAAGGTGAATCATGGTATGCACTCACTGATAAGTGGATATTAACCTAGAAAACTGGAATACCCAAAACATAATCCACACATCAAATGAGGTACAAGAAGAAAGGAGGAGTGGCCCCTTGTTCTGGAAAGACTCAGTGAAGCAGTATTCGGCAAAACCAGAACGGGGAAGTGGGAAGGGGTGGGTGGGAGGACAGGGGAAGAGAAGGGGGCTTACGGGACTTTCGGGGAGTGGGCGGCTAGAAAACGGGAAATCATTTGAAATGTAAATAAATTAAATCGAATAAAAAAATTAAAAAACAAGAAAACAAGAAGGGACATCATTATATCCACCAAATCTTTGTCATTGCTTTATGTTTTATTTTCATATTTTTATGTATTTTTTAAAATTACTAGTATCAGCCTTTCCATAAATAACTATTGTGACCCAGTTTCACAGAGAATGAAGCCTTCGAGATTCAGGGTACTCAGGATGGCTGCCTATAACTTCTGTGACACAGTAACATACACTTGATGTCTTAGAGCAATAGAAATGTGTTCTTCTGCTGCTCTGTGACCAGAAGTACAATGCCAAGATGTTGGCAGAGACCAGATCCTTCTGGAGTCTCCAAGCCACACTCCTTCCTTGCTTCTTCCAGATCCTGGTGACTGGTGGCATTCTTGGTAAACTCCATGATCACACTGACTTTTCCCTTTCTGCATGCCCCACTTCAGCCTTCCTTCTTGTATATATACAAGGTTATGTTCACAAATCCCAGAAAACTGATGGAGGTAGTTGTGGTCAATTTTCAGCCTAGCTCTCTAGGTCAAGATAACATAAAGCAAGTTCAGTTGTAGAATGTAGACTCCAGACACCATAGTCTTCACATTGTACATGGTCCTTTCTGTCAGGCAAGGTTGTCATCCATCTCTGTCCCTCCTCACATCCCAGCATCACTGAGCCTTGAGTTTGACAACACAAACTCCAGCCCTTCCTGAAGAGCATGGCCAAAAGTTAAGTTGCCATTAACAAATGCCATTATGCACTCTTACATTTCTGATACTTAGTCAGCCTCCTAACTCTGCTATATAGAAGCAGCCTCCTCAGTATTTTGCTATCTCAGCAGTTCCCATCAGTCCTTAATATAACAGTGGAGATCATGGTAAATGAGGGTGGGATTCATAAAATGAGCCCCCACAAGGGCCATTTTGGTACCCTGATTATTCTGAGTTAAAAATAGAAGACTAAAGAAAAATACTCTAATGTTCCTCTTTTTTGTTAAAAGAAAGAGAGAGATTAAACTGTTCTGTGAAAGAGGCCATTCTTAAGCAGAAAGTAAGCATTCTGATGATAAGGTTGTGTGAAGGCACACACACACACACACACACACACACACATGCACGCATGTATGCAGGCATGCACGCACGCACTAGCAAGCTCTTGCTAAGCCAGCACTTCCTTGTCTCCAGTCATGCTCTAGGTAAGTCCCTTGTATTCTTCCTCTCATTTCCTAACATTTCTCCAGCTAATGAGTGGTCAATTCTAACTGTATCTATGTTCTGTATGCTGGTCTTCAATACATTCTAATGTGTTTCTGCTGCTCACAGGTCTTACACTGAGTCATGTCAACCCTCGTCCTCAAAACTCTAAGAGCTAAAGTTTTGCCTCCTCAGCAGCTTCATTAATTTTGCTCTTGTTTATTTTTCCGGAATTTATTTTTTTTAAAAAAGGTTCGTTTGCCTTAGTTCATTTGTGTGAGTGCTTTGCTTGTACATATGTATGTGCACTGCATGCATGCCTGGGGCTTTGGAGTTCAGGAAAGGATGTTTACTTCCCCAGAAAGAGAATGATAGGTAACTGTGAGCTACATCTCAGTACTGGGAACTGAGCACACTCCTCTGCATGAGCAGTAAGCCCCTTTCAACCTCTGAGCCATCTCTCCAGCCACTTCTCAGACTTTTGATCTGTTCTTAAGAATTAAAAATGAAAGGGAAAAAGGAAAGCACCATACTTCTTCTGGTCTGCCCTGAGTTCACCCTACAAGGATAGTCAAACCAAGTTGCTTGGGTCAGGTGTGGCGAATGACAGGAAAGATGGCTACATAGCCATGGAAAATGAATGACAATCTGCAACTGACAGTGGTGAGGGATGGTGGCATCTCCAGGACAAGACAGAGACCTGGGATAAGGAGGTGCCCAAAAATCCATGGGGGTGACCTTAGCTGTGGCTCACTACACTGGGGCAATGGAACCTGCAGAAGCCACCACCTGTAGTCAGGAATCCCAGTGGAGCTGCAGAGACAGCAATCTACCTACAGAACTTTCACTCAAAATTTATCCCATCTACAAGAATGCAGGCAAGGGGGATGGAGCAGAGACTGAGGGAATGGCCAACCAGTAACCAGCCCAACTTGAGACCCATCCCATTAATGATACTCTGCTATGCTTGGGGACAGAAGTATGTTGTCCTTTGAGAGGCTCCACTCATCAGCTGACTCAGACAAATACACATACCCACAGTCAAACAGAGGACAGAGCTTGGGGACTCTTATGGAAGAATAGGCAGAAGGATGGCAGGCGCAGCAGGGTGTAAGAACTCCATGGAAGACCCACAGAATTGACTAACCTGAACCCTTGGGGTTCTCAGGGGCTGAGTCACTAACCAAAGAACATTCAGGGCTGGACCTAGGCCTCCCTGCTCATATGTAGCTAGCAGATGTGAAGACTGACCTTCATGTGAGTCCCCAACAACTGGTATGTGCACTATCCCAAAGCCGTTGCCTGTACTTAGGATATGTTGTACTTCCTTGTCTATCTTCAGTGGGAGAGGAAATACCTAGCTTTGTAGAGACTTTAAGTCCCAGGGTCAGATGGATACCCAGGGAGGCTCCTGCCCACTCAGAGAAGGGGAGGGGGAATGAGGGAAGGATCATAGGAAGGGGTAACTGGGAGGGGGCAGTGAATGGGATATAAAGTGAACAAGTAAGAGAAAAAAATTTTAAATTAAGCTAAAATAAAGCCATTGGTCCTAAAGTCCGTACAGAAGGCAGAAGACACTGAGGTTTCCACCTATTTGACAGATCTGCAAGGCTCTGCGTGCTTGAGTCACCTCACTGAAAGCAACGGTACTCCCAGTTACATATCTGCAGAGATTCCCTGCACGTCCACTAGCCTTTCTTTTTTAGACTCTACTCAGGCTTATTATTTCATGTAAATTGGAGAATATCTCATGATGGTGTAGGGATCCACAAGCCCTCTTCTCACTGAGGTCATCATTTGCATTACTTTTAGATATACTACAAATTCTATAGGATGGACTTATTTTTACATGACTATCTTTTTTAAAAAAAATTAAGCAGAAAAAAATAACCTAGGCTTATATACTTACTTTGTGCTTATGATTTTCCCCTCATTCTTATTTTCTTTTGTGTGTGTGCGTACATGTGTGTGTGTGTGCGTGTGTGTGTGTGTGTGTGTTCATTTGGGTGTGTATGAATAAGTCTGTGTGTGCACGTGCATGTGAATGGTTTCTCACTATCTTGAAATTCACCGAATCAGTTAGGCTGGCTGGTGAAGATACTATGGAACTTGCCTGTCTCTGCTTCCCCAGTGCTGAGATAAGAAGTGTGTTACACTTCCCTCCTTGGTTTTCACATGGACTCTGTGGGTAAATGCAAGTCTTCATGCTTGCAGAACAAGTACTTTTCTGACCTAGCTATCTTCCCAGTTCTTTCTCACATTTACTAACATCTTGTAAAACATCCTTTACCATTTTTTATAGCATAGTTTGGCCAGTAGGTAAAATTTCTCACTTTTTCTTTACATGTGAGTGACTTTATTTTGACTCCATTAATTTAAATCTTTTAAATTTTTTATTAGATATTTGCTTTATTTACATTTCAAATGGTATCCCCTTTCCCAGCCAGTTACTCCTTCAAAAACCCCCTATTGCAACCCGCCCCCCCCATTAACCAACCCCCTAATTTCCAAACTTGCATTGCCTTATTCCAGGAAATCAAGCCAGCACAGGATCAATGGCCTCTCCTCTCATTGATGTCTAAAATGGCCTTCCTCTGCTACATATGCATCTGGAGCCATGGGTCCCTTTATGTATACTCTTTGGTTGGAGGTTTAGTCCCTGGGAGCTCAGGGGGTACTGGTTGATACATATTATTGTTCCTCCTTCAGGGAGGCAAACCTCTTCAGCTCCTTGGGTCCTTTCTCTAGCTGCTCCATTAGGGACCCTATGCTCTTTCTATTGGTTGGTCATGAGCCATTGGTATTTTGATCCACTTTCCAATAAGGATCAAAGTATCCACACTTCAATCTTCCTTCTTCTTAAACTTCATGTGGCCTGTGAGTTTTATCTTGGGTATTCCTTGCTTTTGGACTAATATGCAATTGTCAGCAAGTGCATATTGTGTGTGTTCTTTTGTGATTGTGTTACCTCACTCAAGATGATATTTTCTAGCTCCATCCATTTGCCTAAAAATTCATGAATTCATTTTTAATTGCTGAGTAGTACTCCATTGTGTAAATATACCACATTTTCTGTATACATTCCACTGTTCAAGGACATATGGGTTCTTTCCAGCTTCTGGCTATTATAAATAAGGCTGCTATAAACATCGTAGAGCATGTATCCTTATTACATGTTGGAGTATCTTATGGGTATATGCCCAGGAGTGGTATAACAGGGTCCTCGGGTAGTGCTATGTCCAGTTTTCTGAGGAACTGTCAAACTGATTTCCAGAGTGGTTGTACCACCTTGCCATCCCACCAGTAATGGAGGAGTGTTCCTCGTTCTCCACATCTTCTCCAGCATTTGCTTTCCCCTGAGATTTTGATCTTGGCCATTCTGACAGGTGTGAGGTGAAATCTTAGGGTTGTTTTCATTTGCATTTCCCTGATGATTAAGGATGTTGAGCATTTCTTTAGGTGTTTCTCAGCCATCTGGCATTCCTCAGTTGAGAATTCTTTGTTTACATTTGTACCCCATTTTTTAATAGGGTTATTTGTTTCTCTGGAGTCTAACATTCTTCGTATATATTAGATATTAGACCTCTATCAGATGTAGGAATGGTAAAGATCTTTTCCCAGTCTGTTGGCTGCTGTTTTGTCCTATTGAGACTGTCCTTTGCCTTACAGAAGCTTTGCAACTTTATGAGGTCCCATTTGTCAATTCTTAATTTTAGAGCATAGCTATTGGTATTCTATTCAGGAAAATTTCCCCTGTGCCCATGGGCTCCAAGTTCTTCCCCACTTTCTCTTGTATTAGATTCAGTATATCTGGTTTTATATGGAGGTCCTTGATCCACTTGGACTAGAGCTTTGTACAGGGAGATAAGAATGGACCAATTTGCATCCTTCTACATGTCGAATGCCAGTTGAACCAGCACTTTGTTGAAAATGCTATCTTTGTTCCCGCTGGATGGTTTTAGCCCCTTTGTCAAATATCAAGTGACCATAGGTGTGAGGTTCTGGGTCTTCAAGTCTATTCAATTGATGGACCTGCCTGTCACTGTACAAATACCATGCAGTTTATTATCACTATTGCTCCATAGTATAGCTTGAGGTCAGGGATGTTGATTCTGCAGAAGTTCTTTTATTGTTGAGAGTAGTTTTCACTACCCTGGGTTTTTTGTTATTCCAGAAAAAATTGAAAATTGTTCTTTTTAACTCTATGAAGAATTGAGTTAGAATTTTGATGGGAATTGCATTGAATCTGTAGATTACTTTAGGCAAGATGCCCATTTTTACTATATTAACCCTTCTAATCCATGGGCATGGGAAATCTATTGATTTTGTTGATTTGTATACTGTCTCTGGTTAGTTTGACTAAGGGTTTTTCTATCTTTTTTTTTTCCCAAAGAATCAGCTCCTAGTTTGGTTAATTCTTTGTATAATTCTTTTTGTTTCTATTTGGTTGATTTCAACCCTGAGTTTGATTATTTCCTGCTGTCTACTCCTCTTGGGTGTATTTGCTTCTTTTTGTTCTAGAGCTTTCAGATGTGCTATCAAGCTGTTAGTGTATGTTCTTTCCAGTTTCTTTTTGGAAGCACTCAGAGCTATGAGTTTTCCTCTTAGCACTGCTTTTATTGTATGCCATAAATTTGGGTATGTTGTGCCTTTGTTTTCATTAAATTCTAAAATGTCTTTAATTTCTTTCTTTATTTCTTCCTTGACCAAGTTATTGTTGAGTAGAATGTTCTTCAGTTTCCATGTATATGTTGGCTTTCTGTTGTTTTTCTTGTTATTGTAGACCAGCCTTAGTCCCTGGTGAGCTGATAGAGTTCATGGAATTATTTCAACCTTCTTATATGTGCTGAGGTCTGTTTTGTGACCAAGTACATGGTCCGTTTTGGAGAACGTATCATAAGGTACTGAGAAGAAGGTATATTCTTTTGTTTTAGGATAACATGTTCTATAGACATCTGTTAGATCCATTTGGTGCATAACTTCTGTTAGTTTCACTGTTTCTCTGTTTAGTTTGTGTTTCACTGATCTGTCCATTGATGAGAGTGGGTTGTTGATGTCTCCTACTATTATTGTGTGGGATGCAATGTGTGCTTTGAACTTTAGTAAAGTTTCTTTTATGAATTTTTCCCCTGTATTTGGAACATATATATTCAGAATTGAAAATTCATCTTGGAAGATTTTTCCTTTGATGAGAATGAAGTGTCTTTCCTTATCTTTTTTGATTACTTTAGGTTGAAAGTTGATTTTATTCGATATTAGAAGGGATACACCAGCTTGATTCTTGGAACCATTTGCTTAGAAAATTGTTTTCCAGCCTTTATTCTGAGGTAGTATCTGTTTTTGTGCCTGAGGTGAGTTTCCTGTATGCAGCAAAATGTTGGGTCCTGTTATGTATCCAGTCTGTTAGTCTATGTCTTTTTATTGGAGAATTGAGTCCATTGATATTAAGAGATATTAAGGAGAAGTGATTTGTTGCTTCTTGTTATTTTGGTTATTCAAGGTGGAATTATATTTTTGTGGCTCTCTTCTGTTTGGTTTGTTAAAAGAAGATTAATTTCTTGCTTTTTCTGGTGTGCACTTTCCCTCCTTTTGTTGGTGTTTTCCATTCATTATCCTTTGAAGGGATGGATTTGTGGAAAGATATTATGTAAATGTGTGTGTGTGTCATGTTATACCTTGGTTCCTCCATTTATGATAATTGAGAGTTTCGTTGGGTATAGTAGTCTGGGTTGCCATTTGTGTTCCCTTAGGGACTGTATGACATATGCCCAGGATCTTCCGGCTTTCATAGTCTGTGGAGAGAAATCTGGTGTAATTCTGATAGGTCTACCTTTATGTTACTTGACCTTTTCCCCTTACTGCTTTCTTTATTTAGTACATTTGGTGTTTTAATTATTATGTGATGAGAGGCATTTCTTTTCTGGTCCAATCTATTTGGAGTTCTGTATGGTTATTGTATGTTCTTGGGCATATCTTTCTTTGGGTTAGGGAAGTTTTCTTCTATAATTTTGTTGAAGACATTTACTGGCCCTTTAAGTTGGAATTCTTTACTCTGGTCTATATTATAATCCTTAGGTTTGGTCTTCTTATTGTGTCCTGGATTTCCTGGATGTTTTGGGTTACAAGCTTTTTGCGTTTTGGGTGTTCTGCCTCTTCTGTGTTCCCTCCATTCCTGGCTGTACCTGCCTGCTCAGTTACCAGAGAGGAGATGGCTTTACTCCATTTTTGAAGTGTAGTTCCACTGGATCTGTAATTCTTTTCCTTTTGCCTATTTGTAGACATTTCTTTGGCATGTGACATGTATGCAGCCTGTATAGATTAGTAGGTAACTGGGGCTACCTACAGGACTACAGGAGACCCTGACCTACACTCATAGAAACAAACAAACAGAGCTAGTTGTCAGATACCAGGTCTATGGTAGCAGGGTGTTTACTATTCCCTCTTGGGTGGGGGCTGCAAATCACAAGAAATCTCTCCTACCTGCTCCAAAAACAGGCAGTTCTAAGAAATGCTAAGAGGTTAAATGATTGATGTAATGTTGGGGTCTTATCTTCCCATGCTTCTCAGTGACCACATAAGCACATCACTTTGCTGAACTGGACTTGACCAGCTGTCTCCCTATTTTGGATGAATAGACTCCTCCCATGTCTCCCTCAGGGGAATCAGAAACCCCACTAAAGCTACTGTCCCACTACATTCCCCACTGAGAGGTCCTGAGGCAGGTCAGCAGTTCCCATCTCTGACAACCTGTGCTTAACACTGCCCTTTACTCAGATTCTGACATGCGTCAGCTTTGAGATGATAGGAATTATCGTTTGCAAAACTGGGCAAGTATCAGACCATATTTCTGCAATCCATACAAACTACAGGTTTGGGATATGTGTTCTCATTAACCCCTGTGGATTCCTCCATATTGCTAGCTAGTAAGTGAAAGTGATTTGCTCGACAGAAATGGTAGCCCTGTATTTACAAAGTCACCAATTCCATTTTACACATTTTTGTAGTTTTGCTGAAGCTGTTGACAATGACAGGCCTCATGGTACTAATTTAATAGCTTTGACCACTTAAATTTTAGCCACAGAGTTCTGTTCTTCCAACAGTGAAGTAATCACTTTTCTATTTGAACCTGAGGCTGTTTGAACAAAGGCCTTTGCTGCTGTTGTTGCAGCTACTGCTGTTTTCCAACTTGTTGAATTTTGAGTTTAAGCTCTTGTAATTAATTTCTGGTTTCATTTCATTGTAGACAGAGAATTCAGCCTGTTAACATTTTATATTTCATAATTTTACATTGCTTCTTTGCAGTACAATACATGACCAATTTTCTAAATGTTTTATATCTCCTTAAGAAAAAAGTATGTTGCTTATTTCTAGAGACCAAAACTCAATAAATATTTATTAAATCACCTCTATTCAGTTATTAAAACACTCATGTATTCTGTGTTTGTTTGATCCAAGAAAGATCAATGAAAGTGTATCGACGTTTCACACAATTCAACTACCAATTTTTCCTTATATTTTTAATGTCCTCTGCTTCAAGTACTTTGAAGCTATTACCACATCAATAACAATTCCAAACAGCCAGTCTTCAGAGGAAGCCCATTTGAAAGCTAAAGTTCTGTCACATTTGGTATTTCTAATATTTGTGATTTGATTTGGTCTGAATATTACCCACATTACATTGTGCTTTATTTTACTTTTGCCTGTTAAGCTTTACCAAGCTCCTTTTTTTCATCACAATAAACCACTGTATCTCAGGTATAGGCCATCTTGGTAACTTAAGGTCAATTGTGCTTTTTAGCAGTAACAGAGAACCATTCAATCTAAACACTTATTTCATGAACTTCCAATGGGTGAGTCAGCCTCACAATACACCTCAATGAAACACTGAGCCACCTTCCAGCCTTGATATTTGATTTTTTCCCCTCTTACTTGAACCATTTTTTTTTTAATCCAGTGTGTGTAAGAATTATCTACAAAGGATCTTTGCCACACATACCATCAATGGGATTTTGGTGAATTTTTAAGCTCAAAGGAGCTTTTATTAATCTTGGATTTTTCTTCTGATGGTTTTCTTCCCTAAGCACATATTTAATTCTTAGATTGGTTCTAGATGTTTATGTCAGTGATTTATATTTTCTTTGTTTTAATGTCACATTATTTGTTTTAATGATACAAATTTTGAACAATTGTTCCCTATACATTGTAATTTTGTTGACATTTTTCTTTACAGCTTTTAATGGTCATTTCCATACTGAGAGGCCGGTTAAGGATCTCTACTCATGCCGGCTTTTCCCCCATGCTTTCTTGAGAGGCTCATCTGTATTCCAAACAACTAATTTTACTCTTCTATAATCTAAACCATTCTTTCTCTTTCCTTAGGTTTCATAATGCAACTGAGGCTGCCAAAGTGCTAAAACTCAGTTTTGTAGTTTGGAATAAGCTCCCTGGAAAGCAAACATTTACTCTATAGCTCCAGAACACTTTTTTTTTAATCCTTTATAATTTATAAAATTTTAAAACTTTTGCTTATTCCTTCCTGCATGAAATTATTTTAAAATTTTAAAATTTTAAGCAAAACATAAATAATTTAAAATTTCAAAATGATTTTGAAAGCAGAAAAAATTTATTTTCTCTAAAACCAAAATGCTTTTGTTTATTCTTAAAGAGCTTATACTTGCCGAGGAAGAGTTGTCTATTGTTGTTTCATGTGGGAACCTCAAAACATGCTGCTGTACAGAATGAATGCTCCAATTCCCAACCCCAGCTGCTTTGCTAGTATGTGGAATTCCTTAGCTTGGTATAGGATCCTCATTATGATCTGATTTAACCTGATTAGCAAAACAAAAATCCCTCAGAACTCAGCACAGGAATAGTGTATTGACCATGACAGATCCTGACAAATATCCTTCCAACATCTTGTATAATGTATCCCACTTGGGAAGAAGAATGGCCTTGCTGAAATGTCTGCATCCTGATCCCTTGGATCTGAACAAACATTAGGTTGTATGCCAAAGGAGAATTCAGCAAAAAGAATAGAGATTGCTAATTATGAGATCATATAATGAAGAGGTCACCGCAGGGCTTGTTAAACACAGAGAGAAGGGAACAGAGAAGGTGATGGATGAGATGTGAACCTGTTTATCTGAAGATGAATGGAATGGTGCCTTTGAAGGGGATCACAGACTCCAAATAGAAAACAAGAAACATTCTCCCAAGTCCAGAAAGGATTCAGCTCAGCTGATATTCTGATCTTAGTCCAATGTTAGATCCATTTCAGACTTATGAATCCCTAGAATCACAAAATAATACATCTGGTTTGGTTTGAACCAGTACTCATGGGAAAGAGCTAACCACCATTTGCATTCTCCCAGAAGATACAGAAAAGCAAAGGCCTTCTTCATGAACTGTGATGTTTCATACAAAGTACTTGCAGCTAGCTTATAAATCACTCTTCTTCATAGTGTTTACACTTTTTTTATTTATTTAATTTTTTAAAACTAATTATTTTAATGTTTAAAATTAACTAATTATTTGTCCTTATTCACTTTACATCTTGCTTCCTGCTCCCCTCCTGGTTACCCCTCCCACAATTCTTAACCCTTACCCTCTCCCCTTCTTCTCTGAGTGGTTGGGGGCCCCTAGGGTAGCCCCCCCCTCCCTGGAACATCACAGTACATCCTCTCCCACTGAGGCCAGAGAAGGCACCCTAGCTAGATGAATATATCCCACGTACAGGTAACAAGTTTTGGGATAGTCCCCACTCCAGTTATTCAGGACCCACATAAAGACCAAGCTGCACATCTGTTATGCATATGTAGGGAGGCCTTCATCCAGTCCTGTATGTTCTCTGGTCAGTGGTTTAGACCCCAAGGTCCAGGTTACTTGATTCTGTTGGTCTTTCTGTGGAGTTACTATCCCCTCTGGGGCCTGCAATTCTTTCCTCTATTCTTTCATAAGATTCCCCAAGCTCCATCCACTGTTTGACTGTGGGTGTCATGTCTGCATATTTCTGAACCAAGAGAAGAACAGTATCCAACACATTAGAGACCTTTCCTTTGCTTAGACACAGCCCAACACAGTCATCAGTTGAAATGTTTAGTTCTGGGTGCATGCAACTTTCTATTACTAGAATTCAATAAAGAAATCAAAAGCTGATTGAGAGTAATGACTAATTTTTTTGTGACAGTGACTCTTTAATATATCTTATTTTCACAAGAAATTGGTAAAGTTATAGTGGAGGCCACTGCTCAGACATCAGTTTAACTTCATAGACTCTTCAGTCCCTTCTCTAATAAGGAACAGATCCCCAAACACCCTCCTATAGGTAAATGCAAAAATCACAGAATGGACATATTTTCCAAACTGAAGAGCTTTTTCTTATTATAATAATAAGAAGCGCTTCAGGTGTCTGCTTTGGGATCTGAACAGCCTGGACCATAGCACTCTGTCTCCAGGAAGTACAAGAGGCCGGCTGTGCACCCAGAGGCAGGCTGGGAGGACACAGCTTGCTCTGGTGGGTCCAGCCCCACAGAGCTTAGGTTCAAGCCCTGAGACCTCTGGCAGGAGCCTTCAGATATCTGCTTCAGGATCCAGAATAGACTAGGCTACAACACCACATCTCTAGGCCCTGAAAAAGACCAGAGGGGCACCGGGGAGGCTGGCTGGGAGGAGTCAGTGTGCTCTGGTGAGTCCAGCAGGCCCCAGGCGGGAGCCTTCAGGTGTCTGCTTCAGGATCTGAACAGCCTGGGACACAGCACTCAGTCTCCAGGAAGTGCAAGAGGCCCGTTGTGCACCCAGAGGCAGGCTGGGAGGACACAGCTTGCTAAGGTGGGTCCAGCCCCACAGAGCTTAGGTTCCAGTCCTGAGGCCTCTGGTGGGAGCCTTCAGATCTCCCCTTCAGGATCCAGAACAGCCTGGGCTACAACATCACATCTCCAGGCCCTGCAAAAGACCAGAGAGGCACCGGGGAGGCTGGCTGGGAGGAGTCAGTGTGCTCTGGTGAGTCCAGCAGGCCCCAGGCATGAGCCTTCAGGTGTCTGCTTTGGGATCTGAACAGGCTGGGCCACAGAACCCTGTCTCCAGGCAGTGCAGGAGGTCAGCTGTGCACCAGAGGCCAGCTGGGAAGAGGCAGCTTGTACTGGTGAGTCCAGCATTGACAACAAGACCAACTAACACCAGTGAGAACTAGATGGCAAAAGGCAAACACAGGAACATCACTAACAGAAATCAAGGCAATATGGCAGCATCTGAACCCAATTCTCCTTTACAGCATGTCCCGGATACACCATCACACCAGAAAAACAAGATTTGGATTTAAAATCACTGGTCATGATGCTGGTACAGGAACACATGAAGGACATACTTAAAGAAATTCAGGAGAAAATGTATCAAAAGTTAGAAGCCCTTTAGGAGAAAATGTATCAAAAGTTAGAAGCCCTTACAAGAGAAACACAAAAATTGAAAGAAATTCAGGAGAAGACAAAAGCCAATAAGGAGGAAATGCAAAACAGGAATTCAAGGCCCATACCTAAACATCGTTAAAGCAATATACAGCAAAACAGTAGCCAACATCAAACTAAATGGAGAGAAACTTGAAGCAATCCCACTAAAATGAGAGACTAGACAAGGCTGTCCTCTCTCTCCATATCTTTTCAATATAGTGCTTGAAGTTCTAGCTAGAGCAATTAGACAACATAAGGAGGTCAAGGGGATACAAATTGGAAAGGAAGAAGTCAAATTATCACTATTTTCAGATGACATGATAGTCTACTTAATTGACCCAAAAACCTCCAACAGAGAACTCCTACAGCTTATAAACAACTTCAGCAAAGTGACTGGTTATAAAATCAACTCAAGCAAATCAGTTGCCTTCCTATACTCAAAGGATAAGCAGGCTGAAAAAGAAGTTAGGGAAATGACATCCTTCACAATAGCCATAAACAGTATGAAGTACCTTGGGGTGACTCTTACCAAACATGGGAAAGATCTATATGACAAGAACTTCAGGTCTCTGAAGAAGAAAATTGAAGAAGACCTCAGAAAATGGAAAAATCTGCCACGCTCGTGGATCGGCAGGATTAATATAGTTAAAATGGCCATCTTGCCAAAAGCAATCTACAGATTCAACACAATCCCCATCAAAATCCCAACTCAGTTCTTCACAGAGTTAGAAAAAGCAATTGTCAAATTATCTGGAATAACAAGAAACCCAGGATAGCTAAAACTATTCTCAACAACAAAAGGAATTCTGGGGGAATCAGTAACCCTGACTTCAAGCAATACTACAGAGCAATAGTGTTAAAAGCTGCATGGTATTGGTACAGTGACAGACAAGTGGACCAATGGAATAGAATTGAAGATCCAGAAATGAATCCACACACCTATGGTCACTTGATCTTCGACAAAGGAGCTGAAAACATCCAGTGGAAAAAAGATAGCCTTTTCAACAAATGGTGCTGGTTCAATTGGAGGTCAGCATGCAGAAGAATGCGAATTGATCTATTCTTATCTCCATGTACTAAACTCCACTCCAAGTGGATCAAGGACCTCCATGTAAAACCAGACACACTGAAACTAGTAGAAAAGTAACTGGGGAAAACCCTTGCGGACATGGGTACAGGGGAAAAGTTCCTGAACAGAACACCAATAGCTTATGCTCTAAGATCAAGAATTGACAAATGGGACCTCATAAAATTACAAAGTTTCTGTAAGACAAAGGACACCATCAAAAGGACAAATTGGCAACCAACAAATTGGGAAAAGATCTTCACCAAGCCTACATCAGATAGAGGGCTAATATCCAATATATACAAAAAAACTCAAGAAGTTAGATCCCAGAGAACCAAATAACCCTATTAAAAATGGGGTACAGAGTTAAACAAAGAATTTCCAAAGGCCCTGCATGCCTCCAAAAAGAAACGGGAGAGAGCATACACTAGCAGCTTAATGGCACACATGAAAGCTCTAGAACAAAAAGAAGCTACTTCACCCAGGAGGAGAAGAAGACAGGAAATCATCAAACTCAGGGCTGAAATCAATCAAGTGGAAACAAAGAGAACCATACAAAGAATCAACAAATCCAGGAGCTGGTTCTTTGAGAAAAATCAACAAGATAGATAAACCCTTAACCAGACTGACGAAAGGGCACAGAGAAAGTATTAAAATTAACAAAATTAGAAATGAAAAGGGGGATATAACAACAGAAACTGAGGAAATTCAAAGAATCATCAGATCCTACTACAAAAGCCTATACTCAACACAACTGGAGAATCTGGAGGAAATGGACAAATTCCTAGACAGATACCAAATACCAAAATTAAATCAGGACCAAATAGATCATCTAAACAGTCCCATAACCCCTAAAGAAATAGAAGGGGTCATAGAAAGTCTTCCAACCAAAAAAAGCAAGGGACCAGATGGTTTCAGTGCAGAATTCTAGACCTTCAAAAAGACCTAACACCAATACTCTTCAAACAATTCCACAAAATAGAAACAGAAGGAACACTACCCAACTCCTTCTACGAAGCCACGATTATGCTGATACCAAAACCACACATAGATCCAATAAAGAAAGAGAACCTCAGACCAATTTCCCTTATGAACACTGATGCAAAAATACTCAATAAAATTCTTGCCAACTGAATCCAAGAACACATAAAAACAATCATCCACCATGATCAAGTAGGCTTTATCCCAGGGATGCAGGGTTGTTTCAAAATATGGAAATCCATCAATGCAATCCACTACATAAACAAACTCAAAGAGAAAAACCATATGGTCATTTCATTGGATGTTGAAAAAGCATTTGACAAAATTCAGCATCCATTCATTCTAAAAGTCTTGGAAAGAACAGTAATTCAAGGCCCATACCTAAACATAGTAAAAGCAATATACAGCAAACTGGAAGCCAGCATCAAACTAAATGGAGAGAAACTTGAAGCAATCCCACTAAAATCAGGGACTAGACAGGGCTGCCCCCTTTCTCCTTATCTTTTCAATATTGTACTTGAGGTACTAGCTCAGGCAATTAGACAACATAAGGAGGTCAAAGGGATACAAACTGGAAAGGAGGAAGTCAAACTATCATTATTTGCAGATGATATGATAGTCTACCTAAGTGACCCAAAAAACTCCACTTGAGAACTCCTACAGCTGATAAACAACTTCATCAAAGTGGCTGACTATAAAATCAACTCAAGCAAATCAGTATCCTTCCTATACTCAAAGGATAAGCAGGCTGAGAAAGAAATTAGGGAAATGACACCCTTCCCAATAGCCAAAAACAGTATAAAGTACCTTGGGGTTACTCTTACCAAACATGTGAAAGATCTGTATGACAAGAACTTCAAGGCTCTGAAGAAGAAAATGGAAGGAGACCTCAAAAAATGGAAAACCCTCTCATACTCATGAATCAGCAGGATTAATATAGTTAACATGGCCATTTTACCAAAAGCAATCTACAGATTCAATGCAATATCCATCAAAATCCCAACTCAGTTCTTCATAGAGTTAGAAAGAGCAATTCTCAAATTCATCTGGAATAACAAACACCCAGGATAGCTAAAACTATTCTCAACAACAAAAGAAATTCTGGGGGAATCAGTATCCCTGACCTCAAGCAATACTACAGAGCAATAGTGTTAAAAACTGCATGGTATTGGTAAAGTGACAGGCAGGGGGATCAATGGGACAGGATTGAAGATCCAGAAATGAACCCACACACCTATGGCCACTTGATCCTTGACAAAGGGGCTGAAAACATCCAATGGAAAAAAGATAGCCTTTTCAATAAATGGTGCTGGTTCAACTGGAGGTCAGCATGCAGAAGAATGCGAATTGATCCATCCTTGTCTCCTTGTACTAAGCTCAACTCCAAATGGATCAAGGACCTCCACATAAAGCCAGACACTCTGAAGCTAATAGAAAAGAAGCTGGGGAAGACCCTTGAGGACATCGGTACATGGGGAAAGTTCCTGAACAGAACACCAATAGCGTATGCTCTAAGATCAAGAATTGACAAATGGGACCTCATAAAATTACAAAGTTTCTGTAAGGCAAAGGACACCATCAAAAGGACAAATTGGCAACCAACAAATTGGGAAAAGATCTTCACCAAGCCTACATCAGATAGAGGGCTAATATCCAATATATACAAAAAACTCAAGAAGTTAGATCCCAGAGAACCAAATAGCCCTATTAAAAATGGGGTACAGAGTTAAACAAAGAATTTCCACCTGAAGAACTTCCGGATGGTGGAGAAGCATCTTAAAAAATGCTCCACTTCATTAGTCATTAGGGAAATGCAAATCAAAACAACCCTGAGATTTCACCTTACACCAATCATAATGGCTAAGGTCAAAAACTCAGGAGACAGCAGGTGTTGGTGATGATGTGGAGAAAGAGGAACACTCCTCCACTGCTGGTGGGGTTGCAAATTGGTACAACCACTCTGGAAATTAGTCTAGCGGTTCCTCAGAAAACTGGGCACGTCACTTCCGAAAGATCCTGCTATACCACTCCTGGGCATATACCCAGAGGATTCCCCAGCATGTAATAAGGATACATGCTCCATTATGTTCCTAGCAGCCCTATTTATAATAGCCAGAAACTGGACAGAACCCAGGTATCCCTCAACGGAAGAATGGATGCAAAAAATGTGGTATATATATACAATAGAGTACTATTCAACCATTAGAAACAATGAATTCATGAAATTCTTAGGCAAATGGATGGAGCCAGAGAACATCATACTAAGTGAGGTAACCCTGACTCAAAAGGTGAATCATGGTATGCACTCACTAATAAGTGGGTATTAGCCTAGAAAATTGGAATACCCAAAACATAATCCACACATCAAATGAGGTACAAGAAGAACGGAGGAGTGGCCCCTTGTTCTGGAAAGACTCAGTGTAGCGGTATAGGGCAGAACTAGGACAGGGAAGTGGGAAGGGGTGGATAGGAGATCAGGGAGAGGGAAGGGGGCTTATGTGACTTTCAGGGAGTTGGGGGGGGGGCTTAAAAGGGGAAATCATTTGAAATGCAAATAAAAAATATATCGAATAAAAAATAAAAAATTAAAAAAACAAAAAAGGATCTTCTATATACACACATGTGCACTAGCAGAGATGCATAATATATACATACAATAAAACATTTCTCTCTAAAACACAGAAGAAATGAAATTTCCATACATTTGATATGACCAAGTAGGTATTTTTCTCAATTCACTCATCTGTGAAAACTGTGTTTACATAAGACTTAACTCAAGAGACTAATGTCATGAGTAAATATTATGAGTAAATTGATAAAGGGATATTAAGTCTAAGGAATAGACTATACTCCTCTAAAGAAAACATTCCAGTTGCCATAGAAGGGCCCCATCATCTGGGCCTCTTCATGGGATCCTGTCCTGCACAATTTCAGCAAGCGTGAATGCATAATATAGTCTAAGGAAGAGCATAGACTCCTGTATCTTCACCAGGATCTTCCACCATCCAGGTTCTCACAGATCCCACTATTAGAAGCATGCACTGCTTTGACATTGCACACAACTGTTATGCAGACATCATTGCTATATTGGGGAGGACTGAAGCCTGGACAGTCTCTTCCATTGTCTACCATTAGCTGGCTATAGCATCCAATATTTCCACCATCCAGTCACCTACCTGTACAAGGACTCTTAAGTCCTCATCAAAATTAAGGCCAATCACAGAGGACAAGCATTAGATCTTATTGGAGAAGGAAATGTGAGGCGTGCTTAATACCAGAAAGGGGCATGGCGAGGAGCACTGTCCTGCTGTTTCCAGCTGCCTCTGGGTGTGGTCCTGCCTGGCACAGCTGCCATTCGACTGTCCAGAACACATACATCTTCTTGGCTTTGTCAGCCAGTGAGAACATGACATGGCAGAAAATAAAAGTCATCATGATTCCTTGGAATGTAAAATGTTCCACTTTTATGAGAATATGTAAAATACAGTTAGGTGCACGGAAAGCAGCAAGGGCCAGAGTGTCAATCTTGTTCCTCACTAACTCTTTAATTCTGGAGGCCTCATTTTCTGTATCTGCTGGGGGTCATAGGGCCGCTCCATGTGCTGTCTGGAGGGTGTGAGGAACTATGACTTATGTAAAGTTCCTAGCACACTACTTAAGTCTAGTAAGAGTTCAGAGCAACAGCCACTGTTGGGGAAATGCAGTAAGGCATTCCAGAACACGCATTCTAGAACTATGCTGTCTAGGCTATATCATTGACAGGTTGACTGATATTTAGAAATGTATTCAAATCCTCCTTGCCTCAGTTTTCTCATCTATTAAATGGGAACAGCAGGCACCACCAAGACAGTTGTTTTGAGAATTAAAATAGTTAATATTTGTCTAGAGTTTAGTACAATGTCCAGAACAAAATGTATTTGATAAATAATTTAGCTTTACACAAATGGATTTAACACTGTTATCAGGAAACTCAGGGGCCCTGGAGAGGTGCAGTTGATATTTACAGGAAGATACAGATATAAAGAACATATGACCCAACTCTATAACCTAATAAAATTAAATATTAGCTATTTGACATATTACTTTTTCTTTGATTCGAGCGTCCCCTCCCTTCCTTCCCCCCCCCCTCTCTCTCTCTCTCTCTCTCTCTCTCTCTCTCTCTCTCTCTCTTTCTTTTTTTTCTTTCTTGGTTTTGTTTTGCTTTTGTTTTTTGAGACATGGTTTCCTTTGTAGCACTGGTTGTCCTGGAAGTAGTTTTGTAGAGCAGGCTGGCCTCAAATTGAGAGATCTGCTTGCCTCTGCCTCCTGAGTGCTAGAACTACAGATGTACATCATTAGAATTACACACTGCCTAGTGAGTGAGTCCTGCTGCTTTACCGGGAGGGCAGCAGGAGGAAGAAGGAACAAACTGTATATATTATATGTCCCCACATAAAATACATCAGTTCAGTTTTGTAAGACACTGACAATGTTTTATATATATATATCCTATAGCTGAGTTAAACTGATGATTTTGAAATTCCCATATAAAAAGTTCTCCATACCTGGAGAAGTGAATTTCACTATATTCAAATTTAAAGACACACTTTGATTAAGGTAAGAAATAAAATCTCAATACTCCCAATCGATTAAAAAAAAAAGATGACTGTTCACTCCAGCCAAATGGACAATAAATGGCCCCTGGGTTCAAGTGCATGTCATGTAAATATGTCTATTTACTAAACCATGCAGAAATCTCGTGGTAAATCACTTGTTGTTCTTGTTCCTGACTGTGGCTTTTCAAAGCTATCTGGAATCTGAAAACAAGTCATGCTCAGCATTGAGCAGGTGAGGAGAGAGGAGGGAGGGGGACATACAGGCCAGTACGAATATGAAAGACAGTGTCTATGGATCAGAGGGCCAGGCTCAGGAAGACATTTTTAAAATGTCACTAGATTATATTTACCACATAAAAAGGAACCTTCTTTAGAGACTCTGAGTATTGTTATCTACATGAATAATAAATCAAAAGGCTCTTTATCCATTTACCTCTGAACACTATGACCTTAGGCTAGAGATGTGATTTATTCTGCTGTTACTAATCCCATAGAAACCCACAGCTGCATTGAGCCCAAGTTCTGAAGAATCCATGAGGCTTGGGAAGAACAAACAATCTGAGGGAAAAGACCACACCACAAATACTGCGCCACCATTAACACAAGTGAACTCACAAGAAATTTCACTTAAGGAATTACTCTTCATCCTTATCCAAACCTCGAGTGTATCCAAGCCTCAGAAGCTTATCCATTTCATGATTTGATTGATAATATATCAGTCGTGTTTGCTGCCAACCTGGATTTAATTATAAATATATTCCCCTTAAAAGATGTGTACAGTATGATTCCATTTGTGTAACGTCTGAAACATGGTAAAATGCTTGCTCACTGTGCATCCAAAGCTGATCATAAAGGGTCAAGACATGGCACACTATGATGACCTCACAAAACACGATAGCAACCCTAACACACTGTGGTCAGAGCCCCTTCAGCTCTCCTGAAGCCACTGAACAGCCTGTCTTAAGGTGCCTAAACTGTGTGTACCAACCACAGACACTTCCCCTATGCAAACATTATTTCACAAATGTGTTTCAATAGATACATTTGTAATATATTGTAGTCTGAGATGACTAATGAGACTTTTTGTTAAAAAGAAAGTCCTATTCATTGCTTCTCAGAAATTCCCATTTCTTAGGCATCTTGTATTCTTTTCCTTGAGACAGTCCTATTGTGTTTCTATGGCTGTTCAGGAACACACTATGCAGAGCAGGCTGGACTCCAACTCCCAGACATCTGCCTAGCTCTGCCTTGCAAGTGCTTGGATCAAAGGCATTTTAAGTTTTTTTTCTGGTCCAATATCACATAAGATTCCAAATACTTACAAACCAGCAAACAAATAAAAACTTGTAAGTAAACCATGGAGATAATACCTTCTTTAAAGTATTACCCTTTCTTGTCATATATTCTATTATATAGCATAAATCCAGTTTCATGGCTTGGAAGCAGTCCTCCCCCATGATCCTTGTGCCTACAGGCAACCACATAAATATCCTACACAGACACAAATAGTAATTTGCTTATAGGAAGGCAACGAAGCTGACCTTTTTTTAACAGAGCCATGCCCAAGATGAGCGGCAAGTCAAACAGAGTTCCAAGAAAAAAATTAATTTGCTTCTTTTTGTTAGAGTAACGATTTATGTTTTATAACACACATTTGTTTGCACAGGAAAAAACAATCAAGTAGACCGAATGGGTGTGATACTTTCCCTTATATACATGAAGATTCACGCATCTGTCTAACAATGCTAACCGCTCTGAAAGATAATTATGGATCAATGCCTTAAAAAAAATATCCTGAATTGCCTGCAGAAATGGCAAGGAGAATTCAATTAAGTTATTTGTAAAAGCCAGAGTCTTTCTTCCTATCCATCTGCTACTTGAAATAGGATGACCTTTCAAACAGCGCTTGCCGTTCTCAATGCGAACTCTAAATAAAGAAATGGGGGGATGAGTGCCACCCCATCTTTCCATCAGAGATACGGCTTTTGTAATGACATTCTACACTGCTCAGAAGAATGCAGATTGGCTTCTAGAACATAAAAGAAGCATTTTAAGACTAGCCATCAGGCCTCTGCCTCATGCCTTCAAGTCCTGACATTTGCCTTCTATCAGAAAGCGGTGCTGCTTCTGAGATAAGTGTTTGGCAACAAGATCCGTGGAGTGATTTACTTCCTGAGAAGCTCCTAGTGCACCAGTGGAGAGGCCTTTGTGAAGCCCCTGTACAAGCAGAGCTAATTCGGAAAGGTCAGGTATTTAAGTAACAATAGACACAAAACAAACTTCTCAACAGGCCTCTGGGGATGGGTTTGACTAACTCGTCCTGTTAGCAGACAAGTCACAGCACTTTCTTCCCTCAGTCTGAATATTCTTCCTGCCTCTTGTATTATTCCTCCTACACTTCTCAAGTCTTAAAACGTTTCCAATTTGGCCTCCTGTGCCTTTAAAAAATTTTGGTTGCTTTTGTTTGTTTGTTGTTGGTTGGTTGGTGTTTTTGTTTTGTTTTGTTTTGCTTTGTTTTGTTATTTTTGAATGTTGTTTGAGGTAAGTTTTTTCAGTGTGCATGTATCTGTGATGAAAGTTCATTAAGCATATTGCAAGAAGTTTAGAAACTATCCAGCATACAAAACAGTAGTTCATTACACCATCCAGCACGACTCACTGCTGCCACAGGGTGTGCTCTGGCAGCCGTATTTCCACACATCTAAACACAAAAAATAATCACAAAATTTTATCTTACTAAATGGTAATTACTAGAATCTTCCTTGACTACCTCTCAACTGCATGGTGAGTGCCTGGACTGTGGATGAAACCTGAGCCTTAACACTTAACTTCAGCATGATGTATGTGTCTGTGTGTCCACAGCTCTAATATGGAAATATAATAATCAGCTGATTGTGAACATTGAGGTTTATAGCTATCCTATCTGACTGAGTAAAGTTGAAATGAACATTTATGGAGAAACCTTCACAGCTATTTCCTTTGTGTTATTTCTCAGAAGTGGCAAGCCCAGACTCCATGGATTGGAACATACTAGAGTTTTTTACTGAGTCTTGGCAAGCTACTCCAGAATATTTACCAGATAAGATATGCAGGTCTCCTTATGCTCTGTATAATGATGGAAAATGGCAATTTTTTTGAACTTTTGCCAGTCTGAACAAAAACTCTTTATTGTTTTAATAATCATTGCTTTCATAACTAACAAGGTAGAATTTTATATTGATGTTTTATCTCCTGTCAATGTACTTAACACTAATTTATAAAATATTTTTAATTTTGGCTTATTTTATCAGAAGCAGAATTATTTTAAAGTATAACACCATGTAGATTTAAGATTAAACTTACCTTGAAAAAAATTAGATGCTATAAAGAACAATTACTTTAAACTTTAAAACAATATATGCTTAGCATAAAACGTTTAAAACACTCACATGAGTACATATAATATAAATACGTAGTTTTTCAAAATCAAAACAAAAAACAGACAGCATTTACTGCCCACATCATTCTCTGACTTCATACCATTCTAGATCAACGTAGGTTATAATGTACATAGAACTGTTCTTTTCTTTATCTCAGTGGATTCCTGCTGTCCCAAGGAATCAATGACCACATCTTATCAATCATGGATGTGTTAGGAAGCACATACTTGTATTTAGTCATTTTCCTATTTCACATTCCATAACACTGCAGTATAACATTCAATAATTCTATTCTCAAGCTGTCATTTTGATAAAGTTATTGTTTTGATTTGTTTTCTCTTTACAACTATAAAGAGTATAGAAATCATCTTTGAATATATATTTCATCATGCATATGGTTCCCATAGGCAGGGATGTAGAGTCAGAGATCAGGCATCACACTAATATCGACTGACAGGTACTTCTGGATTTATCAATACATGAAAAGTTCCACTTCCTCACATCTTTACTAAGCACAGATGCTCCCATCAATATTTTAGGGTTTTTGACTATGTGAGCATGAAACAGTGTTCATAAAACTGTGATCTGAAATCATATTTCTGTAAGTACTAAAGGTGATCAGGCATTCATGTCTCTGTCATTGTGGTTTCTCTCCTGAGCACTGACAGTGAATGCATTTCATCTTTATGTGTGCCTAATTTTAACTCATCTGAATGTTTGTGCTAAGAAATGAGGGTGTAACATTTAAAGTCTAACTGGCAAAAAGTCAGTTTTAAGCATCATTTATTACATAAACATACAGACCGCTAGTGATTGGGAAGAGCTTTTATTCAATATTTATATCATTACTATACATTTGGATCTGTTTCTAACTCTCCTTTCTATTCGACTGCACATGGCCAAGAATGTAACATTTGTATTAACAGTAACTTTATATTAAGGTTTAATGTGTATTAAAGTAAAAACAAAAACTCCTTTCCATTCTGATGAATCACATTAACATACATATACTATTTCAGGAAGGATTGACATTTTACATTAGGAAATAGCAGGAAATATGTTATGACTGTTTTGACAGATAATATTTGTCATAATGCAATTTTCCCTTTTTGTGTAACAGCCTTTTATTTTTCTTGTTAAATTTATTACAATGGATTTTATCCATTTCTGTACAGCTGATTATTGAAAAGGAAAAGCTTTGATTTTCTTTTTTAAAAATATATTTACTCATGGCCATCTACTTTACTTTTTTAACAATAGTGTATATCAGTCTTGCATTTTTAAAGATTATAGTCGTATTATCGAATGTAATAAAGGTGACTATTCTCCTTTTTCTAA
This sequence comes from Apodemus sylvaticus, assembly GCF_947179515.1. Lineage (NCBI taxonomy): Eukaryota > Metazoa > Chordata > Mammalia > Rodentia > Muridae > Apodemus > Apodemus sylvaticus. The sequence continues at coordinate 109,236,278 of NC_067479.1, forward strand.
TGTTTTTATTGCCTATTTTTTTATATAATGGCACAGGCAGAAGCCACAAACTAGTGCTAAATAATAGTACATAAAACATCTTTCTGTATCTTTTACAGTGCAGTACAAATGGGTTTTATATTTCACTTTGTAATTTCTTGCCTAATGGTATATTATTTTTCTGTTTAAGATGGGCTATTAATTTAAATTCTTAGTAATTCCGTAATTTTAATTTCATCCTTAACTTCCTTGTGAACAGTAGACTACTATTAGATATTTCCAGTGAATTTTATGAAAAGTTTTGGTGACATATATTTTGGGTTGAATAGAATACCTATCAACCTCCCACCCATCCTCCAATAGATATTAAAGTGATTTTATTTTCAAATCATTGCAGATATAATTAACTAACAACCATAATTAGTAACAACAGACCATACTGGACTTGAGTAATCCCTCAAACAATGAGTAATATCTTCATAAGGAGAGCAAACACAAATAACTGACAGACAAGGAAAATGCCCTGTGGCTCTGGGAGCAGACACAGTGCCCAGTGTTCCCGGCCTGCATTCCAAGGTGAGCCTGCACCCCTGGCAACCACAAGCTGACAGAAAATGGCTAGGAAGGGCCATGCTCAAGGACCTTTAGAAAGAGCATATCTTGTGGCATCTTTATTTTGGAAGTGTAGGTCTGTAGCTGATACAGAATAAATGTTTACTGTTTTACACTATCCACTGTGGACCAGATGTCCACAGAACCAACTTGTCCTGTGGTTAAAGGTGCAAATGCATTTCTAAGGCTAACTTATTTGTAATTTTGTAAACAAATTCTTTCAAATGTTTTACTCATTTTTCATAAACTGACAAGTCTAGACTGCTGGAGTTTATGTTATACTCGAATCTTCCTATGCAACTGCCATAAACCATCTCTGTAGAGCATTCTATATCAGATTTTGATATGAGGACATTCTGCCTTTAGAGAATCTCTTCAGGCTTACTCACTTTTTCTACATAGTCTTGAAGTTTCTAGAAACCAAAGGACAGACTGTACTGAGATATGAGAGCATCTTGACCCCATATTCTTTTCTGTGGAATATCTTTAATAATCTACTTCCTTCTAAAAGGTTCAAAAGATTTTATTCTGTTTATGTAACTACTGACACACATATATTAATTCTCTGAAAAAGAACCATATGCTTTCTATATTTTAAGGGCTATGGCTGCTGTTTTTAAGGTAGCTGTATCACTAGTGTCTGGCAGAGTGGTCAGGAGGCTCAGATGGCATATCTACCCCTCTGCTCATGCTCAGATGTGTAGATGGAATGATGTCTATCCTTCTGCATGTACTCCAGTGTTTAGACTGAAGGAAAGAAGAACAGCCCTCCAGGAAGGAGACAGCCACTCTGCTCTTGAAGTATGTGGAAGAAAGTATGGCCCTCGGGCCTGGTCAGCAGTGCTAAGCAATCACCTGGGGAAGGTTGGACTGGATCCTCAGGATGCTCTCAATACAGACTAGATGCTGACTTGTTAGGAGATCTGATACTCTCCTGTCAGTGGGGCAAGAGTTTATAGAACAAATCTCACTACTTCTTTCTTTCCATGGAGATCCAATAAAGGTCTCATTTTTGGAGAGACCTGACTTTTTTTTTTAAAGAACTATTTTCCCCTCACACCTGCACACCCATTTTCAAGTATCTCCAACTTTTTAAAGAAACACATTTCTCTACAACTTGGCCAGATTTTATCCTTATATTGTTTTATTCCAAGCAGATGGAGGAAATTAGAGCAGCATATTTGCTTCAAATCATTAGTGCTGCATCAGCACTTCCAATCTCCACGGCTTTCCATGAGGTTATTGTTACATGGAGGGAGATTGTGCTCCAGGCAGAAAAAGAGATTTAAAAAAATCTTAAAAATTAACCTTTTTTGCAATTCATGTTCACATATTAATTTCTTCAATAACACTCTATCTGGATTGTAACCATACATAAAGACATAACAGAATGGTCCAACTCAGTCACAGGGCAGACTGGCTCGTGGGTCAGTGTTTAATAAACTGTGATGGCTGCTGCTTTAAAACAGTGATGGGGAAGACATTCTATCCACTGCTTGGTTAGCTGGAAGACTGAGCAATTCGCCTCCCTTTTGCCTTGTGAAAGCTTTGAAGTAAACTCTACTTGGCGACCCTCAGGAACCTGTCTCTGGCACAGAGCTGGACATCCGTGGCTTAAGAATGAATGAATCCCTGAGTGCTTTTTAAGTTACACTGTACTACTAAGCACAGTGTGCATTTAACCACATAGGAAAATATTATCCTCTATTAGCCAATGGAGCAACCACAGAGAACGATGCGGGACAGCGAGGACTCCACTTCACACTTCTGCACAGCATTACAAGCCTCGAGATATTTTCATGGAGTTTTTTTTTTTTAACCTCTATAGTAAATCTATAATGGATACAGGATCAAAGCAGAAGGGGCCATAAACATGGGCTTCACAAGTGAACGTGGCACTGAACACATCAATAACCTTCTTTATAGATAAAGAAATGGAGACTAAAGAACTGCAGACCTTCCCCCTGATTCATGACTAAGTATCTCAGGCTGGTGAAGGAAAGACAGGTCACCACAGGAGTTACAGATGTAAACTGGAAAAATGAGGCAAAGGAAAGATGATAGAAACAAAGGTGACCAGTTCTGCCTTAATGTACTTAAAAACAAAGCAATCCCATTGGGTTAGCATTTGAAATTCAATGTTCGTCTCTAAGGACCACTTAGCTATGGTAGCCAAGCACCATTATTAGGTCCTATAGGGAAAAATACAATTTTGAGACTCTCACTTCCACTATAGATGTGCGAGTCATTGAAGAACACCTTCATGAAGGTATAAATCATGTCACACATGCAGACAGAAGTGTACAATTCATGAAGAGAAATTGGGAAAAGAATGTAGACACTCCATACCTCAATTTAAAAACTAAATGACTTCCTACCCATCAGTTCTCTACTTGTCTTCTACTTGTCACACCAGCAAGTCCTCATGGCTGAGCCTAATACTGTTACTTACCTAGCAGATGTTGACAAGAATCTTTCCTTTCAGTGAGAATGTATTAGGGCTACATGTTTTCTATGACATTATGTGTGTCTCAAACAATACACAGGCTACCATCCAAGTGTTATTTAATCTACCTTAGGCTATCATCTCAAAAAGTTTTACTCAATATGTAACAGATGGTTCTCATGACTCAGTGTAGGACAGTCTTTAAAACTTGCCTCTGGGATATAATATTAATAAATGATGACACTATAGAAAGATGTCAGAGAAAAAACAATAAAAGTGTTATTATTATTATTACTATTTGTTATTAGTATTAGAAAAGGAGAAATTCATATTGAGGTTAAAGGCCAAATCTCAGTTACAGAAGACACTGAATTTATTGTCAGAATGCACGGAAACCTTCCCTTCATTTGAAAACTTCATTTTACCACCTTTAAAGATCTGGGAATTGAAAACATGAAAACACAACATCTGACACACATTGGAAAGTTGCATGGTTATCCTCAAAAAGGAAGAACAAACATCTTTATTTCTATTCTGGAGTTATACAATATTTACTCTCATCCCATTTGCTCTTATTCATTTACATTTTGCTGAATTCTAGTTTTCCTTCCTTTTTTCTTTGTCCATTTTCATCATTCCAATGGTGTTTTTTTCCTAAAGAAAGACAAAAATTCAACAACCAAAAACCCTAAGAAGATGCTTTCAGATGAAAGGACAAAGAAAATAGGATATGATTGGTGAAACAACAGCCTAGTCACAGAGCTGCAGTGGCCAGCATCTCTTTTCCTCTTGTCTGAGCATTAATTTAGACAGAATTTCAATTGCTGAATTTAGACAGAGCTTCAGCTACTCAGTACAGATGAGTGCCCAAGCTGGAAGTGAAAGTCTTTGAATGACAGCCCTGCCTTTTGATTCTTTCCACATTCCTATGTTTTCTGACATTTTCCTGAGTGTTCTACCCTGTTGCAGTGTGACCATGACAAAAGATTTCTGTAGGCATAGTAGCACATCTTTGGTGAATGACAGGGGAGAGATAGACAATGAGCCCCTTTAGTAGCATCAGAGAAGCCCATAGGCGTTCTACAATGCTTTTGCATGATGCTCTCAGAAAAGCATATGAAGAAATGGAACCATGGTGGCAGTTTTAATCACTCACCATACAATGTGGTGATCTGCTATCACTCTACAATGTGATGCCCCTGGATGATAGGAGACCAGGCAGAAATCCATTCTCTCAGTGCCTCTCAGACTCCAAATGGTTACTTACATGCAGATAGAGATGACCTTAACACACAACATATTTAATCAATCTAATGGAAGAATTATAATCACTAAATTTAACAAGATGGAATTTTTTTTGATGATTTTTAATTTTCAGACCTTGGATTCTAGAACATTCTCCTGGAGGTTATTAGGTATCAGTAATTAATTAACCTATAAGTAGATAGTGAAGGCAAAAGTTCTGCCCACATGGTGGTAATGAGTTCAGTTTCTTCTGAAGTACCACCCATTGCTGTCTGTCTCCCCCACTGAATGACTCTTTCATATAGAAATGACAAACCACTTCTACCCTGACATCCCAGAAACTTAGTTGAACTATCAATTACAGTTTTCTTTATTTTATCTATTTATTATATGTAAGTACACTATAGCTGTCTTCAGACACCCCAGATGATACAGTCAGGTCTCATTACGAATGGTCATGAGCCACCATGTGGTTGCTGGGATTTGAACTCTGGACTTTCAGAAGAGCAGTCGGTGCTCTTAACCACTGAGCCATCTTTCTAGACCCTCACTTATAGTTTTTTGTTTGTTTGTTTGTTTGTTTTTTAAGGAAATAGAGACAGTACTCCCAAAGATGTTGGTGTCAATATAAGCAGGATCAGTCTCTTTGAAAGTCAATCTGATAATTTATGTCATGCTATTCTTTGTTGTTGTTGTTGTTGTCGTTGTTTTGGTTTTGTTTGGTTTTTTTTTTTCTTTTGATAGAAGATTTCTCTGTGTAGCCCTGGCCGTGCTGGAATTCACTCTGTAGATTAGGCTGGCCTCAAACTCAGAAATCTGCCTGCCTCTGCCTCCCAAGTTCTGGAATTAATGTCATGCAATTTTTATCTTACAGGAATTAAGGAACATAGTCCCAACATTTTGAATACCTTCAAAAGCCAGGCATCTCCAAGACTGTGTTAAATTCCAGTTATGTGAATATGTAGGCTTAGATTTTTTTCAAAACCTATTTTATTTAGGGTTCTTCAATCCTTCCACCTCTCTTCTAGCCCACTGAGCAGAGGTAGGAGAAAAAGAAGATTAATAGAAAAAGAATGTTGTAGACCTGTTTAGAAGCAGTTCCTTGCAGCAATTCCACTCTTTATTGTCAGGATACCAACAGACCTGTTCAATAGCAAACACCAGACCCAAATCAGGAGCAGCAAGGCTCTGCCACATCATCACAAGGCAGCTGAAGGAGCCATAAGCAGCCAGAATACATGGGAAATTCTTTGGCACATTTTTCTCTATGAAGTGAAGACCAATGAAATGTTGCAAGGCCTAGCAATGTAAGAGTGCTCTCCTCACTTTTTGTGAGGTTCTATTTATATTCTTTCCAAACATTACATGCCCTCTCAAGGTCTGTTTTCAGCAAAATACATGCCCTCTCACAAGACAGCTTTAAGAAGAACATCACATAACAGAACTGGTAAAGAAAACAGAAATTCCCACTTCATGAAGATGCTGTGGTTTTCTATTGTTTCCACATTTGTGAATGCTCCAGCAGTTTTTAGTTTGGAGTATTATAAATAATCCGCCAGAGAACAGCTCCACAAATACATTTTAATTCATATTTTTCTTATTTTTAAGGAAAGATTTGATCTAGATTTTGTTATAATTTTATCCTGAAAATTAAGGAATTGTGATGAGCAAATCAATTCCTAAATTAAAACTTAATATGACATCATTTATTAAGTTATATATCTTAGTTAAGATAACACACACACACACACTCACAAACAACTTCACTAGTGGGTAATTGATTCTCCTGTAGAAATTAAGTGGCATTTATGATTAGGTTATCAACAGAGAAAAAAATTGTGTCCCATTCAAAGGCCATTCATTGGGAGTCAACACAGCAGTGTGCCAAGTTGTCCTCAGGTCCTCTGATGGGAACCATAAGGAAACATTCTTACCATCATTACTTTACATGAATTTGTTTATTTGTTAAGAACTAATAACAAATGATTTAACCTTATAAGACTGTAAAGCCAGACAGTAGTGATAACATGTTCTCTAGTCACTAAAGCTTCATCTGTGGTGCCTGGAGATGGAAGTTATTATATAGAAGATACTCACAAGGAAAGTATGATTGGCCCCCAATGTAAAACCAAAGGTATGATGAATTAATAACTAATGATGCACATACATTAGTCTATCATTTGGGAAGAATTTTCTATAATAATTCTGACTATTAACACAGCTTCCTGTGTTTCTAAAACTTTTCCAATGAAGACAAATATTTTCATGGTGAAGAGAATTTACAAAAGCATGAGACAGAAAATTTCAAGGTGAATCCTTAATGTGTTAGCACACTGTGTGCTCCATAAAAAGACACAACTGCGAACATTTCTAAAGTAATTTATCTACAAGTCTTCTTGCCTTGTGCTGCCTTTGGTTTCTGACCACTCTATTGGAGTTTGTAGACTATCTCAGGGGAGAGCAGTCTTGGAACATGCTTCAGGAAATGTTTCTCTAGGCCAGTGGTTCTCAAACACTGTAGTCTCAAGACCCATTTAGAGTTTTTCAAGAATTGCCAAAGGCCCCAAAGAGCATTTGGTACATAGGTTAAAACCACAAATATATACAGTACTGGAAACTGAAACCCAAAACTTCTAAAACACTATTAACTCTGAAAACAGATAATAAAAATAGGGACTAGGATTGTTGCTCACTAGTGGAGTGTGTGCTTAGAATGCGCAAAACTCTTTAGTTCATTCTCAAGCATGAAAATATAATAATCATAAACAATTATATAGAAAGATGATGCATAGTTTGCAAAAGGAAAAGAAACTGGGAGCACAGTGATTCTATTTCACAGTATTGAAATTCATTCTTAATATTTGGCTCAACAAAAGTCAGATGGATTTTTCTATGATGTTTAAGATTTGCTATTTTTATTGTCTGTAGATGAGTGCTTTGCCTACATGTAGACATGTACATTACATGTGAGCCTGCAAAAGGCAGAAGAGGATCAGGAGTCAACTGCAATTGTAAGTCACCAGGTAGGTGCTAGGAACTATGCCTGAGTTCTCTGCAAGTGCAGCAAGCACACTTACCACACAGCAATCCCTACAGCCCTCCATTGCTTTATTTTGTGACACACTAACAACTCATAGTGGAAGTATATGAAAGAAAACTTTGAAATAATATTGTTAAAGATATATTTTTATTATTTTAATGTGTGTGTTTGTCAGACTGTATTTGCCCATGTGTGTAGCTGTCTGTGGCTGGTGGCATCCAATCTCTCTGCAGCTGGAGTTACAGGCAGTTGTAACTACATGGTATGGGAGATAGGCACCAAACTCAGATCCTCTGCAAGAGCAGACATGGGTGGTTGGCACCAAACTCAGATCCTCTGCAAGAGCAGACACACTGCTAAGCACTGAGCCATCCCTTCAATCCCTTCTCTACCTGCCCTGACTATTTTTAATAGGTATTTAGAAAGAAATAGCTAAGGATATTTTCCATAATGCCAATTCAAAACTTGAAATATGTTCCTTATTGTTGCTAGTTGCAGGGTAGTTTACAACTATATCGAGACATGTTCCACACACTTCTGTGTACAAATCTATAGTCTCTGTGGCATTTTTAATGGATCCTTCCACCATACTAAATTTTCCAACCGTGTGCATTGTTCTGGTCAAAAATATTGGCTCAGTGAATTATGCAGATCATTCAAATGGTGACACATTTCATTATATGATATAAAAAAGAATTACTTTTGTTAATGTCATCATTGATCTTATCAGAAAATTCTTTAAGCATTGGGAAACTGTCATGCGCCTGGTGGCAGATGCAATATGTCCCAAAACTAAAATTCTGCATGAGAGCTCCAACTCTGGCTTCAGTGGTGCATACTTTCAATGGTTTACTTAAATGGATAGACTCATTGTCAGAGGGTATTTGATGAAAAGATCTATCAAGCCTGGTGGTGGCTTTTGGTGGTGGTGCATGCCTTTAACCCAGCACTCAGATTGCAGAGGCAGGCAGATCTCTGAGAGCTTAGGGCTAACCTGATCTACAGAGTACTCTCCAGGATGGCCAGTGTGGTCACACAGGAGAAACTCTGTCTCAAGAAGGAGGAGGAAGAGGAGACAGAGGAAGAGAAAAGAGAGAGAGAGAGAGAGAGAGAGAGAGAGAGAGAGAGAGAGAGAGAGAGATCTGTCAAATATCCCAGTCCTCAAGCTGTATTGCATATGTCAAGAGTTCTTTCAAGGAAAACCTGGATTTTTTCAAAGTGCATAGTTATGTTTACAAGGTATGGCCATGCAAAGACTTCTGGGAGAAATAAGCAAAGGATCATCTTGAGTAGTTTTGCAGTTAACACACATCCCTCTTAAAGAGACATGTATCAATAATCACATTTGACATTAGTAATTTTTGCTCTGTGTTGCAGTATCACCCTTCCTCCTAAGGTCCAAGTGAACCAAAAAAACAAAAAACAAAAAACAAAAAACAAAAAATAAAAACAAAAACAAAAAACAAAACAAAACAAAACAAAAAACCCAATTCCGTTAGAGTTCACTCTGGAGAACAAAAGAATTTATTGGCAGAGCTTGCTCTGGGGGCACGGAGCTTAGGTTCCAGTCCTGAGGCCTCTGGTGGGAGCCCTCAGATCTCTCGGCTTCTGAATCCAGATCAGCCTGGGCAGCAACACCACATCTCCAGGTCCTGCAAGAGACAAGAGGGGCTTCCGGGAGGCCAGCTGGGAGAAGTCAGTGTGCTCTGGTGAATCCAGCGGGCCCCAACAGGAGCCTTTGTCTGCTTCGGGATCTGAACAGCCTGGGCAAGAGCACACTGTCTCCAGGCAGGGCAGGAGGTAAGCTGTGCACCAGAGGCCACCTGGGAAGAGGCAGCTTACACTGGTGAGTCCAGCATTGACAAGACCAACTAACACCAGTAAGAACTAGATGGCAAAAGGCAAACACAGGAACGTCACTAACAGAAATCAAGGCAATATGGCAACATCTGAACCCAATTCTCCTTTACCAGCATGTCCTGGATACCCCATCACACCAGCGAAACAAGATTTGGATTTAAAATCACTGGTCATGATGCTGGTACAGGAACACATGAAGGACATACTTAAAGAAATTCAGGAGAAAATGGATCAAAAGTTAGAAGCCCTTGCAAGGGAAACACAAAAATCATTAAAAGAAATCCAGAAGAATACAAAAGACAATAATGAGGAAACACAAAAAACACTTAAAGAAATACAGGAGAACTTTGGTCAACAGGCTGAGGTCATGAAAGAGGAAACAAAAAATCTCTTAAAGAATTACAGGAAAGCACAAACAAGCAAGTGAAGGAGCTAAGCAAAACCATCCAGGATCTAAAATCAGAAGTAGAAACAACTAAGAAAACTCAAAGGGAGACAACTTTGGAGATAGAAAGCCTTGGGAAGAAATCAGGAGACATAGATGCAAATATCAACAACAGAATACAAGAGATAGAAGAAAGAATCTCAGATGCTGAAGATACCATAGAAACCATGGACTCAACAGTTAAAGAAAATGCAAAATGCAAAAAGCTTGTAACCCAAAATATCCAGGAAATCCAGGACACAATGAGAAGACCAAACCTAAGGATTATAGGCATAGATGAGAGTGAAGATTTACAACTTAAAGGGCCAGCAAATATCTTCAATAAAATTATGGAAGAAAACTTCCCTAACCTAAAGAGAGAGATGCCCATGAATATACAAGAAGCCTACAGAACTCCAAACAGACTGGACCAGAACAGAAATACTTTCCATCACATAATAATCAAAACACCAAATGTTCTAAACAAAGAAAGAATATTAAAGACAGTAAGAGAAAAAGGCCAAGTAACATATAAAGGAAGACCTATCAGAATCACAGCAAACTTTTCACCTGAGACTATGAAGGCTAGAAGGTCCTGGGCAGATCTCATGCAGACTCTAAGAGAACACAAATGCCAGCCAAAACTACTATATCCAGCAAAACTCTCAATCATCGTAGATGGAGAAACTAAGATATTTCAGGACAAAACCAAGTTTACCCAATATCTATCCACAAACCCAGCCCTACAAAGGATAATAGGAGGAAAACACCAATACAAGGAGGGAAACTTCACCCTGGAAAAAGCAAGATAGTAACCTTTCATTAAACCCAAAAGAAGTTAACCAATCAAATTTAAAAAATAACATCAAAAATGACAGGAAGTAACAATCACTATTCCTTAATATCTCTTAACATCAATGGACTCAATGCCCCAATAAAAAGACATAGACTAACCGACTGGATACGTAAACAGGACCCTACATTTTGCCTCTTACAGGAAACACACCTCAGGGTCAAAGGCAAACACTACCTTAGAGTAAAAGGCTGGAAGACAATTTTACAAGCAAATGGTCTCAGGAAACAAGCTGGAGTAGCCATTTTAATATCAGATAAAATTGACTTTTAATCCAACGTCATCAAAAGAGACTCTGAGGGACACTTCTTGCTGGTCAAAGGAAAAATACAACAAGAACTCTCAATACTGAACATCTATGCTCCGAATGCAAGGGCACCCTTATTCATAAAAGAAACTTTATTAAAGCTCAAAGCACACATTGCACCTAACACAATAATTGTGGGTGACTTCAACACTGTACTTTCCTCAATAGACCGATCAGGAAAACAGAAACTAAACAGGGACACAATGAAACTAATTGAAGCTTTGGACCAATTAGATTTAACATATATATATATAGAACATTCTATCCTAAAGCAAAAGAATATACCTTTTTCTCAGCACCTCATGGTACCTTCTCCAAAATCGACCATATAATTGGTCACAAGACAGATCTCAACAAATATAAGAAGATCAAACTAATCCCATGCCTCCTATCAGATCACTATGGAGTAAAAGTGGTCTTCAATAACAACAAAAACAACAGAAAACCCACATACACATGGAAACTGAACAATATTCTACTCAATGATACCTTGGTCAAGGATGAAATAACGAAAGAAATTAAAGACTTTTTAAAACACAATGAAAATGAAGACACGACATACCCAAATCTATGGGACATAATGAAAGCAGTGCTAAGAGTGCTAAGAGTGCTAACTCATAGCCCTGAGTGCCTCCAAAAAGAAAATGGAGAGAGCATACACCAACAGCTTAATGACACACCTGAAAGCCTTGGAACAAAAAGAAGCTATTTCACCCAGGAGGAGTAGAAGGCAGGAAATCATCAAACTCAGGGCCGAAATCAATCAAGTAGAAACAAAGAGAACCATACAAAGAATCAACAAAACCAGGAGCTGGTTCTTTGAGAAAATCAACAAGATAGATAAACCCTTAGCCAGACTAACCAAAGGACACAGAGACAGTATCCAGATTAACAAACTTAGAAATGAAAAGGGAGATATAACAACAGAAACTGAGGAAATTCAAAAAATCCTTAGATCCTACTACAAAAGCCTATACTCAACACAACTGGAGAATCTGGAGGAAATGGACAGTTTCCTAGACAGATATCTGACACCAAAACTAAATCAGGATCAAATAGATCAACTAAACAGTCCCATAACACCTGATGAAATAAAAAGGGTCATAGAAAGTCTCCCAACCAAAAAAAGCACAGGACCAGATGGCTTCAGTGCAGAGTTCTATCAGGCCTTCATAGAAGACCTAATACCAATACTCTTCAAACTATTCCACAAAATAGAAACAGAAGGAACTCTACCCAACTCGTTCTGTGAAGCCGCAATTACGCTGATACCAAAACAACACAAAGATCCAACAAAGAAAGAGAACTTCAGGCCAATTTCTCTTATGAATATTGATGCAAAAATACTTAATAAAATTTTTGGAACCGAATCCAAGAACACATCAAAACAATCATCCACCATGATCAAGTAGGTTTTATCCCAGGGATGCAGGGATGGTTCAATGTAAGGAAATCCATCAATGATATCCACTACATAAACAAACTCAAAGAAAAAAACCATATGATCATCTCATTAGATGCAGAAAAAGCATTTGACAAAATCTAGCATCTTTTCATGCTAAAAGTATTGGAAAGAACAGGAATTCAAGGCCCATACCTAAACGTCGTTAAAGCAATATACAGCAAACCGGTAGCCAACATCAAACTAAATGGAGAGAAACTTGAAGCAACCCCACTAAAATAAGGAACTAGACAAGGCTGTCCTCTCTCTCCATATCTTTTCAATATAGTACTTGAAGTTCTAGCTAGAGCAATAAGACAACATAAGGAGGTCAAGGGGATACAAATTGGAAAGGAAGAAGTCAAATTATCACTATTTGCAGATGACATGATAGTCTACTTAAGTGACCTGAAAACCTCCACCAGAGAACTCCTACAGCTGATAAAAAACTTCAGCAAAGTGGCTTGTTATAAAATCAACTCAAGCAAATCAGTTGCCTTCCTATACTCAAAGGATAAGCAGGCTGAGAACGAAGTTAGGGAAACGACACCCTTCAAAATAGCCAGAAACAACATAAAGTATCTTGGTGTGACTCTAACCAAACAAGTGAAAGATCTATATGACAAGAACTTCAAGTCTCTGAAGAAGGAAATCAAAGACCTCAGAAAATGGAAAAATCTGCCATGCTCATGGACTGACAGGATTAATATAGCTAAAATGGCCATCTTGCCAAAAGCAATCTACAGATTCAATGCAATCCCCATCAAAATCCCAACTCAGTTCTTCACAGAGTTAGAAAAAGCAATTCTCAAATTCATCTGGAATAACAAGAAACCCAGGATAGCTAAAACTATTCTCAACAACAAAAGATATTCTGTGGGAATCAGTATCCCTGACTTCAAGCAATACTACAGAGCAATAGTGTTAAAAACTGCATGGTATTGGCACAGTGACAGACAAGTGGACCAATGGAATAGAATTGAAGATCCAGAAATGAATCCACACACCTATGGTCACTTGATCTTCAACAAAGGAGCCAAAAACATCCAGTGGAAAAAAGATAGCCTTTTCAACAAATGGTGCTGGTTTAACTGGAGGTCAGCATGCAGAAGAATGCCAATTGATCCATTCTTATCTCCATGTACTAAACTTCACTCCAAGTGGATCAAGGACCTCCATGTAAAACCAGACACACTGAAACTAATAGAGAAGAAACTGGGGAAGACCCTTGAGGACATGGGGACAGGGGAAAAGTTCCTGAACAGATCACCAATAGCTTATGCTTTAAGATCAAGAATTGACAAATGGGACCTCATAAAATTACAAAGTTTCTGTAAGGCAAAAGACACTGTTAAAAGGACAAAACGGCAACCATCAAATTGGGAAAGGATATTCACCAACCCCACATCTGATAGAGGGCTAATATCCAATATATACAAAGAACTCAAGAAGTTAGACCCCAGGGAACCAAATAACCCTATTAAAATGGGGTACAGATCTTAACAAAGAATTTTCACCTCAAGAAATTCGGATGGCCAAGAGGCACCTTAAGTAGTGTTCAACATCATTAGTCATTAGGGAAATGCAGATCAAAACAACCCTGAGATTTCACCTTACACCAGTCAGAATGGCTAAGGTCAAAAACTCAGGAGACAGCAGGTGTTGGCAAGCATCTACATAGATGCTATGCTTTCATAGCACTTTATGATTTAAAAAAAAATTCAACCCTTAAGCCCAGAAGGAATCAACCTTAATATAATAAAAATCATTTATAGAAGCTCACAGCAAACATCAAATTCAGTGGTGAAAACCAAAAGTTTTCCCGACTGGTATCAGGAACAGACACAGGCTTTCATTTGTTCCATGCAAAATAGCACAAATGTTGGAGGACTCAAAGCTCAGATTTGCAAACTGGGGGGTGGTCAAACAGTTATGTATGTTTTTATTTAAGTATCTGAAAATCTGTGAAATCTCGACTGTTCCTTGTCCTAAACATTTCAGATAAGGTACATTCAATCTGTACTTGATTTTAAAATATACTACAATGCTATGGCAGCTAAACACAATACAACATGAAACAGGCCCAACTGGCCTCAAGAACAGAATAAGAGCTAACAAATAAACCAACATGTTTCTAGTCAAGTGACAAAAACACCAAGAAAGCATAGTGAAGAAGGACAATCTCTTCAACAAACGTGGTTACGAAAACTGATATCCATAAGCAGAAAATCAAAGTGTGCCCTGGTCTCCCACCCTATATAAGAAACAGCTTAAAAGAGGTTATAGTCCTAAACATAACAAATGCAACAATAAAATTGCAAGAAAACATATGGGGAAAAACTATGCACATTGGTCTTGGTAAGAAAAATTTAAAAGAAATATATCATTAGCGTAATTGTGGCTTCGTAGAAGCAATTGGGTAGGATTCCTTCTGTTTCTATTTTGTGGAATAGTTTGAAGAGTATTGGTGTTAGGTCTTTTTTGAAGGTCTGATAGAATTCTGCACTGAAACCATCTGGTCCTGTTCTTTTTTTGGTTGGAAGACTTTCTATGACCCCCTTCTATTTCTTTAGGGGTTATGGGACTGTTTAGATGATCTATTTGGTCCTGATTTAATTTTGGTATTTCGTATCTGTCTAGGAAATTTTCCATTTCCTCCAGATTCTCCAGTTGTGTTGAGTATAGGCTTTTGTAGTAGGATCTGATGATTTTTTGGATTTCCTCAGTTTCTGTTGTAATATCTCCCTTTTCATTTCTAATTTTGTTAATCTGGATACTTTCTCTGTGCCCTTTGGTCAGTCTGGCTAAGGGTTTATCTATCTTGTTGATTTTCTCAAAGAACCAGCCCCTGGACTCATTGGTTCTTTTATGGTTTTGTTTCCACTTGATTGATTTCAGCCCTGAGTTTGATGATTTCCTGCCTTCTACTCCTCCTGGGTGAATTGGCTTCTTTTTGTTCCAGGGCTTTCAGGTGTGTCACTAAGCTGCTAGTATATGCTTTCTCCATTTTCTTTTTGGAGGCACTCAGGGCTATGAGTTTTCCTCTTAGCACTGCTTTCATTGTGTCCCAAAGATTTGGGCATGTTGTGCCTTCATTTTCATTAAATTCTAAAAAGTCTCCGATTTCTTTCTTTATTTCTTCTTTGGCCAAGGTGTCATTGAGTAGAGTATTGTTCAGCCTCCATGTGTATGTGGGCTTTCTGTTGTTTTTGTTGCTATTGAAAACCACTCTTATACCATAGTGATCTGATAGGAGGCATTGGATTAGTTCGATCTGGAAGGGGACTGATGGGACTTTCGGGGAGTGGGGGGTCCAGAAAAGGGGAAATCATTTGAAATGTAAATAAATATATCAATAAATTAAAAAAAAGAAATATATCATTAAAGGCACTAGAAGCAGGATTGAACAAGTGATATTACTAACTATTTGCATCTGGGCAGCAGAGATCAACAGTTAAAGAGAAAACCTGTGGAATCTCAGAAACTACTTGCAAAGGGTTAACATATAAAATATATCAAGGAACTAGAGAGAACCTGCCTGCTCTTTCAGAGGACTAGAGTTTATAGCCAGGACTCATATTGGGGGGCTAACAATGGTCTTGCACCTCCATCTATAAAGGGTTAAGTGCCCTCTTCTAGCCTCTGTGGGTGCCTGCACGTAAGTGCACATATGCCTGAGTAAACTTTTAAAACTAAATACATCAAGAACTTAAATAACCCAAGGTTCAGAGAATAAATTGATTACAAATAGGCAAATGACCTGAGTAAATAGCTTTCAAGAGAAGTGATGTAAATTACTAACACATACAAAAGTTCCACATCAGGTACCACTAGGGAAGTGCAAATGAGAACAACAATGAGACATTATCTCACACAGTGGTATTGATACAAAAATGGGGAGATGCTTGCTACAAGGTTTAAAATTTTGTTTCCACAAGATGAATAAATTTTGGAAGTATAGTGACTATAACTGACAATGATTTTGCACAGAGTAGAACTTGGACTGCACAGAGAATACTGTGTAGGCTCAACATCCCACAAAATAATGACCTGTGCAACAGTGCAAGTAGTAACTAACTTGATTTAATCTTGTAATATACTCACATATCAAATAGCACATTGAACTCTTTAAATGTGTACAATTTTAATTTGTTAATTTTGCTCTGAGAAATCTGGGGGAAATGTATATTTCTGAACTTTACCCCATGCCTATTAAGACAGAATATCTGCGGCAAAGCGCTGATACTTTAAAAGAAGTATGATTTGTGCTCTGTTATAGAGAATAGAATTTGAATCTGAACAATTATCTGTCTCAACAATCCTGGGTTTATTAAAATTTTAAGAAATCTTTCCACTAAGATCTGCATTAGAATCACTAAGGTAGCCAAGGACTTAGGGGAGTGGGAGAGGTTGCAGGTGCCCAGAGGCAGCTTCAAACTTTTAAACACTAACAGTTTAGCAAGGAAATCTTCAAAACACTTGCCACTATTTGGCTTAAAATGAGCCAGAAGCAGTTCAGTATATCTACTGGATCCTCAGATCCCCAGCTCCCCCAACCAGGCCCATCTAGAATTTTACAGGAGTGTTAGCCAGCTGGTAGAGTACCCCAGAACCCCTCCATATCTCCCTCAAACCCCAAGGCCCAAAAGCAGTTGCAGTCTTGCAATCAGCAAGGAAAGTTGCATTGATCCTCTCTCACGCCACCCCTCAGATCACCCAGGCTCAGAGAATAGCTGTAATAACATGTTCCACCAATAAGGAGCTCCCAGTTCCCTGTACAGCACAGCCTTCCTGCTCTCAGATGCAGCCCAGAACCTCTTCTGTACACTTTTGATTACCAATGACTTGGAGTCAACTAGGTCTCTTCAATCAAAAATCAATGCCAAATATCTGAAGGACTGACCTACAAACTCTTCATCACTGAAATCAACCAAGTTTGGGCAACAGCAAAAACACCCACTCGACAGAGACAGGTTAGAATCTTGTAATAGACATACAACAAATGAAATGTTGACATTCCCAGGACACATGAAAACCAAGCAATATTAAAGGCCATAATAAACTGACACCCCCCCCCCAAATAGTCCTATAGAACTGTTCTGCAACACAAATTTTCTCAGTGAGCATAGGGACACAGAATTTAAATAAACAATTAATTATGAGCATGATCAAATAATTGAAGGACATTACAGAGGAAATGAACAATTACATCCGTGAGTTAAAGAGGACACGAACTACTGAGTGAAGCCCAAGGCAACACAAATATATGATTCAATGAAATGATGAAAACAAATTCAATGAAGAAAAATACTAAGGAAAACCCAAACTGAAGAGAACATGAAATTAAAAAATTTAATACCCAAATTAAGAAATTCAAAAGAAAGCAATAGAATGGATCATATAGGATATCATGAACAAGAAGCAGACCTGCACAATGACCACATTAGTCAATCCAACAAGGCAGCATTTGAAGGTCCATCTGGACACAAAGAGATATAGGTAATCAGTGGTTGAGAGGGGAGAAGCTGTTTTCTCCAAGAAAGCAGAGCATGGCGGTGCGGAGGGGGGGGGGAGAGGGAGGGAGGGAGGGAGAAAGGAGGGGGCATGGGAGAGGCAAGGGAGAGGGAGGGGGCAGAGAGAGAATATAATTATTGGACAAGAGAGGAGCCACATGGAAGAGTTGGAGTCTGGAGGAGACAGCGTGGGTGGAAATGATGGTAATGCCTGTATAAAATTCTAAAAACAAAATAAATTAAAATGCAGTATACTCATGGACTCTTGTCTTGACTTTAATCCACATAGAAAAAAGGTGAATAGACTCAATACTGACATAATAAACACAATTACAGATGCATGCCTACTACAGGAGAGAAAAAGGTCCAGAAGGAGAGCTTATGTGTTTGTACATGAAATATGGATGCCATGGGCATACTGTGGCCAGGAAAGCCAGAAGAGGGCATCAGATCCCGAGGAACTACAGTTAGAGGAGGCAGGAGGCTGCCTAAACTGGGTGCTGGGAAACACACTCTGGTTCTCTGCAAAAACAGTAAGTGCTCTTAAGCACTGAACCATCCCTATAATCCTCCCCGTGTAAATAAACATTTTTTTTTTAAATACAGGTTGAACTTTTTTTTTAGTAAAGTCCACATATGAACGTATGCGCATGTATACCTAGATCCACACACCTACACTAACAAGTACATGCACTCATATATACAACACACAGAGATACACACTCCAAAATAGAATTAAAAACATATTTCTAAGTTCAGAACTAGATTCATCTAATTGAGATCACTTGAGTAGAAACCTAAGCACTTGTGTTTTCAAGAACTGTCATGGTTACTTCCGGGCCTGCCAAAAAGATGAAAGGCATTTCTCTAGACATCAAATGCTACAACTATCTACGAGAAATCAACTGTAAAAACACTGCAGACAGTGCACATCATGACTGTTTAGGAAACTCAGCCACCATTTAGTCACTCTCTATTCACCAGCTATAAATTCATCTTGTAAAATTACCAGTGACTTTTAGAAAAATCCAGCTCCCCACTCTTTCCTGTGAGCGTGCTTGTTTTCACTCTGTCAGGATAAAATTGGCTCTCAACATTGGATGCTATTCCACCCACATCTTGAAATGTATTTAGTCAGAATTTTCTGGTTTTATGTGAATGCTAGTTAACCAGTCATAGGTTTTATTTTTTTCCCCATCTTATACAAAATCCTTCAAGAGAAAAGACAAACTCAGTTCACATTCAAACCACCAAATTGACTCAGATCTTTGAATGCCATTCAAAGTTTCATGTTATATACTTAACTTAAAAAAATGAGTCAGTGTAAATGTCATGTCTGGTTATAATCCTATTCCTGGGATCTTGCTTTCACTTGAAATGGAGTGGAAAGGAAGATTCAATGGCTGCCAAAATATAATTGATCATCTGGAAACAACAAAAAAGTAGCATCGCTCTTCTTTCTAGAAAATAGGAAAGCATGCAAATAAATCAGTAATTTTCCTTCTAGAAAAGCCCTGAAGTAGTGGGATTATTTTGTTGGTTGAAGGGGATGGTCCAAAGAAATCATTAGGCTACCTTCTTGTCCCAGATGACAACATGTCATCTGCCAGTCATTCCTGCCAAGCACTGAGCTTTAAGCAAGTGATACTAGTACACTCAAAGATGGTAGGATCTCTGAACACAAACCAGCATTACATGAAGCTCATCAACAGAAAAATTATTCAAAGGAATGTTAGGAACAGGGAAAGAAAAGAGAGATGTTACTTCAGGGTCAGATGAGGTTGGAACACTATGGGTTACACAGAGCTGAATAAGTTCTCTTATGGGATTCCTCAGAGAAAACTCTCCTCTAGTAATGCAGACCTTGCTTTGCACACAGGAAGAAAATGCCAGCCTTGAGCACATTCAAGGAAATGTTGGTGGGCACAGGTCAGGTGGTTAACAGAAATGCTCAAGCAAGTCCCGAAACACATGACAAAGCAGTAAGCACGTGCCCAGCAGTGAGCTCCCGCCTCTGCCCCCTGCATCAAGTCCCTCAGCTTCTCTCCACGGGCCTCATTGGCTCTAAAAGAAAGATGATGCTTATTAGTGAAGTGCCTTGGGATGGTTGGGCAGGAGACACTAAATAAGAGCCGATTATTGCCCTCATTACGAGGCAGATGATCTAATAAAGCATCTCAATTAACTTACAGAGTTTGGATGCCTCTTTTCTTCATGCTTTTTCTATAATCTAGCTTTCCCTAGACCAGTCTAAAATGAACAAACCAAATGCTTCTAACTAAGAACATACAGAATCTGTAGTGACATTCTCGAGAATTCTGGAATTTTGTTTTCTTTTAAAAAACACAGCAATATTATAAGAACATGTTTGCATTTTAATCCTAGGTGTAGGATGCGGGGCTGCTTTAGACTGTCCACAGCAGCTGAGCATGATTTGCCTCCTGCTCTAGAAGAAGCATGGTTTTTACCAGCTGCAGATAATTTCTGTGATTGTGTGACGTTTGGAATTCTGGAAATTTTCAAGGAGTACATCAATGTAAGGGCCCCCGCAAGGCAGTGTAGGTAGTTGTTGGTTGTTTAGGAAGTTAGTTATGGCTTGATAATAATTGTGGTCAAAGAAGAAACAAAAGAAAAGAAATTAGACTCAGGGGTTTTCCTAATTGTTCTCTGCCCTCTATTCTATCCTTGTTTCTCTCCTGTCTACTGTTAGGGGGGAAACAGAGGAAGGTGGCAAGAAAGGGTGGGTAAAGAAGAACCCACAATACAGCGAAGACTGGCTATAAGAAGCCATGAAGGAAATTGTTTTTCCTCTTTTCTTCATTTTGATTCTTGATTTTTGCATTGCTGGAACTCAAATGGAACGCAAGACCTTGTAAATGCAGGCTAGTCTACCTCTGTCCTGAGGTATCCAAGCAAAACCTAAGCTTTCTGATCAGATTTCTCTCTAGGGATTTCTAGTGAGAGTCAACTGCAAAAATCCAAATTTCTTAGCCTCGTGTACAACCTTTACAGGCTCTACCTTTTAAGTTTGGAGGTTGAGAAAAGTTTAGGTGCAGGTTCCATTTTAGTGCATCTTAAGTTATTTCTCTTCCCTGACCTTTTAAGTCTCAAGTGCTCTTGTCACTGCTGAAGAGGTCAGAGACTGTGCCTTGGCAGGCCTAAGAAGCCAGGTAGGCCACCCATTCTCAATAATCTCATTAAAATATGCATATTAATAGTAAAATCAGAGAATGGGAATTGATTCAATGTGACCACATGAGCAAGAGGGACAAAAATCCCGTGGCCTCCCAGCTCCAATCCTTCTAGGGGTCCTAGCAGGAAGGTAAAATTTAAATAAAACACCAACAGTATGCACAAGTAAACAATCCCAGTGAAGATGTGACCCTGACACATTGACCCATCAGTGTCTAGGCTCTCCTGTTCCATAGGCAAATTCTAACAAATTTTAACTCTTTCTCCTGGAAGCATGTTCCTCTGGGTGACCCGGTCTTTCCTTCATCTACCATAAGATTCCTTCGGGAATTGCAGTCCTTTGGGATCCATGGTCTCAGTAGTCTGATACCCAAAGGAAGGGACACACATGTCTCTCGAAGCAATGCATAGGCTCTGGACAAGCAACATCAGCACTGAGTGAAGCTTATTAAAAATGTGGATTTGCAGGAATCTTTACAAATCTACTCAAACAGAGTCTGTATATCAACAAGATCCAGTGTGATCCCTCTATGTGAGAAGTATGTTATATGAGCTGAGTAGTTCATTTGTAAATAATTGGGTAACTGCAATAGTAAAATATTAAAACCAGAAATGAGGTTATTTTCCTCCCTTGCTCCACTGGATCAGTATCTGATTCCTCAGGACGTCAGTACATGATGACAGTCCTTCCTTTCTGCTCACACTAGTTCACGCTAGTCTCACTTCTCTCCAGACCTGCTGCAAAGATGAGCCAGTTCATTACAACGCAGATTCATCCTCTACGGACACAGCACTACAGCTAGTTATTTTATTTTAAATTTCTATCCACCTGCTGTGTGTGTGTGTGTGTGTGTGTGTGTGAATGAGAGAGAGATACAGAGACAGAGGCAAAGAAATAGATAAACAGAGGAAGAGACAAAGAAACAGACAGACAGACACACACACACACATACACACACACACACATGGGGTGGGGGGAGAAGATGCCCATGAAGTCAGAAGAAGTAACCACTGAACAATCTCTCCAGCTCCTGAGGGAAAGGGGAAAAAAACTTTGAAGAAATGCAAATATGATCAGAGTATTCATCTCATTTCAAAACAAAGGCAAGAAGAAGCCTACAGCCTCTGCTAGAGGTTGCCAACTTCAGCCTTGGTGGTCCTGCTTTCCCTCTTCACCTTGCTTACAGCACCTATCCCTGTTGTTTTTGTTCTGTGAACTCCCCCTTTGCAATACAGAACAGCTAGAAAAGCATCTTCCCTACCTGTAGTCGCCCCCTCTATGTCTTGGCCTAGTAGACTTCTCTTTATCTTTCATATCAGGTCAAGTGATAACACTCCTGAAGGTATCCCATGGACTTTCTCCCCAAGAATCAATACACTGTCGGCCTTATGCCTAAACCCATAGAAATTTCCAAACAAACAAATTGTGAATGAATGGATGTTTATTCATATTGTTATTATGACATCCAAACATACTACACCCTGTAAAGTTCTTGACACAAGCTAGACCAATTGTTACATGTTGGGAATATTAGTTCTGCAAGAAACCAGAAACCAAGCAGTGCTCAACATGGGTTCACAATTCAAATTATCTGGAAAACTTCCAGCCCATTAATGTCCAAGTCAATTATATTAGAATCTCTGGGTGTGCAATCTAGGCACATGAGTGTTTTCAAAGCTCCATCAGTGACTCCAGCATGCAGTCAGCCTAGAGAATAACTACTTCAGCTCTTTCACACTGTGCTCTCTTAGCATTTTGCAAGCAAGTAAGTTGTGACAAGACATATTCTCATTATTCATAATATAAGTTCATGGCCTTGACTCTCCCCCAGAAAGGGAAAATAATATGAACCCATGTAAGAAAAATCCAGCAATTCATTACCCCTGAGCCTTGTGACAGGGGCAGATGGTGGGTACTTTCCTTGATGGCCTGAACCAGATTGAAACCTTCTAGAGGAATGCCAAATCACTTGAACTATGATTAGGAGAGGAAACAGCAACACAGGAAGATGACTGTGGTCCTGAGGGTTAAGTGTTAATTTTATAAACTCATCAAAATTGCATCACAAACCAGTAATAATTGTTTCTAAGAAGCTGTTGCCTCATGTGAACAATTAATTTCAACTGATTTTTTTTTAAAGTTAGATATTCTAAGTGGTGAATCAGGGAACAAGAAAGGTGAGAGCTGGGAGCTCTACTCTCCTCTTGACTCTGCTTTGGCACTAAAAGACCACACTAGACTGATTCTATCTAGCTTACCCCTGAGTTTGCAAATGCATGCATAAGGCATCTAGACTACAGTGTAATTCCTACACATTTCAACTATTTAAAAATGTGGTATAACAATGAGAAATATCTGAGAGAGAGAGAGAGAGAGAGAGAGAGAGAGAGAGAGAGAGCAGAATGTCTCATCTAAAATTAACAACATCCAGATACCTCGCCTTCTGAACACCATTTACAATTAATACCCACCAAATCTAAGCCAATACCAAGTCAGTACAAAGACCGTGGGATTGTTGTAAAATGCACAGGGCATCTTTATGGAAATAATATCTTGGTGAGATAAATTTCCCTCTTTTTCTAATTCCCCATATGGACAAATTGCAAAAAATAAATAAATAAGTAAAAAGAGATAACATGATTCATGAATATAAATTTTTCTTGGCTGTTAAAATCACATACTGGCATAGTCCTCTCTGAGCCTCAGCCAAATGAGAATACACAGATAATGACAATTTTTCAATAAGTGGTTCCAGGATGCAGCCTTTGCAAGATCCGAAAATGAAAGGCACTATTATAAAGGAATATTATTATTATTGTTATTATTATTATTCTTTCAAGCACCCAGAGAAACCACAATCAATGATTAGCCATAACAATTAAGCTAATCATAATACATCTAGAATAAATTCCACGGCAACATGTACTTCATGCTTAATAGTTCAAATTAATTTAATCTGATGGTGTTAGATGTACCAGTTAGGAGCCAGAGAGCACCAAAATTCACATTAGCTTCCACTTTGAAAGATATTATGAAAAGAGAAGGAAGAAAATGAAGCTATAAACAGCAGTGGTAAAGAGGGGAGGCTCAGAGATGTTTCAGACAAGAATAACTCTCAGCTATTAGGACTTTAGCAATGATAACATGAAGGCTGGTATTTCTAACTTCACATATCCCTTCAGATCCAGTAATTGAACAGCCCATTTAAGGCAAAAGAGCCATAAAAGTCATAGAAGGGGGCGCCCTGACTCCCTCTAGCATCCTTTCTCTCCCACCTCCCCCACTGAAGCAGAATATATGATGTGCAATTTTCCTGTAACAGATGTCAAACGGTAAAGCAGAGGAATGTGCGTTATGACTAACACAGAAGTTGGGGGAGTTAAGGACTGTGACCCATCTGCTATGTAACTGTCTAAGCTCTGCTTTTCTTGTGAAGACTTGCTGAGGTGCTGTTACTCAGTCTTGGCACTATTGACAGTTTTATCAAGTCTAGTAGTTCTCAACCTGTGGGTCCCAACCCCTTTGACAAACCTCTATCCCCCAAAATATCACATTACAGTTACAATTTATAACAGTTGCAAAATTACAGTCCTTGAAGTAACAACAAGAATAATTTTGTGGATGGGGGTCACCATAACATGAGAAACTATATTAAAGGGTTGCAGCATGAGGAAGGTTGAGAACTACTGATTTAGGCAATTTTCTGTTGCAAAGGGCCACC
The DNA here is from genome assembly GCF_947179515.1 of Apodemus sylvaticus. Lineage (NCBI taxonomy): Eukaryota > Metazoa > Chordata > Mammalia > Rodentia > Muridae > Apodemus > Apodemus sylvaticus. Next base: position 109,260,912 of record NC_067479.1, read on the forward strand.
ATGTATACTGTAGGATGTCCACAGCATCTGTGACTTCTACTCAGTAAGGTTACAAGCAAACACCATTATCCCCTATGCTGTGGCAAGAAAATGCCCCCAAACTCAGGAAAAAGGTTCTCAGGCTTCCCCTCAGTTATATAGATCTGCCAAGATGTGCAGGGTGTCCGTCTTAGTCAGGGTTTCTATTCCTGCACAAACATCATGACCAAGAAGCAAGCTGGGGAAGAAAGGGTTTATTCAGCTTACACTTCTGCATTGCTGTTCATCACAAAAGGAAGTCAGGACTGGAACTCAAGCAGGTCAGGAAGCAGGAGCTGATGCAGAGGCTATGCAGGGATGTTCCTTACTGGCTTGCTTCCCCTGGCTTGCTCAGCCTGCTCTCTTATAGAACCCAAAACTACCAGCCCAGGGATGGTAACACCCACAAGAGGCCCTTCTCCCTTGATCACTAATTGAGAAAATGCCCCACAGCTGGATCTCATGGAGGCACTTCCCCAACTGAAGCTCCTTTCTCTGTGATAACTCCAGCCTGTGTCAAGTTGACAGACAAAACCAGCCAGTACAATTGACCCCTTGTCAACTTAACACACAAACACATCACTATTAAACCTCAACCCTTACTTTCTTATTCATCCCCAAGATCTAAATTACTTTAAAAGTCCCACAGTCTTTACATATTAAAAGTCCAATCACTTTAAAATATCCAATATCTTTCAAATTCAAAGTCTTCTAACTGTGGGCTCTACTAAAATACTTTCTTCCTTCAAGAGGGAAACATATCAGGGCACAGTCACAACAAAAAGCAAAACTCAAACTCCAATGGTTCAATGTCTGGGATCCAACTCACAATCTTCTGGGCTCCTCCAAGGGCTTGGGTCACTTCTCCAGCTCTGCCCTTTGTATCACACAGCTTGTTTTCTAGGCTCCAGCTACCTGTATTCCACTGCTGCTGCTGCTGTTCTTGGTGGTCATCGCATGGTACTGGAAACACTGCTATCTTCCACTGTAATTAGGCTTCACCAATAGCCCCTCATAGGCTCTCTTCATGGTGACAAGCCTCTGCTCCTATGCATGACCCCTTCAAGTCCTGGGCCATCAATTGCAACTGAGGCTGCACCTTCACCAGTGGCCTTCCATGGCCTCTCACTGTGCCAAGAGCCTCAGCTGCTCTTCATGACCCCTTCCTGCCTTCAAAACCAGTACCACTTGGGTGACTCTTACACAGTACCAATCCAGCACAAAATACAACTGTGGCTATCTCTGGAACACAGCCTCTGTGCTCTCAGAAAACACTTCCCAGAAGATTTCAGCTCAATGAAGTTCGTTTCTTCTGAATCACCACTAATTTTTTAGCTCCAGCTAACTAGCATCAATAGTCCCAGTAACACAAAGGTTTGATTTAGTGGTTCTGGTGTCTTGTTAATCACAGCTGATTCTTTAGTCCCAGCTAACCAAAACCACAGAATTTTCACAATCGAAACATGGCCCTGATAAGAGTCTTTAATCTTTAATCCCTCTGAAATTTCACAAGTCAGGCCTCCATCTTCTGCAATGTTCTCAACATTATCTTCCAAGCTCCTACAGAACATTCCACAGAGCTCTTAACACCGAATGGATCATCTAGCTCAAAGTTCCAAAGTCCTTCCACAGTCCTCCCCAAAACATGGTCACATTGTCACAGGAATACCCCACTACGCTGGTACCAATTTGTCTTAGTCAGGGTTTCTATTCCTGCACAAACATCATGACCAAGAAGCAAGTTGGGGAGAAAAGGGTTTATTCAGCTTATAGTTCTGCATTGTTGTTCATCACAAAAGGAAGTCGGGGCTGGGACTCAAGCAGGTCAGGAAGCAGGAGCTGATACAGAGGCCATGGAGGGATGTTCCTTACTGGCTTGCTTTTCCTGACTTGCTCAGCCTGCTCTCTTATAGAACCCAAGATTACCAGCCCAGAGATGGTAACACCCACAAGAGGCCCTCCCCCTTGATCACTAATTGAGGAAATGCCCCACAGCTGGATCTCATGGAGGCACTTCCCCAACTGAAGCTCCTTTCTCTGTGATAACTCCAGCCTGTGTCAAGTTGACGCACAAAACCAGCCAGTACAGCATCGCTGTTCCAAGGTTCCCAGGATCTTTTCTCTGAGACTTTCTGTGGATGTGGGCAGAAAAATTAAGAGTTTTTCTTGTTTTTACTGAAAAGACTAGAGTAGACATGAACTGTACCAAAATTATTGCACATGAGGTTAGAGCTGGAAGCTGAGTTGGAAAACAGTCTCCAATACCGATACAAGCAATAATTGTGCCTAAGGCCACCATCCCTAACCACCATCCCTAACCACCATCCCTAACCTACAAAATCCTATGGAGTGGAACCTGGACGCACACAGGCAGAGTAGCCTCCAATAGAAACCAGGGGCCAGAGTCTCCCAGGACCTTCCACGGTAAAAAGCCGTTTCCCTCGCATCATAACTAGGTTAGAATATCCTGTCTTACTTTTCCTGGAGTAAAACTCCTAGAGCTCACCTCCAGTCTCCCCCAGACTTACACACCTTTTCCCTTTACCACATTTTCTGTGTATCTTTTGTCCATAGACCAGAATATATTGGGAAAACAATTCCTGTTCCCAATAGCCCTTCAGAGAATTTCATAATCACACACACACACACACACACACACACACTCACCCCAAGCATTATATTGTGTGATACTAATTCCAGATATGGTGAAACTATGAGTCCTAGAGAACTTGGGTACTAGTAGCTAGAGAAAGAATTAAATATGGTAGCTCATTTCAACCTTCTTTCACAAAGCACATACTCTTTGGCATGAATTTTTATAATGGCTTATTTTTGAATACAATTCATATACCATATAATTAACTCTTATAAATGTTTTTAGTATATTCAACCTCTGGACCCTAGAGAAATGTCCTTTCCATAGCCATGGACTTATCTCCTGTGAGTGGTCTGATGGATTTTCAGAATCCCATAGTCCAGAGTTTGTCACTTAGCACAGTTTTAGAGTTCATCATGGTGTAGCACGCATTAGTCCTATACTTCTTTTCAATGCATGCACCATCTTTTTTTGTTACATCACCAGTGTATAGGGAATTGTGCTACAGTCACTGTGGGCTACCATTGATACTGCTACTGTAAAATTTTACAAAGTTATGTGTGCACACATGACTGATTGCTTCTCTTAGGTGGACATCTAGGAACAGTCATTGGGTTACATTTCTGTTTGACTTTCTAAGGAAGATTTTGTTTCTCTACAAAACTGATTTTTTATCCCCCATCTCCAGAAGGTAGAATTCTAATTCTTCCATGTTCTTGCTAATGATTTTGACTCTGATTTCATTTATAGATATTTTAATAGGTATGATGGACTTACTATGGTTTGGTCATCACTTCTGTGAGGGCTAATGATGATAAACATTTTATGTGAGCTTACTGGTCAATTATAAACCTTCCTTGGATAATGTCTATTCAGAGATCACTTAGCCATTTGAAAAGAATTCTTTATCTTTTTTAAACTCTGAATACAAATCCCTTCTCACAAACACATTATTTGAAAAAATAAACTCCCATCATGTATGTTTTTCTCAGTGATACACTTTGAATCACAAAACTCTTAATCTTTATGATGTCTCATTTTCCCTTTTCATTGCAATACTTTGTTCTGGACATCACAGCTGTGAAAGCATTGTATGACACAGCCTGAAGCAGATTACATCATAGCTATGAGACCATTATTTATTTTTTTCTTGTAATATTTTTTTTTAACTTGGATGATTCTTTTTTTTAATTCTTTATTTACATTTTAAATGATTTCCCGTTTCCTGGTTCCCCACTCCCAAAAGTCCCATAGGCCATCTCCCCTCCCCCTGTTCCCCAATAATACCCTCACACTTCCTTGTCCTGGTATTCCCCTACACTGCTGCATTGAACCTTTCCAGGACCAGGGGCCTCTCCCCATTTGATGTCCAACAAGGCCATCCTCTGCTGCCTATGCATCTGGAGCCATGGGTAACACCATCTGTACTATCTGGTTGGTGTTTTTGTCCCCAGGAGTTCTGGAAGTACTGAGTGGCTCCTATGACACTGCAAACCCCTTCAGCTCCTTGGGTCCTTTCTCTAGCTCCCCCATTGGGGATTCTGTGCTCTCAGTTCAATGGCTGGCTGAGAGTATTCCCCTTTGTATTTGTCATGCACTAGTAGAGCCTCCCATGTGACAGTTATATCCAGCTCTAGTCAGCAAGACTTGTGGGCATTGATAACAGTGTCTGACTTTTGTAACTGTATATGGGATGGATCACTAGGTAGGGTAGTCTCTGGATGGACTTTCCTTCAGACTCTGCTCCACACTTTTTATCTCCTTCTGTTGGTAGTTTGTTTCCCCTTCGAAGAAGGACCAGAATATCCATATGTTGTTCCTTCGTCTTCTTGGAAATCATTTGACATGTGAATTGTGTACTGAATATTCCAGGCTTCTAGAATCAGTGAGTGCATACCGTGTGTGTACTTTTGTGATTGGGGTACCTCACTCAGGATGATATTTTCCAGTTCCACCCATTTGCCTAAGAATTTCATGAATTCATTGTTTTTAATAGCTAAGTAGTATTCCATTGTGTAAATATACAACATTTTCTGTATCCATTCCTCCACTGAGGAACATCTGTGTTCTTTCCAACTTCTGGCTATTATAAATAGGGCTGCTATGAACATAGTGGAGCATGTAACCAAATTACATGGTGGAGAATCCTTTGGGTAGATGACCAGGAGTGGTATAGCAGGGTCCCCTTGTAGTATTATGCCCAACTTTCTGAGGAACCACCAAGCTGATTTGCAGAGTAGTTGTACCACCTTGCAATCCTACCAGCAGTGGAGGAGTATTCCTCTTTCTCCACAACTTCTCCAGCACCTGCTATCTCCTGAGTTTTTGATCTTAGCCATTCTGACTGGTGTGAGGTCAAATCTCAGGGTTGTTTTGATTTGCATTTCCCTGATTACTAAGGATGTTGAGCATTCATTTAGGTGCTTCTCAGACATTTGATATTCCTCAGGAGAAAATTCTTTGTTTAGCTTAGCACACCATTTTTAATAGGGTTATTTGGCTATCTGGAGTCTAACTTCTTGAGTTCTTTGTATATATTGGATATTAGCCCTCTGTCGGATATAGGGTTGGTAAAGATCTTTTCCCAATTTGTTGGCTGCCATTTTGTCCTACTGACAGTGTTCTTTGCCTTACAGAAACTTTGTAATTTTATGAGGTCCCATTTCTAAATTCTTGATCTTAGAGCATAAGTGATTGGTGATCTCTTCAGGAAATTTCCCCCTGTGCCCATGTGCTCAAGGTTCTTCCCCAGGTTCTTTTCTATTAGTTTCAGTGTGTCTGGATTTATGTGGAGGTCCTTGATCCACTTGGACATGAGCTTAGTACAAGGAAATAAGAATGGGTTGATTTGCATTCTTCTGCATGCTGACCTCCAGTTGAACCAGCACCATTTGTTGAAAAGGCTGTATTTTTTCCACCAGATGGTTTTAGCTCCTTTGTTAAATATCAGATGACCATAGGTGTGTGGGTTCATTTCTGGGTCTTCAGTTCTATTCCATTGATCTACCTGCCGGTCACTGTACAAATAACACGCAGTTTTTTAGCACTATTGCTCTGTAGTGCTGCTTGAGGTCAGGGATACTGATTCCCCCTGAAGTTCTTTTACTGTTGAAAATAGTTTTGGCTATCCTGGATTTTTTGTTATTCCAGGTGAATTTGAGAAATACTCTTTCTAACTCTATGAAAAAATTGAGTTTCAATTTTGATGGGAATTGCACTGAATCTGTATATTGCTTTTGGCAAGACTGCCATTTTTACTATATTAATCCTGCCAATCCATGAGCATGGGAGATTTTTCTATCTTCTGAGGTCTTCTTCAATTTCTTTCTTCGGAGAATTGAAGTTTTTGTCATACAGATCATTCACTTGTTTGGTTAGAGTTGTACCAAGATATTTTATATTGTTTGTGACTATTGTGGAAGGGTGTAGTTTCCCTAATTTGTTTCTCAGCCTGTTTATTCTTTGAGTATAGGAAGGCTACTGATTTGCTTGAGTTAATTTTCTATCTGGCCACGTTGCTGAAGTTGCTGTAGGAGTTCTCTGGTGTAGTTTTTTGGGTCACTTAAGTATACTATCATAACATCTGAAAATAGTGATAATTTGACTTCTTCTTTTCTAATTGGTATCCCTTTGACCTCCTTTTGTTGTGTAATTGCTCTAGCTAGAACTTCAAGTACTATATTGAATAAATATGGAGAGGGCAGCCTTGTCTAGTCCCTGATTTTAGTGGGATTGCTTCAAGTTTCTCTCCATTTAGTTTGATGTTGGCTACCAGTTTGTTGCATATTGCTTTTACTATGTTTAGGTATGGGCCTTGAATTCCTGTTCTTTCCAAGACTTTTAACATGAAAGGATGCTGAATTTTGTCAAATGCTTTTTCAGCATCTAATGAAATGACCATGTGGTTTTTTTTTTCCTTTGAGTTTGTTTATGTAGTGGATTATATTGATGGATTTCTCTATATTGAACCATCCCTGCCTTCCTGGGATGAAGCCTACTTGATCATGGTGAATGATCATTTTGATGTGTTCTTGAATTCTGTTGGCAAAAATTTATTGAGTATTTTGGCATCGATACTCATAAGCAAATTGGTCTGAAGTTCTCTTTCTTTATTGGATCTTTGTGAGGTTTGTTATCAGTGTAATTGTGGCTTCATAGAATGAGTTGGGTAGTGTTTCTCTCTTTCCATTTTGTGGAACAGTTTGAAGAGTATTGGTGTTAGGTCTTCTTTGAAGGTCTGATTGAATTCTGCACTGAAACCATCTGGACCTGTGCTTTTTTTGATTGGGAGACTGTCAATGACTGCTTCTATTACTTTAGGGATTATGGAACTGTCTAGTTGGGTAGTGTTCCTTCTATTTCTATTTTGTGGAATAGTTTGAAGAGCATTGGTATTAGGTCTTCTTTGAATGTCTGGTAGAATTCTACAGTAAAACCATCTGGTCCTGTGCTTTTTTGGTTGGGAGACTTTCAATGACCCCCTTTATTACTTTCGGGGTTATGGGACTGTTTAGATGATCTACATGATCCTTATTTAACTTTGGTATTTGGTATCTGTCTAGGAACCTGTCCATTTTAACCAGATTTTTCCAGTTGTGTTTAGTATAGAATTTTGTAGTAGGATCTGTTTTTTTTTTTTTTTAATTTCCTTAGTTTGTGCTGTTATATCTCCCTTTTCAATTTTGATTTTGTTAATTTGGATACTGTCTCTGTGCCCTCTGGTTAGTCTGGGTAAGGTTTATCTATCCTGTTGACATTCTCAAAGAACAAATTCCTGGTTTGTTTGATTCTTTGTATAGTTCTTTTTGTTTCTACTTGGTTGATTTCAGCCCTGAGTTTGATGATTTCCTGCCTTCTACTCCTCTTGGGTGTATTAGCCTCTTTCTGTTCTAGAGCTTTCAGGTCTGCTGTTAAGCTGCTAATGTATGTTCTCTCCAGCTTCTTTTTGGAGGCACTCAGAGTTATGAGTTTTCCTCTTAGCACTGCTTTCATTGTGTCCCATAAATTTGGGTATGCTGTGCCTTCATTTTCATCAAGTTTTAAAGAAGTGTTTGATTTCTTTCCTTATTTCATCCTTGACCAAGGTATCATTGAGTAGAGCATTGTTCAGCTTCCATGTGTATGTGGGCTTTCTGTTGTTTGTTTTGTTTGTTTGTTTTGCTATTGAAGACCACCCTTACTCCATAGTGATCTGATAGGAGGCATGGGATTAGTTCAATCTTCTTATATCTGTAGAGTTCTGTTTTGTGACCAATTATATAGTCACTTTTGGAGAAGGTACCATGAGGTGCTGAGAAGAAGGTATGATCTTACCTATTTAGGATTAAATGTTCTATAGATATCTATTAAATCCATTTGGTCCAAAACTTCTGTTAGTTTCACTGTATCTGTTTAGTTTGTATTTCCCTCTTTTGTCCTCTGAGGAGAGTGGGGTGTTGAAGCCACCCACAATTGTTGTTTGAGGTGCAATATGTGCTTTAAGCTTTAGTAAAGTTTCTTTTATGAATGAGGGTGCCCTGATATTTGGAACATAGTTGTTCAGAATTGAGAATTCCTCTTGGTAGATTTTTCCCTTGATGAGTATAAAGTGTCCTTCCATGTCTTTTTTGATGACTTTTGGCTGAAAATCAAATTTATCCAATATTAGAATAGCTACTCCGGCTTGTTTTCTGGAACCATTTGCTTGGAAAATCATTTCCAGCCTTTTACTCTGAGGTAGTGTTTGTTTTTTACACTGAGATGTGTTTCCTGTATGCAGCAAAATGTTGGGTCCTGTTTACATATCCAGTCCGTTAGTCTATGTCTTTTAATTGGGGAATTGAGACCATTGATGTTAAGAGATGTAAAGGAATAGTGATTGTTGCTTCCTGCTATTTTTGATGTAGTTTTTATGTTCATGTGGTTATCTTCTTTTGGGTTTGTTGAAAGGAGATTAATTTCTTGCTTTTTCTAGTGTGTAGTTTCCCTCCTTTTGTTGGTGTTTTCCATTCATTATCCTTTGCAGGGCTGGGTTTGTGGAAAGATATTGTGTAAATTTGTTTTTATCATGGAATACCTTTGTTTCTCTATCTATGGTAATTGAGATTTGCTGGATATAGCAGCCTAGGTGGGCATTTGTGTTCCCTTAGGGTCTGTATGACATCTGCCCAGGATCTTCTGGCTTTCATAGTCTCTGGTGAGAAGTCTGGTGTAATTCTGATAGGTCTACCTTTATATGTTGCTTGACTTTTTTCCCTTACTGCTTTTAATATTCTTTCTTTGCTTAGTGTATTTGGTGTTTTAATTAAGTGACAGAAGGAATTGCTTTTCTCATCAAATCTATTTGGAGTTCTGTAGGATTCTTGTATGTTCACAGGCATCTCTTTAAGTTAGGGAAGTTTTCTTCTATAATTTTTTGAAGGTATTTACTGGCCCTTTAAGTTGGAAATCTTCACTCTCTTCTATTCCTATAATCCTTAGGTTTGGTCTTCTCATTTTGTCCTGGATTTCCTGGATGTTTTGGGTTAAGAGCTTTTTTGCATTTTGCATTTTCTTTGACTGTTGTGTCAATGCTTTCTATGGTATCTTCTGCATCTGAGATCCTCTCTTCTATCTCTTGTGTTCTGTTGTTGATGCTTGCATCCATGACTCCTGACTTCTTTCTTAGGTGTTCTATGTCCAGAGTTGTTTCCCTTTGTGATTTCTTTATTGTTTCTACCTCTGTTTTTAGATGCTGGATGGTTTTGTTCAATTCCTTCACCTGTTTCATTGTGCTTTCCTATAATTCTTTAAGGACTTTTCCATGTTTACCTGTGTTCTCCTGTATTTCTTTAAGGGAGTTATTTATGTTCTTTTTGAAGCTCACTATCAGCATCATGAGCTGTGATTTTTAAATCCAAATCTTGCCTTTCTGGTGTGTTGTGGTATCCAGGACTTGCTGTTGTGGGAGAATTGGGTTCAGATGGTGCCATGTTGCCTTGATTTCTGTTAGTAATGTTCCTACATTTGCCTTTTGCCCTCTGATTATGTCTGGTGTTAGTTGGTCCTGCTGCTTCTGGCTGATGCTTGTACCTCCTGTGTGCCTGCAAGCCTGTCTCACCACCCTTGCATGACCAGCTCTCCCCTGGCACAGATGGCTGTGGTGCGGCCCAGATCCTGGGTGCAGGTGGGACCCGGGTGGGGCTGAGTCACATGTGATCTTATACTTGGGTATTCCCTGCATTCCTTGCTGCTCCCCTCCCCCATATGCTCAGTCATAAGAGCAAAGATGGTGGCCTCATCTCTAAAATCAGGACTCCCTTTAAATGTGGGACTCCCTGCAGGGCAGATGACCCCTGGCAGGATAGGTGTACAGATGGCTGTGGCACTGTCCAGCTCCTGGGTGTAGCTGGGGCCCTGGTGGATAGAGTCCCAACTAAATTTACACTTTGGTATACCCTGCATTTCTGGCTGCCCCCTCCCCATCTGCTGAGTCACAGGAGCAAAGATGGTGGCCTCACCTCTAAATGTGGGACTCCCTCTAACAGCAGGATTCCCTACAGAGCAGATGTCCCCTGGTAGGATAGGTGCATAGATGGCTGTGGTGCTGCCAGCTTTGGGGTGCAGGTGGGGCCCAGGCAGACAGTCTTAACTGATCTGTCACTTGGGTGTTCCCTGCACTCCAGGCTGTAATCTGTATCCCACTCTGTTGCAGGAGTGAAGATGGAAACCATTATTTAATCTTTACCTTTTCTATGACCACCCATTTTGATTTGCTTTTTGTCTATGACGTCATTTTGGGTCCAACATCATTCTTTTGTATATGATATCACCCAGATCTTTTAAGTTATTTCTTGCAACAGTTCCATATATTTTTAACTCTACAAGTTAATAAGTACCAATACATAGAAACTGGATGTAGGACTAACAGCATATTTTTAAAAGCTTTTTACATGTTTTTTGTTTTATTTTATATGTTTATTCTTGTTATTTTTGAATATATTTAACATTCTATATCAAGAAGCAGTGCCACGATTGGTATGCAGCAGCCATTTAATGCTTCATAAGTATCTTTGTTCCACATATATTCACTTACAAGCACTCCATATACTTTAATTATATAATATTCCTGTTGCAATAGTAGATTGGTAGAATCAATGTACCTGCATTAGCAAATGATGATGCTGGGAGTAATTTTCCTTAAAAAAAACTTCAGGGCTGGAGAAACAGTGATAGCAATTGAGTGAGAGAAGGTCAGCACTGGATGGGACTTAATTACTTTTGTTTGAGGTGTGTGGTGTATGTCCACATAGCCATGCAGTGTGTGCCACTTGTGCATGCAAAACCTGGAGAAAGACGGACATCTACTCTCCTTTTCTTTTGCTCTCTAACTTATTCCCTTGATGCATGCTCCCTCATTGAACCTAGGACTTCACTTGTGAACAACATGTCCAATGACCCCCATCTCTGCTCACTATAGTCCTGGGTTACACATGAATGCCTATGACACTGAGATTTTTACATGAGTTTTGGAGATTTGAACTTGAGTCCTTATACTTGCCCAGTGAGCATTCAGATCCAAAGTGCTAGTGTTGGAAAACAATTTCTTATGAAACATACACACAAACTATACAAAAATATACAATCCCAAATCCAGCACCAGTAGGTGACATTCCCAGTTTTGGACAAGCTACTGACTATGGAGTTAGTTGGCCTTCCTCTAATTTACTAAATGGTTTGAAATCTAATCACAAGAGATATCAAGATTGATCTGATGATTCAAAAGCTTTTGCCACAGTCCTAAAATTACATTAATGGCTAGGTGACTGAAGGACTAAGTCAATTAGAACCTAATGTGAAGCCAGTGACTGAGAATTAGGGAATCATGAACTAATAAAATAATGAAAAGTCATCAATTTTCAAAACTCCCCTTTCTCTAACTATAGAGAAAAGTATAGTCAGAAATGGACTTGTAAAGACTGAAAGCTTAAATATATTTGATCTTGGGAACATTTCCCCAAATGTATGAGAACTGCACTTTCACTTACTCAAATCTAGACATCTGAAACATGAGTCTGGTCAATTTTCAGGGGAAAAATATAGTTGGAATAGTCAGTTGACTGTTGCAAGTTCAAGCATGTTTATAGTTGAAAGTTGGTGGTCCTGGCTTCAATTCTAATTCCCACCATCTTTACTGAGTCCTGAAATGATTCCATAATAACCAACATTCACTGTCCAACATTACATGGCCTTCATTCTGAGTGTCCCCAATGTAAGGCTTATGAGGTGAGTACTCTTACTTTCTCTTTCTATGCCAGGATATAAATTGACTTTCTAAAAGCTATAGTGTGAATCTGAACCCTACTATACTGTATAAATAATACCTCTATATGGTTTCAGAATAGCACCAACTAGACACACCCAGGTTAAACACAGGAAGCCCAACTTCAAGTTGAGTCCTTTTTTTTTTTTTAATACTAGGCAAGGCTGTCTTCAATATACTTATAATAACTTTATACACCAAATAACATTCTGAGGTTTATTTCCACCCAACACAGAAACATCTCTGTGCTTCCCCTGGGATCTTCAGCATTGTCTGCTATGGTCCTGGTCTGGGCTTAGCAAGCATTGCTTTATCATTCTTAAATAAAAACTGTTACAGAGAATGCAGAAAACAATTTCCCTTTTAGTCTCCCCACTCCTGTCCATATTGTGAAAGATGGATTCTAAAGTGCTGAAGGAAAGCTCACAATATAATAAAAACTCAGCATCAGAAATGTGCCAGATCCCTCTACTCTCTCCATACATTTAGGAATAAAATTTAATATAGGGCTTGGTCCTCTGGAGAACTCAGTGTATGGGAATGTTAATACACTTTTATAAGTATTTTAACTAAGATAGCCAAGAAGCAGATAGAGAAGCCAGGGCAGTGACAGTGAAGACACAATTATGATAAGACTAATCCAGCCAACAGCAATGAAGGAAGATAGTGACACTACTGTGATATTGCTGTATAGTTTGTATGGTTAGAAAACTATATCCATATAAAATGTGGAGGAGGCAGGTGCTTTGTTATAGGAAAGCACAGATAACTTTCCATGTGACTCTAGAAAATAAAACTTATCCAGGAGACCAAAGAGCATTTGCTCTATTATTAAAATACCATCCAAATGTATTTTATAAATGGAACCCTGAATCAAATCAGTTGATCAAGGGAAGAGTAATAAAAAGGTGTACACTGTGTCCATAAGGAAAAAGACAGGGAAATCTCAATTCTGTTTTCTATAACAGAGCCAAAGCCTTAGAGTAAACTTGCAGATAACTTCAAAATCCTGCTGCCAGAACTAAGCTCATGCATGCACTCCCAACTGTGCTGCACTTTTCAGTCCTGAACACAGGAACATCCTGAAATGCATACAAGGAGATTAGATGCATCAGTCCTAAAACTTGACTGATCATCTGATCCAGCCCTTTTGTCAAAAGAAATTTTAGTCCAGTTATTCCAGGTTTTGGCAAATCCATGCTGACTTCCTTTTCTTCAAGGCATACTAACTTTCTATTAAGAACCTATTATGACACACAGTTTACCACACTTTCCCATAGACCCAAACAACATTCTCTTGTTTACCATGTCCATGTTTCTTTCCCTTTGTAGAGCATAAGATCAAAACAATAGCTTCTATTACACCAAGCTTGGAATTTCCTACAATCCTCTATTCTCTTTTTGATAAATTCTATCTGGTACATATATCTCTCCCAAGAGGAATTCAGCCCCAAATGATCCTATAATTAATTTTTTGGTTCCCAGAGAGTGAAACTGTTTTAGAAGGACTAGGAGGTTTGGCCTTGTTGAAGAAGGCTTATCATTGGGAATAAGCTCATTTCTTTGTATGCTAATTACAAAATAAGTCTAATATTCTATCTGCCTGTTCTTGGACAAGAAGTTTTGTTTCTATGTTTGTATTTTTTTTCTACAGAAATGTTAAGCCTAAGCCCACAGGTAAGGAAAGCTCATGGGTCAAACCATTTGGCCATATGGACGGGGAAAATGGTTGGTCTGAGCAAGACAGAAAGAAGCTACTTGTATGACCACTGTTCCCAAACTGCAGACGTTCATGTGGGGAAGTGGTTTCAAGATGGTGGCAGACAAACAGCATGCTCTCTTGGCTGGGCCAGGATCCATACTCACTGATCCCAGAATCCTTTTCTCCTGTGGGTGAGTGCAAGCTTAGGCCCTTCTTGCTACAGAATCTGGTGGTTCTTGTCTGTTTTGTCTATGTTGACCAAGGCACAGAGTTAGCATGCTGACAGCTCCGCCACTGGGAGAAGGTACACATAAAGAAAAAACACAGCCCAGGACACATAGCCATCCACTGCCTCCCTACCTTTCTGTGACTTACAGACTGAGTGACTTCAGCTGGGGAGAGTTGAATCTCTAAAGTTGAATAATCAACAACCTTCTAAACAAGGAAAAAAATTCTCCACTTTAATGACTATAGATAGCAGGTTTACCTTGCGATTAAATTTTAATCATGTAAGATTTACTGCGTGGTGAGACTGGTTTTGCTGCCATTGTAAAATATACTGAAATACGTAAGCCATAAATGACTTCACTGAGTCTGCTGAAATAATAAAAACAAATAAATAAATAACAAATAAACACAGGCTACAGGAACATTCAGGGAGCTGTTTGATGTCTCAGAACAGAGCAATTGGCAATGACAAAATGACCAGCACCAAGATTTGTGAAAAAAAAGTCAGTTATCTTTAACTACAAGTCCACTTAATAGTACTTACTACAATAAACAATCTTATCACACCACAGGACATAAGTGTAGACATAAGTGCAGATGGCTGAATAATCTTTTACTTTACCTTTTCCCTTGATATGAGCCCAAAGGTCAAGAAATGGCACACGTCCTGTTCACAGGGGTGCTGCCTGGTAAGTGATGTCTAGAAAATCAGAAGTCAGCAACTGAGATTTGCAGTGGGTATCTGAGCCTTGACTGTCTAGTGTGTGCTCTTCCTTAGTGGAAACCAGTACTAACCTCATCTCTACGTACACTATGCACAGTTTACATGCTGTAGATACAGCTAGCTCCCACCAATAAGAAGGTAAGAAGGAGCAATTGACTTTTGCTTTTAATCACAAAAACAAATCATGCTGCCAGTCACTGTATATAGTCAAGGAGAAGAATAACCTAAGTGCACAAACACAAACAAAACAGCATTATTTAGACTAATCAAAATGCAGGAAGAAAATCTTTTCAATAACTGAAGAGCAGAAAAAATACACACACACACACACACACACACACACACACACTGGGATATTACTTAGGCGTTAAAAGCTATAAAACATACATGGAACAACTTGCTATAATATTGAAAACATTATGCTAAGTGAAAGGATCCAGGCACCAAAGACCATATATGAAATGATTCTGTTGCTACAGAATATGCAAATACACAGAGCCTACTAGCCAGTGATCAGTGGCTAGTAACAAAGTCTGCAGCAGTGACTGAGAATGCGTTAGGGTTCCTTTTGAGGATGAGAATGTTGTGGAATTAGAAACTGATGACAGCTATGCAGCTCTGTGAAGATTAAAAAAAAAATCCCATAGTACTGACCCATTTGTTCAGATGACCACTGTGGCTATAAAATCCATCTAGACTCATGTGTTCTGGTAAAAAAAATAAAATAAAATAAAAATAAAAAGGAGGAGGAAGCATATTCAAATGCTTCATCGTGATGGCATAAACTGCTAGAATGCTCTTAGAAAAGTCATTGGTTTGGGTAAACCAGAAAGCAAAAATCTGTGAGGTGCAAAAGGCTTTTAAAACACTCAGCAGGCATTAGAATGATAAAATAAAATTACCAATGTGATGATCTTGCTTCTCTTGCATTCTTTATTTTTAGGAATGTTCAACAACACACATTAAAGACGTCTGGAGACCTCTTGAGTTACCAGTATGCAACATATTGCCACTGCCCCAGCCTGGCCAAGAATGTAATTCAGGCAACCCTCTCTCTGTTCTATCTGTCCCCCATTAAGCATTCAGAGCCTCCTTGTTAGTACACTACATTATGAACTGGATGCATTGTCTGGATAAACTGTATTGTCCCAAACACTGCCCCATTATTACAGAAAATGCAGAGTATAATTAGTATTCCTCTTTGCATAAGCCACAGCTCCCCACAACAGTGCAATATTATAAAAGCCTTAATTAATAAACAAGAGTTGGGCCATGACTGGTTACACTTATTTGAATTTTATATTGTGGAGAAAGGCCACTGTTCAAATTACATTTACAAATATCTAAATTCTGGCTAGCCTACATGAAGACAATCTTCTGTGGGGCTAATAGCATTGTGCTGGTACACCAACAATAGCGAACGATTAACTGCTCGGACGTAAACCATCCCGAGAAATGCTGGGAGCAGGGTGATGATAACATTGTATTCTGGCTGTATTATATGGTGCAATTCTTCTATTTGTTCACATGTGTTTTGTATTTAATAGATGGAGGAGCCAGGGTGGCTTTTCATATCACTGTGGAGCCTTAAATGTAACAAGGGAACAAAAGAAAGGGAGAGCTGGCAAAAAAATTTAAAAGTTCAGTGTGTGTTAGTGCTGGCTGGGAGGGGTTACATCATGGCGCAGTGGATGCCCACAGCGCCTTCCTGCATTT
The DNA here is from genome assembly GCF_947179515.1 of Apodemus sylvaticus. Lineage (NCBI taxonomy): Eukaryota > Metazoa > Chordata > Mammalia > Rodentia > Muridae > Apodemus > Apodemus sylvaticus. The sequence continues at coordinate 109,277,176 of NC_067479.1, forward strand.
CAGCTGGTTTTATTGATTTTTCTCCTAACCTGCAAGCCAGAAGCACTGAACTAATATTTTGGACTCTAACATCAAGAAGTCCAGTTATTGAGCACCAACTTAAGGAGCATTTTCATTAAATTGCATCAACCTACCTGATTAAAACCTATCAACTCTACCATCTTGACAACTGCACAATACCTGTTAGATATGCTCTGAAGTGAGCACTCTGCATCCTGAGGAAAATAATGACCAGAGCACACCTAAGAATCAGACTACAAGCAGAATGGCAGAGAGAACTGGGCTTGTGCCTTGGGAGGCAGGTCACACAAGTAAAGACCACCAGTGCTTGAATCTGAACAGAATACTAAATCCATTGTGAACACTGGGCTATTAGAACATGGCAATTCTTTCAGCAAAGTCTGTAGTAAGTTTTAAGTCCTTGTGACAGCAGAGTGGCTGTAGAAGTGTTATAGTTCAGGGAAGGGCAAATGGACCAGCTACAAAATGCAGCATTACAGGAAGCTCAGGGAATGGTCCCACATCTCCCAGGGATCCAGGAGTACAAGCTCAGAGATTTCAGCAGTCTATACAAGCTTTCTTCAATTGATGAACCTTTTGTCAGTTCCAGGTACTGAGCACAGGTTCCGTTACACATGTCTCAGAAGGACCTGTTTCAGCATGGCCAAAACAACAACATCTGAATCAAGAACAGGCTAGAAGAATCTAACTAGGAGCAGCTGTCCCCAAAGGGCTGTTGAAGTTGGAGAGTCAGACCCTGTAGCTGTGTGACCTTGGACAAGCAGTTCAACTCAACATCCTAAGTGGCAGCTGATCAATGGTGGAGCAACTGCCTAGCCTAGGAGAGGATTTTGATTCAATCTCTTGCACTACCAAAGTGAAAAACAAAAACACTACTTCTTTTTAATAAAAAAGAAAAAAGAAAAGAAAAGTTATGGTTGATTGCGAAAAGTCCTAGAAACTGTTCTTTTTCTGAGTAGAAACTGACACTGCCTTCAGTGGAGCCGCAGGACACTTGCAACAGTGTGCTGATTTGAAGAAAAATGTTAGAACTGTAACTTTTAGATTCCTTAGTAGTCTCCTCCTCTCCCTAATCTCCTCTGCTTGGGTTTTGGGGGACTTTGTTATTTTGCGGTTGTTGTTGTTTACTGGAGTCTGTGGGGTTTGGATGAGAATGGACCCCATAGGCTCATACATTTGAATGCTTGATCTCTTATTGGTGAAACCATTTAGGAAGGATTACAAGGTATGGAGGAAGTCTGTCACTGGTAGCCTTTGAGGTTTCAAAAGTATCTCTCTGTCTCTCTCTCATTGTCTCTCTCATTGTCTCTCTCATTGTCTCTCTCTCTCTCTGTCTGTCTGTCTCTCTCTCTCTCTGTGTGTGTGTGTGTGTGTGTGTGTTTGTGCCTCATGCTTGTAGATCATATAAACTCAGCTATTGCTCCAGCACCATGCCAACAGCCTGTCTGTCCTGATGGTCATGAATCCTCTGGGAGTAAAAGCCATCCCTAAATTAAACATTTTCTTTTTTAAGTTGCCTTGGTAATGGTGTCTCTTTACAGCAATGTAAGAGTAACTAAAACAGAGTCTCATATAGCCCAATCCCTGTGCACTCGATCTTCTACTCCTATACCCCAAATGCTGGGATTACAGGTTTGCACTACACCATCAATCTTTGATTCCTCAGAACTTCTTCAGTATTAAAATTTCCCTGGGATTGGTTATGGAAGATAAGAAACTTCATTAATCATTATTGATTCTCTCTCACTTTCTCTATGAGAGAAAGAGAACCATATGTAAAATGAATGAAGGAATAAAATATTCCCCCTCTTCATTACCCCTGAGCCTCTAAAGAGCTTCCTCAAGCTCTGGATGGTATCTCCATGATATTCTATCACCCTCAGTTACTAACCACCAAAAGAGTCCTCATACATCACCAAATGTCTCCTATGGACCAAATTACTATCTGTTGTAAATCTTTAATGTCTCTCTTCAAATTAAAACACCAGAATCTGGATGAATATAACATTTTTAACTCATAATTCCTAATCATTAAAGTCATGAATGAAGATACCTTCAGAAAATGATTTTGACATAACTTTATTGAGTGTTTATTATCTATTAGGTAAAATGAATACAGATATACTGTCCTGTATCCAAGGATGTCATAGTCTGAGTGCAAAATAGCTTTGCCCATTTTATTTCTAAGGGTGAAATAATCAATGTTAGCATTGAACAAGAAGATTGGAGGTTAGATTGACAGACACTTTGACATTGCTTAACTATTATTGCAAGTGAGCATGGTGTGCACAACTGTAACCTTATCTACTCAGAAGGCTGAGGCTGGAGAATCAAGAGTTTCTGAGAGTTTCGTTGGTGCTCCTTTCCTTGTGCCACACGTTAAGATTGGAGATACTGATGCTCAGTTAGATAAATTAAATGCAATTGGTTTTACTGGGCCCAAATGCAGCAGGGGCCAGGTGGCAATATTGAATCACCAATGGCAAGGTGATCACAGTTGTCATAATGAGCAGTGTAGACAAAGTGCCTCCAAAAAGAAACTGGAGAGAGAATACACTAGCAGCTTAACGACACACCTGAGAGCCCTGGAACAAAAAGAAGCTAATTCACCCAGGAGGAGTAGAAGACAAGAAATCATCAAACTCAGGGCTGAAATCAATCAAGTAGAAACAAAGAGAACCATACAAAGAATCAACAAAACTGGGAACTAGTTCTTTGAGAAAATCAGCAAGATAGATAAACACTTAGCCAGACTAGCCTATGGGCACAGAGACAGTATCCAGATTAACAAAATTAGAAATGAAAAGGGATATATAACAACAGAAAACTGAGGAAATTCAAAAACTCATCAGACCCTACTACAAAAGCCTATACACAACACAACTTGAAAAGCTGCAGGAAAAGGACAATTTCCTACCAAAATTAAATCAGGAGCAAATAGATCATCTAAACAGTCCCATAATCCCTAAAGAAATAGAAGGGGTCATAGAAAGTATTCCAATGAATAAAAGCACAGGACCAGATGGTTTTAGTGCAGAATTTTATCAGACCTTCAAAGAAGACCTAACACCAATACTCTTCAAATTATTCCACAAAATAGAAACAGAAGGAACACTAGCCAACTCGGTCTATAAAGCCACAATTACGCTGATATCAAAATCACACAAAGATCCAACAAAGAAGGAGAACTACAGGCCAATATCCCTTATGAATATTGATGCAAAAGTATTCAATAAAATTCTTGCCAATCAAATCCAAGGACACATCAAATTGATCATTCACCATGATCAAGTAGGCTTCATCCCAGGGATGCAGGGATGGTTCAATATACAGAAATCTACAATGCAATCTGCTACATAAACAAACTCAACGAAAAAAAAAAACACATTGTCATTTCATTAGATGCTGAAAAAGCATTTGACAAAATTCAGCATCCTTTCATGATAAAAGTCTTAGAAAGAACAGGAATTGAAGGCCCATACCTAAACATAGTAAAAGCAATATACTACAAACCAGTAGCCAACATCAAACTAAATGGAGAGAAACTTGAAGCAATCCCACTAAAATCAGGGACTAGACAAGGCTGCCCCCTCTCTCAATATTTATTCAATATAGTACTTGAAGTTCTAGCTAGAGCAATTAGACAACATAAGAAGGTCAAAGGGATACAAATTGGAAAGGTAGAAGTCAAACTATCACTATTTGCAGATGATATGCTAGTATGCTTAAGTGACCCAAAAAAACTCCACCAGAGAACTCCTACAGCTGATAAACAACTTCAGCAAAGTGTCTGGTTATAAAATCAACTCAAGCAAATCAGTAGCCTTCCGATACTCAAAGGATAAACAGTCTGAGAAAGAAATTAGAGAAAGGACCCCTTCACAATAGCCACAAACTATATAAATTATTGTGTGGTGACTTTAACCAAACAAGTGAAAGATCTGTATGACAAGAACTTCAGGTCTCTGAAGAAGGAAATTGAAGACCTCAGAAAATGGAAAAATCTTACATACTCTTAGATTGGCAGGATTAATATAGTAAAAATGGCTATCTTGCCAAAAGCAATATGCAGATTTAATGCAATCTCCATCAAAATCCCAACTCAGTTCTTCATAGAGTTAGAAAGAGCAATTCTCAAATTCATCTGGAATAACAAAAAACCCAGAATAGCTAAAACTATCCTCAACAATAAAAGAACTTCTAGGAGAAACAGTATCTCAGATCTTAAGCAGTACCACAGAGCAATAGTGTTAAAAACTGCACGGTATTGGTACAGTGACAGGCAGGTAGATCAATGGAATAGGATTGAAACTGGGGAAGACCTTTGAGGACATGGGCACAGGGGAAAAGTTCCTGAATACAACACCAATAGCTTATGCTCTAAGATCAAGAATTGACAAATGGGACCTCATAAAATTACAAAGTTTCTGTAAGGCAAAGGACACTGTCAAGAGGACAAAACAGCAACCAAGAAATTGGGAAAGGATCTTCCCCAACCCTACATCTGACAGAGGGCTAATATCCAATATATACAAAGAACTGAAGAAGTTAGACTCCAGAGAACCAAAAAACCCTATTAAAAATGTGGTACAGAGCTAAACAAAGAATTTTCACCTGAAGAACTTCAAATGGCTGATAAACACCTTAAGAAATGTTCAGCATTAGTAGTCATTAGGGAAATGCAAATGAAAACAACCCTGAGATTTCACTTCACACCAGTCAGAATGGCTAAGATTAAAAACTCAGGAGAGAGCAGGTGTTGGCAAGGTTGTGGAGAAAGAGGAACACTCCTCCACTGCTGGTGGGAATGCAAGTTGGTACAACCACTCTGGAAATCAGTCTGGCAGTTCCTCAGAAAACTGGGCATTCCAGAGGACCCTGCTATACCACTCCTGGGCATATACCCAGAGGATTCCCCGGCATTGAATAAGGACACATGCTCCACTATGTTCATAGCAGCCTTATTTATAATAGCCAGAAGCTGGAAAGAACCCTGATGTCCCTCAATGGAGGAACAGTTACAGAAAATGTGGTACATTTACACAATGGAATGCTACTCAGCAATTAAAAACAATGAATTCATAAAATTCTTAGGTAAATGGTTGGATCTGGAAAATATCATCCTAAGTGAGGTAACCCAATCACAAAAGAACACACATGGAATGCAGTCACTGATAAGTGGACATTAGCACAAAACCTCTGAATACCCAAGACACAATTCACATATCAAATGATTCCCAAAAAGAAGGAAGGAGAGATCCCTGGTCCTGGAAAGGCTTGATCCAGCATTGTAGGAGAGTACCAGGACAGAGAATTAGGAAGGGGTTTATTGGAAAATGGGTGAAGGGAAGAGGGTTTATGGGAATTATGGGGAGGGGGGAACTGGGATAGGAAAAATCATTTCAAATGTAATCAAAGAATATAGAAAAAAAACTCAATCAATTATGACTTGCAGCTTTTGAACAAGATGTGATGTCCTTACTTAAGGAGATTAACACATATCCTGGTCCACAGTATATAGCTATTGATATAGCAAATGTCTTTTTCTCAACCACCAGATGCAATTTGCTTTTAGTTGGCAATGCTAGCGATATACCTTAACCTCAAAGATATATTATCTCTCCAGCCCTGTATCATAACTTAGTTAGAAGGGATCTTGATTATATGTTTCTTACAGAAAATATCACACTCGTGCCCTATATTGATGACTTTATGTTGATCGGACTGAGGCAGAAGTCACTTTGGACTCATTGGTAACACATGGACATCAGACTAGGAAAATAAATCCATTCAAAATTCAAGGTATATTTACTTCAGGGAATTGTTTAGGTGGTCAATGATGTGGAATATACAGAGATATTCCTCTTAAGAAGGCATAACTTGTATGTATCTTTGCCTTGGATACATTATTGTGCTTAGTCATTCCTATCACCAAAAAAGAAACACAATGTTTAGTGGGCCCATTTAGATTAGTAACTTTTAAAGTCACTTAATATATGTGACTTATAAGTGACTTATATTAAGTGACTTAAAAAGTTACTACTTGGCCATCAGAAGATCCAGCAATAGAGCAGGTGGGTACAGCCAGGAGTGCAGGGAACACAGGAGTGGCAGAGCAGCTAGGACAGGGTCTTTCCAGGCTACATCTGCACCCAGTAGCTGGGCAGCACCACAGCAGTCTATGCCAGGGGAGAGACAATCACACAGGGGTGGTGAAACAGGCTTGCAGGCCCATAGAAGGGACAAGCACCAGCCAGAGACAGCAAGACCAACTAACACCAGACATAACCAGATGCAAAAGACAAATGTAGGAACGTTACTAACAGAAATCAAGGCAACATGGCACCATCTGAACCCAATTCTCCCACAACAGCAAGTCCTGGATACCCCAACACACCAGAAAAGCAAGGTTTGGATTTAAAATCATAGCTCATGATGCTGATAGTGGGCTTTAAGAAGGACATAAATAAATCCTTTAAAGAAACACAAGAGAACACAAGTAAACAGCCCTTAAAGGACTATAGGAAAACACAACAAAACAGGTGAAGGAATTGAACAGAACCATCCAGGATCTAAAAATGGAGGCAGAAAAAATGAAGAAATCACAAAGGGAAGCA